>NC_058091.1:182661893-182964924 GCF_020171115.1 Neogale vison | reverse complement strand
GCTGTCTCTCTCTCTCTCACTGTCAAATCAATACATAAAATCTTTAAAAATACTACCAATAATAATAACAAAATAAAGAGAGAAGTTAATAAGTAACCCCTTTTCATTAAAGACCATTTCATGGGATATACCGGCAACAAAGAGAAACACTACACATGGAGTGCCATAAGCAACCATGCTTCCTGGACATAAAAACTGCTAATTTCCTTTCCTTCCCTCTCTTTGTGCCTTTCCCCTCTTCTTCCCTATTTCTTTTTCCACTGAATCACAGACCTATGAAATACACCGTATCACTGGTCTTCCCTGGAAACTTTTCTAAAGCAGTTACTGCCATGTATTTATAGGAACTGTGCTCAGCCCAGTCCCGTGGGTTTGAGATGCCCCACAGTCCCGAGGGGGATAAGCTGGCAGTGGATTTTATGGAGTTGTAAGAGCGTCAGGCACATTTTCCAGGCCCTTTTCATCAGCCAGGCCAATTGCTCTCTGTGGTGCATTAAGTACCAGTTTAATCCAATACTCGTGAAAGGAATTAGAACGGGAGGGATCTACTCTCTCTTGGTGTGCCCAGCAGCAGCGGGAGGAGCCAGCTCTGCAGCCACCTGAGTTAAGGAAGTGAGGTAGTGACCTCTGAAAAGGCGGTCTTCACAGAAGACCAACCACCAAGACTCACAGGGACTCGCTTGCATGCTTCCAGTTAGTGGATCACCACACAAAGTAGGGAAACTCCAGCATACAGGGACACTCAGGCTTTGCAGTAAGCTGCTACACTTCAGAGGCATTCACTTCCAAGAGCGCATTTGGGCAGTCCATCTGGGGAGGACGAACAAACCTCTCCTAACCCAGAATAGGAAAAGCATCCAGGAACTGCATGAGGCATTTCTGGCCAGGATAGTTTCTAAACAGGCTTTTTAGAGGTTTTCTACAATGTTTAAGTGACTTTAAATCAAAGTGTCATGTTCAGAATGTGGCCTGTAGGAACAGATTCCATTTGGAAGCAACTGACATGCAGAGTGCAGTAAGAATCTGTGAATAGTAGGCAGTTGACTTTACAGACGCACACTTTCCATAAGAGCCTTTTACGTTAAAGGTTCTCAAGTGCTTTCAATCATTCATTGATTCCATTCTCCCAACAGTCCTGGAAAATCACTGGGTAAAATTTAGCTTCCTAATTTCAAACATGTCCTGGTTCCAAGAGGCAACCAAAATGATTTCACATCCCTGTGTTGTTGTTGTTGTTTTTAAATAAAGATTTTTATTTATTTATTTGACAGAGAGAGATCACAAGTAGGCAGAGAGGCAGGAAGGGAAGCAGGCTCCCTGCTGAGCAGAGAGCCTGATGCGGGGCTCGATCCCAGGACCCCAGGATCATAACCTGAGCCAAAGGCAGAGGCTTAACCCACTGAGCCACCCCGGCACCCCTCACATCCCCTGTGTTTAAGAAGAAATATAGCATGGAGCACCCGGGTGGCTCACTCATTAAGCATCTGCCTTCGGCTCAGGTTATGATCGCAGGGTCCTGGGACTGAGCCCACATTGGGCTCCCTGCTCATCAGGGAACTGCTCTGCTTCTCCTTCTCCCACGACCCCTGCTTGTGTTCCTGCTCTCACTATCTCTCTCTCTCTCTCTCTGTCAAATAAATAAATAAAATCTAAAAAAAAAAAAAAAAAGAAGAAGAAATATAGCATGGAGACAATGTAACAGAGTGGTTACGAATTCAAACTCCAGGTGCAGACTGCTTGAATGCTAATTAAGAAACTTAACTAGCCCTTTGATGTAGGTGGAAGTCAACCGACCTGCCTGGAAGATGGGAACAACATCTACAGGGTGAAGATGAGAAGAGCTGATAGGAGTGACGGACTGCAGGCGCCTGGCACACAGCAGCTACTCCCACTGACCTCTCCTTGCTGGCATCAGAAGCACCACTGCCACCATGGCCAGTGCAGGAAAGGTTAAGAGCTCAAGTTCTGAGTCAGACTTGGCTTTGAGCTCAGCTTACATAACTGATCCCAATCATCTATAAAATGAGTAGGGCATACTATCTAGGAAAAACAAATAATCCAGTATCTTCAACCAATAAAGAGCAAATCAGAGAAAGAGAACCTATGGTTTTGAAAACATACATGGCTACCAACAGCAATGTACAGCTTATATTTGTATTCTGACCCAAGCTATTAAAAAATATGTAATTTATCACTTTCACTTATGAAACAGCTGGCAATGTTAATATTGACTGAATATTTTATAATATTAAGGAATTACTATTAAAATATGAGTAAGATAATAGGATTTTGGTTATATGAAAACTTCTTATCTTCTTAAGCCATACCAGTCTAGCCACATGTGGCTTTTTAAGTTATTTAAAAGTAAAATTTTAGTTCCTCAGTCTTAACAACCCACATGCCAAGTATTCAATAGCTTCATGTGGTCAGTGGCTACAGAGAACAATTTATTGCTGCCATCACAGAAAATTCTATTGGACAGCACTAGGCTAGCGAAACATATCTACTGAAATATTTGTGGATAAAATGATAAATATTTAGATATAAACATATCTACTGAAATATTTGTGGATAAAAATATTTGTGGATATGATGACTAAGAAGGTAGAGACATGAATGAAGGTGTGAATGAAGTAAAACTGGTTTATGGCTGTTGCAGGGAGATGGATACATGGTGGAGGGGGGGTTCGTTAAAGTGTTCAGTCTGAGTCAATATGGCTTGGTTATAGATCCCCATTATTCAAACACTAATCTAGATGTTACTGTGAAGGTAGCTGTTAGCCATGATTAAAGTCTACCATCAGTTTAAGAAAGAAATGATCCTAGATAATCTGCATGGATCTCATTCCATGAATTATAAGGCCTTAAAAGTAGAGCTGAGGATTCCTATAAGAAGAAGTTTCTACCTGTGGACAGCACTTTAGCTAACATCCAAGAGACCCAGACTGCTCTTTTGGACCACCTACTCTGCAGATTTCAGACTTGCCGAGCCAGCCCCCATGATAGCTAAAGTTAATTCCCTGCATCAAACTCTTAGTATGCATACCCTACTAGTTCTGTTTCTCTGGCAAACCCTAATGGATACAGTCTACTTCTGCAGTACTTGCTTTTATCTATACTACCTCACACAGCCATTGTGAAATAACACCTGGAAATATCTTGACACCATGCCCACCACATAAGTCTTAATAAACGGTAACTATTCAAATAGTATTATTCATTTATATCAACATAATCTTATTTTGTCCAAATCTATAGTCCCTGAGACATGGAATACTCAAATACTTGCATTACTATTTTCTATTACTATTTTCTATTACTATTTTCATTTCAACCTCACTTTACCTGGCTCACGGGACAAGTGGCTCCTTTTGGGGCATGGGTGGAAAGGGTCATTTCTCTCCATGTCCAGTGGCCCTCAAGCACAGGTTCTTGAATTAAATGGAATCAAACCTAATTAGAATGAATGACACGTACACAAAATATCCACAGCTAAGGAAAAAGTTTTGTGCCATTAAATTTATGTCTTATTTACAAAAGTGAAAGATTTTAACAGCCTAAAAACCCAACAATTGAGAACTGATTATACATAACTGGGTATATTTAGCTAATAGATATCATGTGGCTATTATACTTAAAGCACATTAAGTGAGATTTGGAAACTCTCAACACAATGTGAATTTTTAAAAAGTAAGCAATATCTACAATAAACACAGTAAGATCTCATCTTAAAAAAAAAAAAAAAGAAAAAAAAGAATACTATACCAGAAGGAAATACACAGAATGTTAACCATGGTTATCCCTGGGAACTGAGACTCTACGATTTTTTTTTTCTGTATTACAGCACAATTTATATACAGATCTAAAGAATACAGTTTAATGAATTTGACAAACATACCCATGTAACCCACAGCCCCCCAAAAAAGAGAACATCTCCATCATCCCAGGAAGTTCCTTAGAGCCCCTATATAGTCAATTAGTACACACACATCACAGGCAACCTAGGATGATTTTTATTTTCTTGTTAGACCCTTCTGTATCTATGTGCAGTTTTGATGTTTTATTTTTTAATTTTAAAGAGTTAGGATGGTACACAGTTCTTTGATTTCAAAGATAAGGACAAGGGAGATCAAGTTATTTGCCCAGAAATGGGGTACGTTACTAAGACATACTAGGAAAAAGACCATTAGCCACAACACACCACAATTACTTTTGCTTTCTCTTTCCAAGAGTTCCAATGCTTTTATATGTCACATCATTTATTCACACATATATACTGAGGTGTGGTATTTTCAAACATTTGATAGAAAAGATCCTTTGAAGTTAAATAAATTGTATACTTTTACCTAACAAAAGAAACCAAACAAGAAAGAATTTTAAAAATGCCTAAAGGTTAATAAACAGAAACTGAAGGAAGTCAAGCTAAGAATAGGTACTTGACTCTGGTTCTCATGAAAAATGTTAGCCCCAGAGGTTCATAAGCTGAAACAAGGCAGCCATATAACCATACAGCAGAAATACTACTCTTTTTTTTTTTTTTAAGATTTTATTTATTTGACAGAGAGAGAGAGAGATCACAAGTAGGCAGAGAGGCAGACAGAGAGAAGACAGACAGAAGCAGGCTCCCTGCAGAGCAGAGAGCCCGATGCGTGGCTTGATCCCAGGACCCTGAGATCATGACCTGAGCTAAAGGTAGAGGTTTAACCCACTGAGCCACCCAGGCACCCCCAGAAATGCTACTCTTGATGCTTTTTTATGTCACTGTGTTATTTCACAGCCATAACTAAAGATAAACAAAAACAAATTTTAGTGAAACAAATCTGCAAATCATCATTTACCTGTTCTATCAGTCAAAACAACTTTTGGCACAGAAATCCCGAGACTTCTCAGGCTACCACTTTGAAAGGAAAGCTACATCAGTATGAATTCTTAAATCCCCAGTACTCTTTATAGCTTTCTAAACATCAAGGTGGAAGATCTGAGGGTGGATACCCAATATTTGGCTTTTTGACAGTTATCATCCAAGTAGCCAGCTGTTTATCTGATCCTAACTCCAAATGAAAGTTGGACATAAAACCAGTAAACACAGATAGAAGCACTAAGATCTACACATAGTTCTGAGGAAACACTAAGTAAACAGCAAAGCAACTGAAAGCTACAAGTAGAACTATCCAACCACGTAAGTGGGTATATGTGGTTATCTAGCCACAAAAGTGGGTAGATGTGGTTATCATCTAACCACAAAAGTGAGCTGGAATAACCAAAAGATCATTAGACACATAAGCACACACACACGCACCCATTTTCAGTGTGAGCCTTTAAGTAAGGAGTCCACAAGGTCAAAATGGTGTTTGTAGTAACACTAAGGTGTTACTTGCCTGTTCAACTGTGTTGAAATCTGCACTGATGGAGGAAATACAGCGGTGAGGAAAAGGATGAGGAATATACAGAAGGAATTAACTGAATTTTTAAAAACTGAGGAACACTCTGGCAATTCCCCTGGCAACGCAAATAATTCTTATCTGCTTATTAAAATGCAGAATTTAGGGGCGCCTGGGTGGCTCAGTGGGTTAAGCCTCTGCCTTTGGCTCAGGTCATGATCTCAGGGTCTTGGGATCGAGCCCTGAGTCGGGCTCTCTGCTCAGTGGAGAGCCTGCTTCCCGCTCTCTCTCTGCCTGCCTCTCTGCCTACTTGTGATCTCTCTGTCAAATAAATAAATAGAATCTTGAAATTTTTTTTTTAATTAAAAAAAATAAAATGCAGAATTTAGGGGCGTCTGGGTGGCTCAGTGGGTTAAGCCTCTGCTTTTGGCTCAGGTCATGATCCCAGGGTCCTGGGATCGAGCCCCACTCGGGCTCCCTACTCAGTAGGGAGCCTGCTTTCCCCCTCTCTCCGCCTGCCTCTCTGCCTACTTGTGATCTCTGTCAAATAAATAAATAAAATCTTTTTTTTTTTTAAATAAATAAAATCTTTAAAAAAATTTTTTTTTAATGCAGAATTTAGGCAAGTACTGACATTTTGTTACAGATTTTTCTCTCCTTCACCAATTCTCTCTCTGCTGCCCATGACCTTCTAGGATCTCGGCCCTTATGTGAGTTACAGGTTCACCTAAGAATACATGGTTGCTGTGTCCACATCAAATACCCTTTTGGTCTTTCATGAAGCTTTTAATTATCATTTTTTAAGTAGGTGCTCTTCTTCCTTTTTGCACCGAAGTTTTGGGCATCCATTTAGAACATAACTGACTCCTGTGGAACAGAGTAAGCAACAGAGAGACTAAACTAGCTGCAATTTAGAGAGAAGCCTAAGTCTAAGAAGCAGAGCAGCCTCAGTCTCTATTGCAAATCAGAGTGGAGCACAGCCAAGGGCAGCCTCTGCTTCCGGCACCGCCCCCCTGCCCCCTCCTCCCCGGCTCTCTGCAGACAAAGCCCAGGATAACAAGCTAGCCACCCAGCTTGACCTAGCCACCCAGCCATAGGTGCCCCGCCTCAATTCTGCCAAAACACCCAACCTAATTCTTGCTGCCAGATGCAGCTTCCCAGCGCCCCATCATCGTGCCAGTCCTCTGACAAACACCCTGAAGGGCTCCCCAGGACTTAACAGGTCTGCTCTGTTTAGGCTGGTATTTGAGGTCCTCTGTTACGTGGCTCAACTTACCGCCCACATTTATCTCCCATTATGCCCTATTTCCAACAAACTGCAATATTCAGTATAAGTTAACACATGCTCCTCCTCAACACCTTTACTCGTGTCCTTCCGCCCACATAAACTGCCATCCTCACTCTAGTCTCTGCCCGCTGAGATGCTCGCCCATGCTTCATGGTTTTCCTCCAGGCACCTCCTTCATGAAACCTTCCAAGCAACATCCCACCTCTGTTTATCACACTGTGCCTGTATTAGAATCATCACCCTACTGTCACCTCCAAAGCCTTGGCTTTCATGTTTTATTTATCTCTCTTTAGATCTCTAATAACATAGACAGTCCTCTCAAATTGTTTTAAAAATCATTTTCAGATATAACCAAAAATAATGTACCTAAATCCTACTATATGGGAAGCTGCTTTGTTAGGAAAATATGACTTAAACACACAGTAGATCTGGATGTTTCCTGGCTGCAGACAAAAACTAAAGCTTCTGGGAAGTCCCATGAGTCACCCTGCCCGGCAAGTAGGAAGTCAGCTAGAGGAGGCAGGTGTGTGTATGGAGGTGGGGGGCCGAGTTCAAGGCAGATCTGCAAAGTGAGACAGTCTGTGATGAGTGATGGAACAGGATACTAATGAAGCATTCAGGTCGGAGAGAGAAAATCTACCTCAACACTGAGCTCCCAAATGTTTACTAGAGATTGCATCTGTCCACGCGGAATCACACATTCGCAAATCAAAAATGTGTTTCAAGGTATTCCCCAGACAACCTATTTATTCCCTGTACATAACTGTGTTTGAGCCTTACCTCATTCAGTAATATTCATAAGCCCAATATTCATACCACATGCCAGGCTTGACACTGACAATTTATAAATGAGGATGTGACTAAATAGGGTCCAAACCCACATAAATAGCTGTAGTTGGGTGTAATGTGGATGGTAGGGAGACGGAGAGAGCATGCAGAAGATTCTGGGAAGTAATTGGAAGCCTACAGGAGAAGAGAAGAGCTTGTCTCATGGACCCCAACAGAAAAGAGTTTCAGAAAGCAGGAGTGGCAACAATTTCAAATGGCATTGCAGAGCACCAGTCTGGCATGTGGAGGTCCTTAATGGTATACAGAGGCAACAGGTTTGGGAAATTGGCAGGTGTGCAAGTGAGACTGAAGAGAGCTGAAGAATGCTGAAGTTTGTCTAATAGGAAAAAAAGGGAGTAGTGACATCATTTTATAGGGATGCACAGTCAAGAAAGTAGTTGGAGGAGAATTTGTTTTTGTTTTTTAAATGATAGGAGAGACTTGGCAAAGCCCTGGTATAGGAAGATGGGGCTTAGATAACCAGCTGGGGAGAAGAACCTTAGAAAGGAGCAAGACCCTCATCAGAGATGAGGGAGGACCGCACCTGGGTATAGCAGGTGTGTGAAGACAGAGGGGATGGAAGCACAGGGAGTTTTGCAGACTGACTCCAGGCTCTCCTGGGAGAGGAGGGGTCCTGTGCTGAGGCTGGCAGGGTGGGAAGAACAGGCCGGGGCAGGGAAGGTCTGTCACAGCCACTGTGGGGGAAAAGGGAGATTTACAGAAAAGGGAAAGGACTGCCATGCAGCGACAAGTTTCTAAATGAGATTGGAAAAGTATGTGGCCATCTGTTAGAAGTCATGCCTTTCTCTAGTGGCACCAGGCAGGAGTAGCAGAGAATGTAAACAGTTTCATAGGTGGTATTAGAGCTGGCCACTCCGGGTGTGGCAGGAAAAAAGAAAATGGAAGACACTGGAGAAAATGTTCAGGACAGGACTGTTCATAAGATCCAAAGTTCAACGGGAAAAGAAAGAAAGCGTAGAAGCTAACAGGGGAGAATAATGGGTAAGCAGAGAGGCTGACTAAATGAAAATGAACTGGAGAAAGGACAGGAGACTCCAGTCAAGGAGGGATTTGGGAGTTAAAGTTTTTACAAAGTAGACAAGCTTCAGGTAATGACAAGGTCCAGGGTTTAGACTCATCTGTGGGCTGCTATAAAGAATAATGGTCAAGGTCATGGGGTCGAGGGAGCAATATGAGGGATGGGAGGAAGCTTGGTAGAGAGCAGTGCTCTCCAAGAAAACTTCTGCAGTGAAGGAAATTGTCTGTGGGGTCCAATATGGAAGTCCCTAGCCATACGTGACTATGGACCACTTAAAATGTCCCAAGTATGACTGAAAAAGCGAGTTTTTATTTACTTCTAGTTAATTTAAACTTAGATAAGCACACATAACTAGAACCTGCCATACTAAATAATGTAGATATAGGGCAATGGTTCCTAACTTTGCTCAATGGAATCCCCTGGACAGACTTAAAATGTATGGCTACCTGGGCCCCACTTCCCAGAGACTGATTTAATTAGTTGGGCAAGTATCCTAGGCATCAGTATTTTTTAAAGTTCCCAGGTCCGGTCAAGTTTGAGAATCACTGGTGTAATGGTTAAGAACAAGGATTCTGGAGCCTGTTCAAAACCTGAGTTCAAAACCCAGATCTGCTGATTTTAACTTCTGTGACTTTGAGCAAACAACCTCATTTGTAAAATGGGGATAATGACCTATCTACTTCAGAGGGCTCTTTTTTTTTTTTTTTTTAAATTTGACAGAGATCACAAGTAGGCAGAGAGGCAGGCAGAGACAGAGGAAGGGAAGCAGGCTCCCCGCTGAGCAGAGAGCCCCAAGCGAGGCTCCCAGGGTGCTGGGATCATGACCAGAGTGGAAGGCAGATGCTTTTACCAACTGAGCCACCCAGGTGCTCCTCATAGGGCTCTTCTAAAGATTAACATATAGAAAAGTCCTTTATAATCGTGGCTGGCACATAAGAGTTCCTTAAATGTTAGTCATTATTATTCTGAATAGATTTTGGAGTTAAAAAGGCTGATGGTGGTGGGGGAAGGGATGGGAATTGCAGAAGGCCTAAAACTGTAGTGAGGAGATACTTGGAAGTCAGGAATTGATAGAGTAGAGGGTAAGGAAAAAGTAAGAGAAAGCAATAAATAAAGGGAAGACAAACAAACCGGGAGGGGCAGTAATAAGGCAAGGATCTGTAGACACCATCCCCTGGCAAACTGATATATTACAAATGGGCAGAAAGAATGTAAGAAGAGATGTACAAGGAGAAAGCCAAGTTTTAGTTAGGGGAGAAAAAACCATTTAATTCAATTTGACAAAATCCTACCTCTTTGTCTAAAATGTTAACATAAGCTAGTTATCAGTCTAGTAATGTTTTCATATTTTCCCCCTACCACAGAGTTCACCATTTATGAAAAACATCCAAGAGTGACTTCTGATAGTGAAAATACCATTTTCTAATTGGGATTCCTAAAGAAATAGCCACCTCTGCAGAAAATTAACTTGATCCAGCTCAAACCTGGCTTCATCAAAGTTCAAGTCTTTGCAAACCATATATATGCCAAGATTGTATTAGCAAACCTGTCTTATTTGCCCTTTTAACTATGTCTTTTTAAGTCTCAGGGAACACTAGTACCGTTCATAAACATAGTATATTACCTTTGGGTTAGAAAAGTGACTATTAAGTATAACTAGAAAAGTGTTCTAGACAGAAATGTCTTAGGTTGTGGATTTTTTTTTCTACCTGAATTTCACATAAAGTGATAATTTCACATAAATTTAATGGACACGGATTTTTTTGTCATATTCCAAGGTCAGGCTATCAGTTTGCAAAAGGCGCCTGGGTGGCTCAGTGGGTTAAGCCGCTGCCTTCGGCTCAGGTCATGATCTCAGGGTCCTGGGATCGAGTCCCACATCGGGCTCTCTGCTCAGCGGGGAGCCTGCTTCCTCCTCTCTCTGCCTGCCTGCCTCTCTGCCTGCTTGTGATATCTGTCTGTCAAATAAATAAATAAAATCTTTAAAAAAAAAAAAAAAAAGAAAATTAGTAATAAAGTATTCAGTTAGTGGCAACTAGGAAGAGAAGATACCAGAAGCTCAAAGCTATTTCAAAGATCGCTTCCATGCAACTCAAGTAGCAGAACTCGAGGAATACTGTGCACGTAGATTAAGTGTTCCTGATTAATCCACTACATTTATCTTTTTACTTGGAAAAAAACTAAGTGTGAAGTTTCTTTACAGACTAGTTATTCTGCATGAGAAAAACAAACACCTACCACCTCTTTCCTACCAGCATGTTTCACACTTGAAAGTGACATTTCACGTGCTTTGAGAGTGTTAAGTGTGTTTATGTATCAGCACAAGTATAGTTTCACAGTTGAAACACAATTTCCAACACAATGAAGTTCATTTCTGGCTCCTTATGGGGAGCCAGTTTGAGAGCACTGACAACTTAAAAACAGAAACACTCTTCCAAAACCTCTCTAACACGACTACAAGCTCTGCAGAAACTGCCTTTTCCAAAAGACTACCATGCATGGAGAATTCCACTCCTTCAGCGGTTCTCCCTTCACTTCCTTTTAGAGGTGGTTCATCTCAGAGCCTACTGGGAGAACGTGGAGCTAAAAACAAAAGCATAACCAATACACATTCTATTTGCTTTGATTCCATTAGAAAGCAATCTTTATTTTTCTTCTTTTCTTAAGTTAGAGTTCCACTTAGTTTTAGGGACCTAAAGTACCACGGTCAGCCAGTCAAACTCAAGTTGTCAAGTTTATTGTGGTCAGGGGATTCATGATGTTTTGGCCTCTTCCATCTCACAGCGGGCCCAATAAGGGTTATTTTGCAGTTTCTCCATGCAATACTGGAGTAGACATTCTTGATCACTGGGAGAAATGACCACTGTGGCTCCCTGACCATGGAATATGGGCCATTATGATAAGAATATCCATGTGAAAGACCCTGAACTTCCCCTCCCTACCAAGACAGTAAATTAGAAGAAATGCCACATTCATGGGAAATCTGTAAAGATTATTACCACTTGAAATTTTTAAGGTCAGATAGTTTCCTATCACATTCCTGTTTAATTCACCTTTTTGGTCTGGGCAGAAAGAAAGCAGGTAGATTTTGGAACACGGCCATGGGTTACCAGAAATCCATCCAGGCAGTGACTCCAACATGGCTGATTTACCAAATTAAGTACCTTTTCCAGAGCACATCTAGCCTCTGACACCCAATATGACGCTACTAATCTGGAAAACATTTTACCAACACAGAACATAAGAAGCCACTTGTTTTATTTGGCAAGGTCAAGAACCTGCTTTCACATTCTTGCCTGAGGTCTGTAACAACTCTCTTCACAGGTACAATCTAGTCTACTGAGAAGGTGCTTGTCTTCACATCTGACAGACCATCACAATGGCCCCCTGCATTGGTTACCCCGTGCTGACGGGACCTGATAAGCAGGAAGTAGCAAAACCTTCACATGTCTTAGTGAGATGCAGTCAAGCTTGATGGTGAAAAACAAAACCAAGAAGACTGAAAGACTGCAGCCTCAGTAATGTTTCTGGGAATCCAGTGATCTGGAACATGTTAGAATATCCCCTCCAAAGTGAAATGCAAGTTGTAGAACCCTGAACTCCTTACCATTAAAGAAACACATGCTTCATGGGCCTTTCGTTCTTTCTTTCTTTTTTTTTTTTTTTTTTTTTTGCATTTTAAAGACAACTCATATCACACTTAACATGCTGCTAACTCCTTTACTATGTAACCTGTAAGCCCACCAGTGTTGAGCAGGGCCTAGAGCAAGAGATGACTCTGAAGCATGTAGGGTCTGCAGCATAAACTGCTAGGCCACTTGGGTCTTATGATGCAGTGGATCCAAGTCTTTGAGTCCAATAGGTTCCAGAGAAACACAGCCCAAGATTCTCAGGTTCTGGAACAAAGCAGATAGCTGTCATTTTAAGAAATGACTCCTGGACTGCCAGTAGGCCTTGGCAGGGCCTGATTAAAGGTTATTAAGTAACCATATGACCTGAGCTGCCCATGGCACTCTGAATGTTATCTGACCTCCCAGGTCATAAGGCTGGACACAAATGGAAGCAATCTACCATCAAAAAAAAAAAGACAATGATATGAAAAAGATCAGATTGAATCATGTCTAGAAGGCACAAGAAGTTGCATGAGCAGATAGCCCAGAGACCTCTAATACCTACTCCTCCTGTATTACCACACCTGTAACTTCATGGAGAGTTCCTTACAACCAGCTGACTGAGAGGGGAAACTTGGGCCTGGGTTAGAGAGAGTTTGCATGCTATCTGTACACCAAGCAAAGGTGGACTGCTACAGGCTGACATCCCCAATAAAGAGTGTCCCTGAAATACTTCATGAAGGAAATCATCCCAACCGATAGAACTGTGACCAGTACGCATGCCTGTCCACTCCATCTATACTGAGAAATGGCCAGAATTATGGATCTATACAGAATCATGGCCAAAGGTTAATGCTTAACCTGAGCAGTCAAGGTCTTGATGGGAAAAAAAAAAATTGTATTTGAAAGAAAGGGTACAAGAGGACCCAGGAAAGGTACATATGGACAGAGAGAATGAGCATAGTGTATGAAAAATATTTTTGTTCCATGAGAACGTGCACTAAAGGCCTTCCAATGCTGAAGGGCCTCTCCTTCAGGTAAACAAAATTATCAATCTAGATGTAAGCCCCTGTCACCAGCCACCCCAGTGCTTCCTCAATAGACTTCCAGTAGAAGTGACCGTGGTGACAGCAGCAGAGGCTACTTAATGGATTTAACAGCACAAGCTCTCACAAAGGCTACGCGGCTCCTGTCAAGAATAAGTACCTAAAATGCCAAGAGCAGAAACCAGTCTTCAGTGTCCAAGACAGCAACACTCCCCTGCCGGCTCAACTAGCCACTTGGACCCTTTCCATCAAGGAGTGATCTGTCCTCACTGTATATATTCCATTTACACAAAAGCACATGCATGCACACATACACACAAATCCAGCCATTCCTCTTTCTTCACTTCTCTTTCCTCCATCCCTTTCAAGAAGGATTGACCATAGTGGTTAACTTTACAGTTTAGTTTCCAGGTCAGAGAATATTCCTATGGAATTGTGAATAAATTAGAAAAGATAATTTCACCCAGAGATAAATACAGTGACTGTTACCCAGCAAGTAAGTTCTTAATCAGAGATCCTGATGTGAGTCCATGGTTAATCATTAGAACTAAAATGCCCTTGCAATTACATGAGGAAAAAAAAAAAGAGAAAGTCACCCAATAGAATAGTAAGATTTTAAAAGACTGATAATACCAAGCATTGGCAAGGATGTGAAGCAATTGGAATTCTCATATATTGCTAACTGGAGAGTAAACTGGTATATCCAATTTGGACAACTATTTGGCATTACCTTCTAAAGCTAAACACACATGTACCCTATGATGCAGTAATTCCTAGCTGTACATGTAAGAGAAAGGAGTACACGTGTCCCCAAAAGGCCTGCTCAGAATGCTGTAAGAAGGCTCAGAATAAATTTTTTTTGTTTTGTTTTGTTTTTCCAATTTATTTATTTTCAGAAAAACAGTATTCATTATTTTTTCACCACACCAAGTGCTCCATGCAAGCCGTGCCCTCTCTAATACCCACCACCTGAATAACTTTAATTATAATAGCTAAACATGGTCCATCACCAGTAAAATGAATAAACTGTTACTATATTCAAACAATGGAACACCACACAGAAACAGGAAAAAGGGAGGGGGTAAAAAAGAACTTCTGCTGGGGGGCGCCTGGGTGGCTCAGTTGGTTAAGGCACTGCCTTCAGCTCAGGTCATGATCCTGGGGTCCTGGGATTGAGTCCGGCATCAGGATCCTTGCTCGGCAGGGAGCCTGCTTCCTCCTCTCTCCCTGCCTCCCTCTCTGCCTGCTTGTGCATACTCTTTCTCTGACAATAAATAAAAATCTTTAAAAAAAAAATTTTTTTTTAAAAAGAACTTCTGCTATAGAATTCCAAAGCATTATACTAAGCAAAAGAAGCCAGAAACAAAAGAATACGTGTTACATTGTTCTATTTATACGATGTCATAAATAGGCCAAATTAATGTATAGCGCTAAAGGTCAGAATAGTGGTTTCCCTTTTGGTGGGTGAATTGAGTGGAAAGGAGGTATTTTTGAAAAGAGACACAGGGAGCCCCTGGGGGTACTGATAATATTCTGTCTCTTGTTCTGGATAGTGTTTACATTATTTTATGTATATGTAAAAATTCATCCAGCTATGTGCTGACTATGTGACAACTATGTGCTTTATGGTACATTATATATCAGTAAAATTGTTTTCAAAAGATTCATTAATATGTATGAATTACTCAGGAGAGAATCCAGAGGTGTTTTGTTTTGGGGGCTTTTTGTTTTGTTTTGTTGGTTCTCTAGTGGGTCAATGATCCAGTAGAAGTTAAAAAAAACCAACAACAAAAACAAAACAAAACAAAAAAGCACCAGATAAGTAATTCATCAAATTTTCAACTGAGAGCTTGCTCAGAGAAACTTCCATCTTCCTCTATAGCCACAGGCTCCCAATAATCTAACAGAGCCAATTTCAAAAGTTTCTACTTCCTTATGCTCTCTCATCCTACTATGGCTGGAATAACTTAACAACTTTTTAATTTGAAACAATTTACTTCTTGCTTCAGTTTCAAGGATAAATAGGAAAAATGTCTTTGAAAGCCTTGATGAATTTATTTTAAATGCCACATATCATACACTACTTCAAAGTTACCCTGAATGATTATGATACTGCACCTTCACTTTCCATCTTAACATACCATGTTTCAAATCTCACAATATCCATTTGAACTCTATAATTACTTAAACGTACATTTTTTAAAAATCCACTTTTATCCAGACCAGAGAGCCAAGAGAAATCCAATACATTTGTAAAAGTAATTACCAGAGAAAATAAGAGGATGTGATTCTTACAATTTTTTATTATGTTGACATTTTTTTCTTCTTTGTTGATAAGTCAACCCATCATAGTAAACTAATTTGAATTCTTGGGCTTGTTGGCAAACGTAAACCAAATGGGCTAGTCTGCCATTACACTAAGGATCCTGTTTTAGATTTATAAAACAGACCATTAATTTTAAAAGTCTGACTTTTAACTGACATTGATCTCAGTTGGCCAACGTTGAGGTCAACATTGCTCAGAACTAAACCTTCAGGGACAACAGATAAGTCTTCAATACTCAACTGAAGTTCACTAAAGTAATCATTAACAATAGTCTTTACCCCACACTTCAAAACATCACCCTCCTTAAAACAACCCACCCTTTTTAAAATAATAAATGTGGTAAAATGATACCAAGTCTGTAGGGCTTATCCCAAATCCGATCTAATGGCTTAGGAGGTTTTCTAAGAGCAGTAGCTGGCTTTATATGCATCTTTGATTATTCCTACAACCTAAAATTTTAAACATTAAGTTTACAGTTTAAAACTAAACTGTTACATAATATAGCTGCATGCACATTCAGCCATTTCAATGAAAACTGCATGTTAATGTTTTCCCTTACTTCAGACATTCACTTCACACAGCCTAACTAGTTTCAAGGGTATGCGCTTGTACGTTTTCAGAGGGCAACTCTCAAAAAGTACTCAATGATGAAATTTACTTTTCAGAAAACAAATTCAGCATGGACTCCAGGAAAGGTAATAATGAACCTGTCCCAATATTTTATAGACATTTATTCTATGTAGAACATTTACAGTGTTCACATTACATTTATGCTTCACTTCCAGTTTTATTGTATTGATCTGGAATTGCTAATACTTTTAAACTTTTTTTACCACTAATACTGGCATTATTCCCAGTTCCTACAGGATGAATACCATGATAGGGGCACATTCTTACCAAAAGTGAGACAATCTGGGGCATCTGGGTGGCTCAGTCATTAAGCATCTGCCTCCAGCTCAGGTCATGGACCAAGGGTCCTGGGATCAAGCCCCGAAAGGAAGCCTGCTTCTCCCTCTCCCTGTCACTCCCCCTGCTCGTGTGCTCACTCAATTCCCCTCTCTCTCTCTGGCAAATAAATAAATAAAATCCTTAAAAAATAAATAAATAAAAGTAAGACAATCTGAGAAACTCAAAGCAGAGGTGGGGGAGGCACCTTTTTCAAAAGCAAATAATATTAAAGGTGTGCAGCTTTTTCCCCCGAACTAATATGTCTGACAAGATGTATTCCATTTCTTTCTTTTTTTTTTTTTAAGATTTATTTATTTATTTGAGAGGAACAGAGAGTTGTGGGGAGAGGGGGACCGAAGGAGAGAGAATCCTCTCTGCTGAGTGCAGAGCCCAACTTGGGGCTTGATCCCAAAACCCTGAGATCATAACCTGAGCGGAAACCAAGAGTAGGATGCTTAAGCAACTATGCCACCCAGGTGCCCCTGTATCTGGTTCATAAGGAGGCTTTCTCTCTAAATCCTGACTCTGAAAAAAACACCTAAATATCCTCTCACCAGACTTTAAGTTATTTTTTTGTACTAGTTAAGTACAGCAAATAAATTTATAATATTTCCCAATTCATAGTTCCCATCTGTATCCAAGATTACAGTCTCTAAATCTAGCTTCACTTCTTAAATTGAACATAAACTGTAAAATAAATATGCAATATATGTATATGAGGTAAAATGTAATTTAACACATATACATTTATATTCATATATTCATAGAACTTTTAGTACCTAATATGAGCATACAATACCACATGTTGAAGTAAAATAAATCCGAGATAAAGAATTAAGGTAGATACGCAGAAAAAAACAAAAAATACCTATTTCTTAATTGCAAAGAACCTTGTCTGTTTTCATTACCATATTTCCAGATAAAAACAGAGGATCTTAATAGGCCTGAATTGTGCAGAAGATTCATGAATTTAATGCTTCACTTTGGTCTTACGTATTATATTCCTCAAATACTGCAGAACATTCCTCAAATATTATAGAAAAAAATTTTCATGTACATGTTTTAATAAAGTATTTCTGATTGAATATCAACTTACCTAGATATTAAAGGTTAACTTGTTAAAAATATACATTTTTTAAATAGTTTTTGGTCTATGGAGAAGAGGTAAGAGTTCCCAAATCTGGCCCCCAGTTTCCTCTACTGCTAACATCTGACATTACTGTGTTATGTTAGCGGTGAAGAGACAAGACTCAACAATTCAATTAACTGTGAATAAACTTCCACATTTTGTTAGGGTTTCACCAGTTCTTCCCTAACATCCAGGACCCTATGCAGAGGACCATATTGCATTTAGTCAGTGTGAAATTTCCTTAGCCTTCTCTGGTCTCTGACAGTTTCTCAGTCTTTCCTTCAGTTTGATGACCTTGACAGTTTTAAGAAGTACTGAGCTGAGGAATGTCCCTCAACTGGGACACAAAAAACGTAGGTGTTTTTCTCCTAAGGCTTTGATTTTGACATCATTTCCAAATGTTCAGCTGAATAATCGCTGATAGGACAAAGTACAAGGCAAACATTTTGGCCCTTATCTCCCCATTTATTCAACAACCAAAAAAGAAAGCATTATTCTGGGAAGAAGCAAACTACAAGTTTAAAATCTGGACTGCAGAGAAAGAACCTAACCAAGAGGAAACTAAGGCTGACCATGGCTCAGGGACAGATTCCAAGGGCCCTGGGAAGGACTGACCAAGAGGCAAGGAAGCATTTCAGGAAAGAGGGGGGCAAACTCATCTGCCTTATCTTCTGTCCCAGGACCACCCTGAGGCTAGAGCTTAAGTCCAGAAACTGGATCCATTATCGTGCCTTGCCACTTCCTACCATTCCCAACTCTGCTCCACTCCTTTTATTCACTGTCGTGTATCTGCCATTTTTCAACATTTGTCTCTCATCATTTTTTTTAAATTTTTTATTTTTTATATGAACATATATTTTTATCCCCAGGGGTACAGGTCTGTGAATCGCCAGGTTTACACACTTCACAGCACTCACCAAAGCACATACCCTCCCCAATGTCCATAACCTCACCCCCCTTCTCCCAACCCCCCTCCCCCCAGCAACCCTCAGTTTGTTTTGTGAGATTAAGAGTCACTTATGGTTTGTCTCCCTCCCAATCCCATCTTGTTTCTGTCTCGCATCATTTTTTTTTTTTAAGATTTTATTTATTTATTTGACAGAGAGAGATCACAAGTAGGCAGAGAGGCAGGCAGAGAGAGAGAGGGGGAAGCAGGCTCCCTGCCGAGCAGAGAGCCCGATGCGGAACTCGATCCCAGGACCCTGAGATCATGACCTGAGCCGAAGGCAGCGGCTTAACCCACTGAGCCACCCAGGCGCCCTCGCATCATTTTTATAAGGAGAAGAGTCACCAGTCAGGTCTCCTTGGGACACTTCATTACCATCACAAATGAGTCACTGAGACAGTGGGATGGAGGCGCTGTGCACAGAAGTGCAGTCAGACAAACCAGCCGGCACAGCACAGTTGCCTGGGGTCGGCAATGACGGAAGCCGGTGAAAGAGCAAGGGGAGGCAGGCACTGCCAGAACCCTGAGAGAATAGTGAGGGGGAAGGGGCCACCTGACCCAAGAGATTGGGGGAACAGACATCCCACCCCACACAGTCTTCCCCTCCAAGCCTGCTGGTCCCTTCTGACAGCCAGAGCACAAAAAAAGTTGATGTTGTTCCGCAACGGTCAGTGCACCAGGGCACACAGCTGGGTGGGCTGGGCAGGAAAACAGGTCTAGAGGAGCAAACGACTACAACAAGCAGGTCAGAAAGGGAAAAGCAAGCTAACTTCACACCCATCCTATGGCTGTCTGCATTTTGATTTTGTGTCTTCTCCCCTTACTGACTGGGAACCCCTCAGAGACAGGGACCGTGGTTTACAGAGAGAGTCACACACAGGTCCTGTGCACAAACCTTGTGGTAGGCACTTGAGGTCTTGATGAAAAGAAGAGATGGAACAAGGCCCATCTCAGCTACTAGCTGGGCTGGGACTCGGGTCCCTCACAGCAGGAATCTGCCACAGGGAGAACATGGCACACCTTTGACCCTGACCTTGACAGCACGAGAAAGTGGCAGGTTAGGCTGCCCTCTGCCCTTCCTTTTTTTTTTTTTTTTTTAAGATTTTATTTATTTGACAGACAGAGATCACAAGTAGGCAGAGAGACAGGCAGAAAGAGAGGGGGAAGCAGGCTCCCTGCTTGCTCCCATGACCCTGGGATCATGACCCAAGCCGAAGGCAGAGGCCCCAACCCACTGAGCCGCCCAGGTGCCCCTGCCCTCTGCCCTTCTTCAAGTGAGGGCTGATCAGCCAGTACTTGCCCCACAGCTAGCTAGAGGCTCCGAGATCTCCTTCAACAGCCAGACTGATCCCTCAGCTCTGCTCGACACCATCTCGTCAACAGAAGACAGAGTTGGTGCATGTGCTCAAAGGCAAGAGTCTAGGTTTTAACAAATAGGCGTCTGACCCCTGGAATCATCCTGACCAATACTAGACAAGCTCTATGGCTGGATCTCGGAACTCCTCTTGATAGGTAGAGAACAAAACAAAACTTCAAGAATATTTCTCTCAATTTCCTCAAATAATTTCTCTTGCTTAAGACCCTGTAAAACCTCTGGTCTCTGAAACGTTTAATGAGGCACTAATACTTCTACGTTTCTATGAACACCTCATCTTCTCGTGTCTTCCCTCATCAGGTACCACTTGCAAAAATCTCTTAAGGTCCACAGCACCATTCAGCCCTGTCCCTTCTTCTCCCACCTTGGTGCCTTGCCCTCTTTCTCTATGCAGTCTAGCACTCCACATTCCCCACCTGGCAGGGCTGCATGGCCAGCTCCTTCCAGGACACAACCGCCTCCCCATTTCTTCAGACTTTCTTCAGGAACCACACCGGGCAACACAGTGAAGTTCTTAACAAATTCATGAACCGAACGTGCTGTGTACAGATGCCTTTGCATTTACTAACAACACCCATCCATCTTTTCAGACATACAGTGAAAACTGGAAAGGCTGAAGAACCCCAGGAAGGACATTTATATTTCATTACGATTGCACCAAAGTCCCAAGGACTTGCTTTTACAAACCACAAACCGCCTGCTCCAAATAAGACCACATACCACCCACCCAGAATCAAACTTCACAGCAGCGTGGCCAGGAGCTATTTCGTTTATCTTACCAAGAACACAAAGCAGATGATTTAATATTGTTATTGACAAAAGGAGATGATCAACAATTGTATTTAGCCTATCAAAACAGGTTTGTACAGAGGCTATCTGGGGGGAAATAGCTCATAAAGCTTATGGTACAAAAATAATTCAAAGGCAACAAAGAAATAATCAATCTTTTTCATAGCATTTAAGCCCTTTATTAATCTGATTACTACTCAATGTTATCTTTGAAGATAGGAGATACATACTTTGGTAGCAGATTGGTCTTTTCATATCAAGTCTCCAAACCTGAGCCATCGCTCTGCCTCTGCTTGTCATTCCTTCCACAGCACAGATGAGGCTTCTCCCTGCCCCCTCCCCTCCTATCTGCCCACCTGTTGTCCCCGCTCCTCTATCACCAGCTTATCTCCACTGACATGTTCTTTCTTTCCAGCCTATTAGATATACAGTGTACACACACACACCCTTGTTACTCAAGTCCCTAAAAAAACCTCCCTGGCCCTACCCAAGTCCCTCCAGCTCCTGCCCATTGTTTTGCTTCCCACTAGAAAGAGACTGTTGTGTTCTGGCCTCCTTCATCTCTAACTCTTGACCCCTCCTTTTCTTGAGCCAAGGCCTTTTCGTGAGCCATTCGATAGCACCTGCTCTCACAAAGGACACCCATTTTTTACAGAGGCAAAATCCACTGAGTTCATTTCAGCATGTCTTGCTGGAATTCCCTGCCACATTTCCTGCGGTGCACCTTCCCTTCCATGACTAGTACAGCATTACTCTTGCTCTCCTGCTTCTTCTGAAGCTCCCTGACCATTCCCGCATGCTGTCCTCTGTCGATGTTTCTCAGTCCACGCTGTATGTGTTGCTGTCTCTTAATGGTCCTACATTTTGCTACTGCTTCTGCCCTTCTGCCTCCTCACACAAGTGTCTCCAGTGCCCTTCCAGCCCCTCCCCCAACTCCATGCCCACTTCTCACTCTCCCCAAGATCTCCTTTGAACAGTCTTACCCACTGCCATGGTTCTCTCACATTTCACTGGAGACTTTGAAGTCTTTTCTCCAGCTCCCGCCACATATCTGGACAGCTGCTTGATGTCCAGGGTCAGACTCAACATGGATGCTCCAAGGGCATCCCAGCCACCGTCAGTCTGCAAGCCAGCAACCTGAAGCCAGCCTCATCTCTTCTTCCCTCCAACATCCAATCATCACCAAATCTTGCAAGTTTTATCTCCTATATGTTTCTTAAAACCCATCCCTTCCTCTCCACACTGACTTCCCCAGTACTAGTTCAAGTTCCTATTATCTTCCACCTGGACCACTGCAAAGCCTCCTGACAAAGCCCCCTGCATCTAGTCCGAACCTCCTTAATTTCACTTCCCTAACACAGCCCTGTACAATGTACTGAAAATACAAAGGTCCCTCACTAGCCTAGTCAAAACTCTTAAAAGACCCTGCCACTAACTTGACACACACAGCATCAAGGTTCTCCCCTTCCAAGCTCCATCTCCTTCTCCAGACTTATGTCTCTCCTCTTCTGTACTTGGTCTTTTCTCTCTAGTCAAATAGAGCTGATGACCATCACCTGCATGTCTCCCCATGCTATCTCATGCCTCTGGGTCTGCTCATGCTGCTTGATCTTCTTGGAATCCTCCTTTTAAGTTTTCTTCCCTGAGAGTCATAGCCATTCTTCTGGTCTCAGGAGAGCTCTCCTCTAGGAATCTTCCCTCTTGGGTCTCATTAAGGGAAATCAACTGCTTCCTCCAAGGGACAAAGCTGCCAGAGAGCTGGGATCCTATCCTAAAGACCTATCCTGTGCAGAGAGCACAGCACAGAGACAAGAGAAACACTCGCTGAGTTAAAAAAACAACAACAAACAAAAAACCCAAAACACAATAGCAGTTTAAGCAGAAGTTAGTAAGATTAAAAACATTTTAGGGGTATTCTGAATACCATTTAGATTTGGATTAAATTACTGGTAAATAAAAAGGACCTAGAGAAAAAAATCCTTGGAAGCTCTGATGAACCATGAGGATACTATTTTTTTCTTCATTACGACTGCAAACAAAACAACACTAAAAATCAGGTTAGCATATTTCATTGTTTCCATTCCAATAGATTTTCAAAAAAAGGTTTCTCCTGTGGATGTTTTTCTGTTCAGGGACTTGAATAAATAGCTGCATAGTCAGACCTAGACATGATATTTCTTTAATGAATTAGAAAATCTTATGAATGTATTTGGGAGTTACATTTGAAATAGCTCTAAGTCTTGTGATTCTATTTTCAAATCCTGTTATTTATACTAAACAAGGATTTATGAAACACGTTCCTGCTTTAGTGGTAAGAAACGTATGGTAAAAAATTATTTCTTAAGAAGCTAAATAAATTCATTCCAATGTGTTTCACTACCTGAGAAGCCAATGTCTCATACTGCTTCCTCGTATCTACCTGGCACTGAAAGCAGACTGTCTACACAGTGCAGACTCGATGACCCCTTGTTTATATCATGAGCACTAGATGCTATGCTAGCTATCTTTTTTTAATCACTTACTTAATATTTACAAAATTCTTAAGACAGCTGTTTTATCTACATTGTAGAGCTGAAGGAATATTGTATAATCGAAGAAACACTGAGAAGTTACCAGCCTGCTACTGGGATTTGCTGGGAGGCAGCAGGAATGCAATGAGGAAGGTGAACAGCCTGTCATCTGGGAGCTCCCACCTTTCAGGGCAGATCTAGAGGACACCTGGGCTCAGACCCCTTAGCCCCACTTTAGTCTGAAGCAAAAGCCACTGAAGAAGCTAGGGGAAGGCTCCCTGATCTCAAACTTCTGACGAATGCCCCAAGGCACCGGCCTGCTCCTGCTCCTTGCCGAATCTGGGCTGGAGATCTCCAGAACGGACTCCATCTCTGTCCCTGCATTAACCACTTTTGTTTCTCTGCAAAACAGGTATCTTTCAGGAGTTACTCCAAAGTTTTAGTCTTTTAATGGCATTCTATATCTTTCTTGAATTTTTTTTTTTTTTTGACAGACAGAGATCATAAGTAGACAGAGAGGCAGGCAGAGAGAGAGGGGGAAGCAGGCTCCCTGCTGAGCAGAGAGCCCAATGCGGAGCTCTATCCCAGGATCCTGGGATCATGACCCGATCGGAAGGCAGAGGCCTTAACCCACTGAGCCACTCAGGTATCCCTCTTTCTTGAATTTTTAAGGATTATCTTTTTTTTTTTTAATTGTCATTTTTGTAGCTTCTGTAAGCATGTGGATGGTAATGGATGTACTCATTTTACCCTATACAAAGAATGTCTTAATCAAAGTAGACATTTGATTTGATAAACAATCCGGCTATCAACTTAATCTAGATTAAATAAAAATATTCATGGATTTCAGAAAAAGGTGGAGTTTTCAAGTTATAAATCCTCAACTAAAAAGTGAGTTATGTTCCAAAAATTTCTAAGCTGGTTGTTTAGAACATACTCTTTTTTTCCCTGTCAGAAATGGTTTTGTTCATTCATGCAACACTGACCATGCTCTAAGCACAATTTTAAATGGAGATACTGTAGTCAATAAAATAGACAAGATCTCCATCCATTTTTCTGTAATTTAGGAAACCTTGGTGTGAACAAAGCTGACTTTGTTTGTGTTTGTCACAGTAAGACTTTACCAACAACCTAGCAGCCAGGAGTTAAGTTAGCACTCCACGTACCGTTATCAGGAGTTCACACTCCTGCTTGGCACTTTAAAATATCACTGTTTTAAAATATAACCAAAAGGTTTGTTAATTAGCAAAGGAACTGTCAAAAATAACTTCCATGTGTGAAAGGAACAGAGTCTGAGATGATGCGGTTGGTTAAGATTCTGCAAACTCCACATCTGCAAGAACAAGACATAAAACATCTGACAAGACCAAAAACTGGACCAGCTTCGATGGGGTGCTCAAGATCTGGAACTGCTTTCACCCTGCCTCTCCCCATTCCTCACAGGCTTTGTTGCATGAGTCACCAGTAGCTGGCCCGTCTGGTCGTGAGAACATCATCATGTAAATTTTAGGAAGGAAATCAGCAGAGTGGTCAGGAAAGGCCCTTTCAGGAGAGGATATCAGAACTGAACGTGCGCTGGTCATGAGAGGAGGAGAACTCTTCAGGCATAAGCAACTACAAGTGCAAAGACCCCAAAGAGGAAACAAAATAGGATGCATTTGAGAAACGAAAGACCTGCATGGATGAGGATGGTTACGGGTGTGGGGTGCAGGATGGGACGGGAAAGAACACGGAAGAGTCAGATCATATCTTACGCACCTTCTAGGGCTTGGTAGGTTATAGTAAGGAGTATGGACTTTATTCAAAGTGTAATGGAAGTCACTGAAGAATTTTAAGACGCTGCCAGGCTCCAGTTCACAAGCTATTAAAAAAAAAAAAAAATCACTCTGGTCTGGCAGCCCTCAATTGCTTACTAACCCTTAAAAGACCTGACATTACACCAATATTTCTAAGCTACTCTTTTTTTCTAGAGCAATACAGAGCTTAACGAGGAATATCGATGTTTGTTCCCAAAAAAATGTATACAGATATCAACTCAGAGCCCCAGCATATAAATCCCTACCTCGCAGGCTGAGCAAGGCAATCAGGGACTCCTGCTCCATCCATCCACCCAGCAAAGGAGGGGGACCAAGATGCGTTTCCTGCCCATTTATCTCCAGGGTCCCCTCAGGTCAGCTCCTTGTCACCACAGTCCCCTCTTCTCTTCAAATCCCAAGGGCCAGTCTGCATGCTTCCCTTTCTACTGCCCTCAAGGGCTGTGTGATGAGGCTGTTCTTCCCCTGTTGCCCAACACAGAATGGAAGTCCTTTTCATACAGATCAGGTGTGCAGAAGTGGGAGCCACCTTATTTTATGTCCATTTACAATTTTTTAAAAAAGCTACTGTTGGCTGTAATAGACCATGAGCTGTTTGAGAGCGTTCAATGTATTAACTCATCTAATTCTCATAAAAATCCTATTCCCATCTTATGCAAGGAGAAACAGATACAAAGCAGTTAAGTAACTTGCCCAGCCAGCAAGCTGCAGAGCCAGGACTGGAACCCAGGCGACCTGCTCACAGTCCCCATGCTCTTACCACTTGGGCTATCCTGCTTCTCAAGTTCAGCTTCCAAGCCCTCTTCTTCAGGAATAACATCAAATAACTACACTCAACCACCACAAGAAGGTCCACAATTCAATTCAAAGATAGCATCCAGCTTTTAAATTTTAATGGAGAAATGCCGAAGCGAATGTTTATGTGGTTCCTACAATGCTGAAATTATAGCAGTCTGTTTGCAAGTTTTGGATCACCTCCAGATAAATCAGACTGACATGTAAAGAAGAGAAAACATCCATTTTTCACTTAATATGTGGTAAAAGAGAGCAACTCATGTACACACTTGTCAGCTCTGCCAGAGTGCAGTCCCGTAGGGTAGGAAGCACCCATTTTCTGAGAGAACTTTTCACAAAGAGAATCATTAGTGTGGAAAGAGAGCTCAGTTCAGAAATAAATGGCATTCTTCAAAGGTCAGAAGCATCCCCATGGATTAACTCAAGTCCCCAACCAGACTATTAAACTGGTGTGACCAACTGTAGCTATCTAGAAAGGAGTTCATCTATGCTGACAGCATTAGGGAGTGGAAACCAAAGGGCTGAGAATATTCTCATTATCCCAAGAGTTGCCTGGCTTAACCTTTTAAGAATGCACAAAAGGGTAGTGTAGAATTCAGAGCCATGGGACTCTCATCACCGAGAGCTTGAGACAAAAATAATAATAATACATACATACATATATACACATACTCTTACATATTATATTCATATATGTGAAATAGCAGTATTTCATGGAATGATTACTTTGAGGGTTCAAGATGATGAAAACATATAGTTGTCTAAATAAAAATGATTCATACTATAAAACACCACATTAGTCAGGTTACCCAGGTTACATAACAATAAGCTATAAACATCACTCAGACGCAGCAGTATTTTGCCACCCAGACCTTCATGGTGCATTTCAAAATAACTTCAAAGTAAATTCACTTGAGCTCTGGAAACATCTAGACCAACTGCCTTTATTAGAAAAGTAAAGACTTGGGGCACCTGGGTGGCTCAGTGGGTGAAAGCCTCTGCCTTCTGCTCGGGTCATGATCCCAGAGTCCTGGGATTGAGCCCCACATTGAGCCCTGCATGGAGCCCACATCAAGCCCCGTATGGATCCCAGCATCGGGCTCTCTGCTCAGCAGGGAGCCTGCTTCCTCCTCTCTCTCTGCCTGTCTCTCTGCCTACTTGTGATCTCTCCCTGTCAAGTAAATAAACTCTTTAAAAAAATAAATAACTTCAAAGTAACCCCACTAGGAAAGCCCTATAAACACACATGCCTGGTGTTGGGGCTTAGCACAAATGTAAGCTTTCTCCAGGATCTCAACTGTTTTCCTTAAGAATGTGTGCAAGTTTTACATTCTACTCTATTTAAAAAAAATCTGTTTTATTTATTTATTCATTCATTTTTTGGCAAGTTAGCTTAAAGTCATTTTTTTATTGGGCAAAACTGGTACTCCAAGAAGATGGGCCAAAGTTTACCTGTGGCTTTTCACATTCCCCTACCACCACTGAGAATGGCAATATATAAAACTCTGACTTTGAGAACAAGGCTTTTTAAAACTGTAGGAAACCACAGGATGATGGTCAACATTCAGGTTCTTCCGTCTGCAGAGCAGTGGCTCTCAGTTCTCAGCTGTGTGTTAAAATCACCTGGGAAGCTTTTTAGAAATACCAGTGACTAAGCGCCACTCCAGATCAACGGAATCAAAAATCTCAGGATGGAGAAAGAGACTGTTATGTTTGGTTGGTGCTTTTAGCCGCACTGGTGACTTTAATGGACATAGGGGGTGAGAACCACTCCTTAGAAGATACTAAGGAAACATAAGGTCCCAGAGCGATGGCAGAACAGCAAAGCCAATCGCTGGGTTCAATCCTCTTGCCCCTTCTTTCTGACAACCCTTTGGAGACACAATAGCAATTAGGTATCAACTCTCTCCCTTCCCCTACTTGAGTGGTATTGAAAGCAAAAGGTTTACAGGACATCCAGAGTCTTACAATGTAACACAAAAATGTCCACGTTTCAAAGAAAAATCACTCATCATACCAAGAACCAGGAAGATCTTAAACTGAATGGGAAAAAAAGATCAAGGATTCTAACATCAATATGACAGAGATGTTAGAATTATCTGACAAAAATTTTAATGCAGCCATGATAAAAAACTCTTTATGGAGAAATCAGGAACATGCTAGATGAACTGGGGGAAATGCCACCATGTTCCTCAGGATCTCAAAGTAGGTTCACTACTGGCCCAGACAGAAGTGGGAAGGTCTGGGCTATGCAGATCAGAAAGTTTGTTTAGTGTAGGATCCCACAGGACACTAACCCGGCTCTAGGTTGGCCTGCAGTCTCCCAGTGCCTGTTCATCATAACTCACCTTGGACATGATGGATCTGACTTTCTGTATAGGACTGTTTGATCAAGCAGAGACAAGAATCCACAGAGGGGAGCAATTCCAACAAGGTCTCCCCAAGGGGTAGAGTTAGGAAGAAGAGACAAGATGACTGACCCCAGGGCTGGCTTTTACTTGACATGTAAAGTATGAAGCCAAGTAAATACAGATAACTTGGATCATCAAAATTAATTTCTTCAAAATTCTGCTCCATAAAATATCCTCTAAAGAGATGAAAAGAAAACAGAGAATGCTGTAGCCTGAAGAAAAAAAAAAAATTTTGTAAGCTACATATCCAAACAAAGGACTAGTATCTAGAATATATAAAGAATTCCCAAAATTCAGCAATAGGAAAACAATCCATTTAGAACATCAGCAAAGATGAAAAGAGGCATTTCCCCAAAGAAGATATACAGATTGCAAATAAGCATATGAAAAAGGAGTCCACATAATTAACCACCAGGGAAATGTAAATTAAAAGTACAATATTACTACATACCTAAAAGCATAGCTAAAGTTAAAAAAAAAAAAAAAGAAGGAAAAAAAGAAAGAAATCATAACAACACTAAATGCTGGTGAGGATGCAAAGAAATTGGGTCACTCATCCGTTGCTGGTAAAACAAAATAGTACAGACACTTTAGAAAACAGTTTAGCAGTTTCTTAAAAAATTAAAGATGCAACTGCCACATGACCAAGTGATAACACTCTTCAGCATTTATCCCAGAGAAATGAAATTTTATATTCACACATAAAACTTCCAAGAGTATTTCTAGCAGCCTTATTCATAAGCCTCTGTGAACAACCCAGATGTCCTTCAGCAGGTGATCAGCTGACCAACTGTGGTGCATCCAGACCACGGAAAACAGCTCAGCAATAAATACTGACATGTGCAAGAAACTGGAGGATCTCCAGAAAATTACCCTAAGCAAAAACCCAATCTAATAATTTCAGTAATACAACATTCCTAAAATGCTGAAGTTATAGAAATAGAGGATAGATTCGTGGTTGTCAGTTTAAGAAGAGGGTAAAGAGGCAGAGATGGGATGTGGCCATAAAACAGCCATGTGATGAAATGCTGTGTGTGTGATGTTCTATATCTTGACTGCATCAGGGTCAATATCCTGGTTCGGATTCTGAGCTACAGTTTTGTAGGAAGTTACTGAGGGCAAACTGGTTAAACAGTCATGAGACTTATCTATATTACTTTTTACAACTACATGTAAATTATCTCAAAATAGAAAGTTTAAATTTAAAAAAAAAATGCTACTGGCCCACTGAACCCCGACCACAGCCTACAGCCAGTAGTTGGAATTGACCTTATTCAGCTCCAGATTTGTCCCTACCGGACATTTTTGGGTCCAGAATTTCATCCACAATTTATGAGTGCCAGAAACCTAACTAATGCTATTCAGTAAAGAGGGGGCACTATATACCCTTGCTAAGACCAATTATTTCCTTGGTGAAGTTCAACATAGTATTAGCTATCAAGCCTACAACACACCACTGCTTAAACTACTTTCTGCCCTGCCACTTACATTCTTCTCTTCTACAACTTCAGAGAAAGCTGCTAAAATACATAAATTTAAATGCCCTTTGAAAAATGTCCCTCTGTCTAATACCATCATTTTTCCAGTGCTGTCTTTCAGACTAACATCTTCATATGAACTGGAAATAAAATTACCATGGCTAACTATTCATCTTTCGTATTATAATATACCCAATACTCAAGGCGAACAAAAAAGAGTATTACTCTACAGTGTATTTAGGACAAGAATTCCTCTGTGGCTCAATCCACATATGGGTTCAGAATGCACAATTACCAGGTCTAAAATCATCATGAAAAAATTGCAATCTTCATTTTCTTTCCACAACCTTCCCCAGACAGGAGAACTCATATAGCTCATCTGCAACAAGAAAATTATTCCAACATGGAGAGGTGAAAACCCCATCCTGAATTGAAAGCTCTCCAGAGATGGAAAAATCTACAATCCATTCTGATACTTGGATATTTCACAAACTTCATTTGTCAAGCAATGCTACCTTCTGCCTCGCATCTTGATAAAAATTATGTTTGTTTCCCCTCATGACTGCAAATGTTGATCTGTACAAAATTTCAGTCACTCCTAAGAATGCCAGCTTGTCTGGGTCAGAGAGTGTAGAATAGTCCACTGATGCCAACTAAATGAGATCAATTTGAGAGATGGACAGTCAGACAAAGGGAAGGAAATAGTATAGGCCATTCCTGTCCCCTCAGTCTCCATTCCCAGGTGCCTCTCTTAGGTACGTGTTGAAACACTGAGTTTGATCCCAGTGGTTCAAGTGCCTTTTCTGTACAACACCAAAGCCCCTAAACATAAGCCTCCTCCTTCATAGGAAGCTCAACAGAATATATACGAATTGTTCCAAGTCAAGAGGAAACATGGGCTGTGTTTAATGGCTGGTAGCACAGCTTCTTTGGTGGAGCCTTCCTAAAGGATTTTTTGGTTTTTGTTTTTGTTTTTGTTTTTTTAAGTCTAATTTTGACCAGCACTATTTTTACACCTGGGACTGATTTTGGAAACCATTCCACGTGAAGTGCTCCCCATAAATCCAAAACCGTTCTGTGAATTGACTTTGTGCAGGCCTGCACAAGCGTGCACGGACACAAACACCTTCACAAAGATGGCTAGCACCAAACCAGTGCTTCCTCATTCTTTCTTCAGATACTCACTCTCTGAGGGACTAGCAACCAGGGAAGCCAAAGCAGCACACTGGCTTTCAGTGGGCAATAAGGGGGGCAAAGGAACGTAGACATTTCCCCTCAAACATTTCGAATTTTACTCTTAAAATTAGTAACTAGAAGTTTAAGCATTTCCTTTTACATGAACCTGTACAACAGTAGTGTCAAAATACATTCCCTACATATTCTGAACACCTAGCATGTCTTTATTATAAAACAAGGCTTTGTATCCCACAAATAAAGTTGGGGGAAAAAATATCAAAATACTTTGGAAAAAGGGTAAAGGTCTAAAATGATCTTTCATAAGGACAGGTTTTTAAGAACCAAAAGGTGAGGAACACGAAGGCCAGGCTGAAGAAATGCAGCAAAGAACAGAGCAGGAGAGGAGTCTGAACAACACACTGTGGCCATCCTGGGAGTCTGCCCATAATTAAGAGTAAGAGAGAAGCACTGGAATGTTTACATGCCTAACCCCTCCTACCTCCTCATCTACAAAGGAAGAGATCTCACCAACAGCAAACTGCATGAAAAGACCATCTACTCTTAGAGGAAACCTAACCACTCTGAAAAACTATGGTCATCATTTCCCAAATGAACTCAGACTTTGATCTGAGACCCACCCAAAGACACGATACATTCTCCAGCAGCTAACACGAGAGAGTATCAAGATAACTACTTACTGGAACCTTCCCCAATCTAGAACTAATCACTTTGGCCAAAATAGGATTCATTGCTATAATTCTACAGAACCTAAAAAAGGCAATTTGAACTGCCTTTTGAGCAAAGCACTGACTTACTGGAGTTTACGACTATGTTTTTTTAATTGAAAGCCATACAATTTTTCTATTTTAAGATCTTACATAGGAACATAAAATTTAGGAGTCAAAACTTAATCTACCCTACCAAGCAGATTAACCATCATTACCTGAAGGAGAAGTGCTATGTCATCAAAAGTGTACTTCCTAGTGGAAAGCTCAGTCCTAAGTCCCAGAAAACAGTGCAAGAGCCAGGGACCAGGCTGGAGTAACTAAGAGAGTTATTTAAACCAAATTAGGAAACTCAACATGAATCTACACTACCAAATCTTGAGGAAAAACCAGTTCAGTTAAGAAGTAACTGGGTGTCTGAGTGGCTCAGTTGATTAAGCGCTGGACTCTTGATTTTAGCTCCGGTCATGATCTCAGGGTTCTGGAACAGGCCCCACATTGGGCTCTGTGCTCAGTGCAGAGTCTGTTTTTCCCTCTCCCTCTGCTCTTGCCCCTGGTCACACAAGCTCTCTCTCAAATAAATAAATCTTAAAAAAAACAAAAAACAAAAAACAAAACACACACACACACACAAAAAGAAGAAGAAGAAAGAAAGAAAGAGGAAAAAAAGTATGTTTTTAAAACATTTTGGATTTCAGAAGGATTATAGAACATTCTACAAATAATTACTGATAATTTACTGAGTGCCTACTATGAGAGAGGATATACTTGGTATACGTGATCTCTAACTCTACCACCCTGCGAGGTTTTACAAAGAAGGTTCAGAGAGATTAGATGACTTACCCAAACCAGTTACTAAAAGAACCAGGACTTGGACCAGTATCTGTTCACACTCCCTCCAGTATGCTATTACATGGTTAGGTTCTTGACTGTAAGGTACAGAAAGCAACTCTAGCAAACCTAAGCAGGGAAGCAATTTTCTGGAAGCATACTGATAGCTCAGAGGATGGATGGGCAACCTGGAAAACCAAGTTCACAAAATGACAGACAGCAAGGCTTGACAGAAGCCATGACCAAGGTCAAGTCCTCGAATCAAGTTGCTCCCATTGGCATCCTCTCCATGACTGCTACCTTTATGTTCCTATGGCAGGACACAGATCACCACTGCACTCTTGGCAACCAAGCACAGACTAAAAACTCTCTAAACTGTCCTTTGGTCTTTATAAGATTCAAAGTCCCAGCACTTTGCTTAAGCCTCAGTCACATTCCTCTCTGCTTCCACGGTATGAAAAAGGCACTTTGTCCCACCAGTTCCACATAAAGGAGGGGTCTTTCCAAAGTGAAGTCATGGTAGGAAACCGGCACTCTGCCTATAAAGGGGGTGACAATGTAGCATTCTGAATAAAAACATGCATAACATACCTAATGGCATCCAATAAAGAAGAACTTCTTCCAGGAATAAATTTTTAAAAATTTGCAATATGATCATTCGCATCAATTAGTTCAAAAAAAATTTTAAGAGAAAGAAGTCAATTGGTGCTTAGAAAAGTATTTGATTAAATAACATCCATTCTTGATTTTTAAACTCTTAGTTAAGTTGGGAAGAGCAGTTCTTTCTTTAACCTGACATTCTTCACCTCAATTTAATCATATTTATTTGTTGGTTGTTTTTTTTTTAAAGATTTTATTTATTTATTTATTTGAGAGAGGGAGACAGAGAGAGAGAGAGAGTAAACACAGGGGGAATAGCAGAGGGAGAAGGAGAAGATGCACAAGGTCGGAAAATTGAATCAGTGTAGACGTTTATAGAATGATGAGCCTGTCACCCTGTCTACCCGATCACTAAATATTCTCTCCAAAAGCAATCACTGTTAATAATGTCTCAAACTATATAAAATATACATATATTCACAGACCCAAAAGTATTAGTCCTTCTTTATTTGTACCAGGAGGGTATATTCTGCATATTCGAGCCAAGGTGGCAGGGATGCAAACATGGGAGGCATAGCCAGGCAATCTGGGTTCAAATCAGGGCTCTTTCTATCGTATTTGAGGCACTGGGTTAGTTACACTCTGTGCCTTCACTTCCTTGTATGTAATGTGAGTTGTTCCGATTAAATCTGATAATGTTAAAGTGGGTTTTTTTTTAAAGATTTTATTTATCTGACAGAGAGAGGAGTGTACAAGCGGGGGGAGCAGCAGAAGGAGAGGAAGAAGCAGGCTCCCCACTGAGCAGAGAGCTCCCCGAATGTGGGGCTCGATTCCAAGACCCTGGGATCATGACCTGGGCCAAAGGCAGCCACTTAACAAATGAGCTACCCAAGTGCCCCTAATTTAATCATATTTAAAAGAGCAAAACAAAAGACCTTTCAACTGGTCACCAGCATTTCCTCATGTCATTAGAAGGTTCTAACCAATGGTGGTTAGAAAACAAGGGTTGCAAAGTTAGAGAGCAAACACTCATTATTTGGCAGAGGATAAGGTTGCATAGCTGTAAGGAAGATGGAGACGACAGGCCAGAGTGGAGGCTAAAAACCACTCCAGGGAGTGGCCCTTGGATGAATCAAGCACCTGGCTCTTCTTGGAGAAATTCTGACCCAGTGGAGTAATTCAAATGCAGCAATGTAGCCTCCATGTTCAATATTCTATCTTCTAATGCAGAAGTATCTCTCAAAGAATAATGCACATCTTTTGAGCGTCTGGTTTCTTTTGAGCAGATCAGGAACTTGACTGGTGCCAGGGGATTCAGTGAAAGAAAAAAGGAGAGGGGACTCTCATCTGGGAGTTGGGAATCTGCTAAAAGAGACAGTGTATAGGAAGCAGGTGTGTCGAATCTCCTTTCTTGCTTTCTAACTCTTTCGGGCTTTCCTCAAGCCTGAATAAAAAATGAGAACCACATTATACTCAACTCAGACTTGAATTTAAAACAACTGAGTAGGGGTGCCTGAGTGGCTCAGTGGGTTAAAGCCTCTGCCTTCAGCTCATGATCTCAGGGTCCCAGGATCGAGCCCCAAATCGGGCTCTCTGCTTGACAGGAAGCCTGCTTCCCCCTCTCTCTCTGCCTGCCTCTCTGCCTACTTGTGATCTCTGTCAAATAAATAAAAGCTTAAAAAAAAAAAAAAAAAAAAACCCTGAGTAAAAAAGGGAAACTGCTTTGGGTCAAAGCAGAGACTTGCAGAAGCAACCACAAAGCAGTGGTAAAAAGCCAGGAGAGACCCTGGAGAAACTGGAAAGAAAACAAAAGCCAATGGATGCCAATGAAGAGAAGTTAATTTCCAGGAGCAAATGCTTTCTCTGGCGAATGTCACCAAACATTTAAAAAGAATTAACACCATCCCTCTCAAGCTCTTCCTAAAAGTTGAAGAGGAAGGAATACTACAAAAGTCATTTTACAAATCCAACATTACTCTTACACCAAAACCAGGTAAGTTCACTGTAAGAAAAAGAAAAAACAAAAACAAAAAAATACCCACTACAGATCAGTATCCCTGATGATAGATGAACAACTTCCCCCAAATACTAGCAAACCAATTTCAGTAACACATTAAAAGGATCATACCTCATGATCAAGTGTGAATTCATCCCAGAGAAGGAGAGCAGAACATACACACACACACACACACGCACACACACACACACAATAATAACCGCCATGTTAACAAAATGAAAAATAAAAATCATGATCATCTCCATGGGTGCAGAAAAAAAAAAAACTTTGACAAAATATGACATCCCTTCATGATAAAGACTCAACAAATTGGGTATCGATGGAACACACCTCAACATAATAAAGGCCGTAAGTGACAAGCCTACACCTAACAGATTCACCCTTGCAAAGCTGAAAGCTTTTTTCCCTAAGTAACAGGGCCACCCCCAACTACTCCTATAGTACCGGAAGTCCTAGTCAGAGGAATCAGGCAAGAAAAAGAAATAAAAGTCATCCAAATCACAAAGGAAGAAGTTAAACTGTCTTTGTATGCAGACTAAATGATAATATATATAAAAAATTCTAGGGACGCCTGGATGGCTAAGTTGGTTAAGGAGCTGCCTTCGGCTCGGGTCATGATCCCAGCGTCCTGGGATCGAGTGCCGCGTCGGGCTCCTTGCTTAGCAGGGAGCCTGCTTCTCCCTCTGCCTCTGCCTGCCTCTCTGTCTGCCTGTGCTCACTCTCTCTGACAAATAAATAAATAAAATCTTAAAAAAAAAATTCTAAAGACTCCACCAAAAAAACTTCTAAAACTAATAAATTCAGTAAAGTTGCAGTATACAAAAATATACAAAAATTTGTTGTTTTTCTATAAACAACACAATATCTGAAAAAAAAAATTAACCCCATTTACAATAGCATCAAAATGAATAAAACACTAAGAAGGAAATTTAACCAAGGAGTTAAATGATCTGTATGTTCAAAACTCAAGACTTTGATGAAAGAAACTGAAGAGGACACAAATAAAAAGATACCCTGTGTTCAAGGATCAGAAGAATGATTATTAAAACACCTTCTTATTACCCAAACCCATCTATAGATTCAATGCAATCATTACTAAAATTCTATTGCATTTTTCACAGAAACAGAAAAAATAATCCTAAAATTTGGATGGAACCACAAAAGACCCTTATAGCCAAAGCAATCCGGAGAAAGAAGAACAAAGCCAGAGTTATCATACCTCTTGATGTCAAACTATATTACAAAGCTTTAGTAATCAAAACAGTATGGTATTGTCATAAAAACCAACACAGAGATCAATGGAAAAGAATCAAAAGCCCAAAGGTAAGACTTCACACATATGGTCCAACATTTGACTAGGGAGCCAAGAATACTCAATCAGAGAACAGTCCCTTAAATAAATGGTGCAGGGAAAACTGGATAATCACCTACAGAAGAATGAAGTTGGACCCCAATCTTACATACTCACAAAAATCAACTTAAAATGGGTTAAAGACTTAAATGTAAGACTGAAAATCATTAAAAATCCTAGAAGAAAACCACAAAAAAAAAGCTCCTTGATATGGGTGTTGTGATGATTTTTTTGGATAGGCACAAAGCAGCAGAAACAAACAAGTAGGACCACATCAAACTAAAAATTCTGCACAACAAAATAAACCATTAACAAAATTTTAAAAAACCTACTTAATGAGAGAAAATATTTGCAAATCATCTATATGTTAAGGGGTTAATATCCAAAATTTGCAGGGAACTCATACAACTCAACAGCAAAAGAAACAATTTTAATTTAAAAATTTTAAGTTTTATTAATCTAAAATTCTTAAACTAAATGGGCAGAAGATCTGAATAGACTTTTTCCCCAAAGACATAGAAATGGCCAACAAGCACATGAAAACATGTGCAACATCACTAATCAGGGAAATGCAAATCAAAACCACAACTGTCTCACAAGGTTAGAAAGGTGATCATCAAAAAGACAAGAGGTAACAAGTGTTGGCCAGAATGTGGAGAAAAGAGAACCTTTGTGTATGTTGGTGAATGTATGTTGGTACAGACATCATGGAAAACAGTAAGAAATTTCCTCCAAAAGTTAAAAATAGAACTACCATATGATCCAGCAATCCCACTTCTGAGTATACATCTAAAGGTAATGAAATCAGGATGTCAGAGATCTCTGTGTTCCTCTAGTTACTGCAACATATTTACAAGGCCAAGACATGGAAACAACCTAAGTGTCCGTCAACAGATGAATGGATAAAAGATGTAGTTGCTTTTATATTTACACACACACTCAAATATACACATTAGAAAGAAGGAAGTCCTGCCATTTGTGACAACATGGATGGACACTGACATTACACTAAGTGAGGTAAGTCAGAGAAAAACAAATACTGTAGGATATCACTTAGATGTAGAACCTTTAAAAAGCATAACTTGCAGAATCATGGTTTCCAGGGGCTGAGGAATACAGGGAGATGTAGGTCAAAGGGTATAAACTTCTGGCTGTAAGATGAGTAAGTTCTAGGGATCTAATGTACAGCATGTGATGACAGTTAACAAAATTGTATTATATACTTGAAAGAGTAGATTCGAAATGTCCCTACCACACACACACACACACACACACACACACACAAAACCCAGTAATTATGTGAGCTGATGTAGATATTAACTAATCCTGCCGTGACAATCATTTTGTGATATATAATTTATCAAGTCACCACAATGTGCATCTGAAACTAATATGTCAATTACATCTCAATAAAAGCTGAGGTTGGGGGTGGGAGTTAAGGCTCACCCCACAGCATCCACAGAAATAAGTGTGTGTAGGAGGGGAAATGAACACCCTTAAGTTACGTAGGAGGTACATTCAGTTTCATGTCATTTATATATTTAAAGAAAGTAGGACTCCCAAAGGCTGAAAAACTTGGGCTACTCAAGAAATCTCAAAGGAGCTAACTAAAGACTAAGGGCAGCCAATAATCAAGATTATCATAATAGAAAAACAAGATAAAAACTTTTCTTCAGCCATCCCAAATGCCAGCAATACTCTGTTTTTAAAAAGGGGGGGGTGATATAAAATTTGCATTCAGAAGGTAACCAAACTGTGACTTTAGGAATGACCCTAAAATGAAAGATGCAAGATTTCAAAGACAAAAACTATAAATTTGAATGGAGAATCATAGCATGTTGCTTAATGCCAAGTGTGAATGAGTATTTCAGTTCTTCCAAAACAAAATCACAGGTTTAGCACAATCCAATTTAAATCCTAATGAGAATTTTTAGAAAGACAAAGTATTTCAAGACTTAAAGAAAACAGAGAAGGGGTGCCTGGGTGGCTCAGTGGGTTAAATCCTCTGCCTTCGCCTCAGGTCATGATCCCAGGGTCCTGGGATTGAGCCCCGCATCAGGTTCTCTGCTCAGTGGGGAGCCTGCTTCCTCCTCTCTCTCTGCCTGCCTCTCTGCCTACTTGTGATTGCTCTCTCTCTCTCTCTGTGTCAAATAAATAAAATCTTTAAAAAAAATAAATTATGAGAATGAGTGCTACCTAAATCAAAGAGTACAATGTATTTTAAATCAACAGTAATTCGGACAACTAATGGTATAGTAACATACTGATCAATAAAAGGGAAAAAATCTGAAATAAATCCTACATATAAGACATCAACATTTGGGGGCACCTAGGTGGCTCAGTCAGTTAAGCATCTGACTCTTGATTTTGGCTGAGGTCATGATCTCAGGATTACTGTGTGGGGCTCTGCGAAGGATGTGAAGCCTGCTTAAGATTCTCTCTCTCCCTCTCCCTCTGCCCCTCCCCCTTCTACCCCTTACTAGCACGCTCTTTAAAGAAAGGTTAAAAAAATAAAGAAAGAAAGAAAGATAATCATAGATATAATTACATCAAAAATTAGAACTTCTCCTAAAAAGATAACACTGTTGTAAAACAGATGGTCAGTAAAACCCCTATTTAGGGCCTGAGAGCTTTCTACCACAAGCAAATTTCTGCCACAGCCAAATACAAATTTTTTCCTTCTCACAGATGCTGACAGAGTGGAAAGTATACATTACTGGAAGATGATACTGACAGCTACATTTTCAAACTAAGGAAGAATAAGTAATCTATCAAAACCTTGCTTTGAGAAATAAGTCAATTGGAGAAAGATAACTATCATATGATCTCCCTGATATGAGGCAGTGGAGATGCAATGTGGGGGGTTTGGGAGGTAGGAAAAGAATAAATGGAACAAGATGGGATTGGGAGGGAGACAAACCATAAGAGACTCTTGATGTCACAAAACAAACTGAGGGTGCCGGGGGGGGGTTATGGACATTGGGGAGGGGATGTGATATGGTGAGTGCTGTGAAGTGGGTAAACCTGGCGATTCACAGACCTGTACCCCTGAGGCTAACAATACATTATATGTTTATAAAAAAATTTAAAAATTAAAAAAAAAAAAAACCTTGCTTTGAGTACCTCTGTTTATCAAAGAAAAAGAAAAGTCATAAAGGATTTGATCTGGGTTTGGAGGTATTTCAGCATGGACAGTAAATAAATTTTTGCCTAGGCCTCAATAATACACAGAGCTGCTGGTCAGGCATGAGTGTGGTACCTGTGAAATTCCCGTCGTGGTTGGTCTTCATCGCTGCATGATCCTGTGACTCCTCAGCCCACATCACATTTAGGAAGAGACTAGAAACAGCACATATGATCTTCAGATTTGGTTTCAGCTTTACTGGTTATAAAGAGCTGGTAATGCCCTTGCAAGCAGAGGCTGCCTGGTAATAGACCCTGCCAGGCACTCTCTCTACAACCCACAGCTTGAATGTGACTTGTTCTGGCCAGTGGGAAAGGACTTCTGACAGAGATGTGAGGCTTCTGGAGAAAACCCTCAACTCTGATAAAAAGAGACATGCCTGGAACAGTCAGGGCCCAAGGAAGAAACACACTTGGGTAATTTGGGCAAAGTCTATAACAAAAACATGGGAAAGCATGGGAAGGGTATGGAAAACCATTAGAAAGAACACAGAATGAACATGTTTTTATCCACCCCCAGCAACCATGAGGAAAAAAAGTCAAGAAACTCAAAGAAAAGCCAATCCAGAGCCCTGCATTGTTAAAATCTCTGCACCAAAATGCCCAGCCTCCAGACTTATTATTTTGGGAGAAAAATAAATCCTGTTATCTAGAGCCAAAAACATAATCAATAAAAAGAAAAAAGAAAAGAAAAATCGACTGACCAGTCTCTGTCTCTTGACCCACCGAAAATATCTCATCAATATTAAAAGAATTAAAATTGTAGCCTAACCTAGCACATTTTACAAGACCCCATACACTGAAGGGCACAAAACTCAAAAGAGGAAAACAGAAATGGGTACTATCCAATCTCACAAGTTTTCTTATATGCAAGTTTATATTTCTCAAATCTTTAGATATGTATCCCTCAGAGATGACGAGGTTCCAGTTTCACAAGGTCTCACTGGGTGTTCAAAATTGGTAGAATGTTTCTGGACAAAATGTGGGCCATATGTATTAATTTCTTTACAATGAGGCTGTTAAACCTTTCTTCTTCTGATCTCTGCTATCTCAGAAATAACTACAGTTGTGAGCTTGCAGTTAGCCAAATAATTAACTTTTTAATGTGGCTTAATTAGTCCTTTTAATTACACTTATTTCTAGCTACTTTAATAAAGAATTCAACCCTACCATTTTACATTCTTAAAAGGCATGATGGAATGAAGCAATGCCTCACATCCCTTTGTCCTGTTAGTCAGGTCTTTAATAAGCACAGCTGTTTGCACTAGTACCTAACGAAGGCACTATCACCCACAAAGGGGCACCAGATGTTAAACCCTGGAAATGCACAGTGGAGAAATCAACAGCCTCTGAAGCACTAGCCTCATAAACCCAGCCCATAAAAATGCTCAAACCTTACATAAAATATGGTTACAGCAAATTACTTCTGTCTGATCTAAGTTATTTCCAATGGGACAAACCTTTGGTAATAAATTTTATTAGCTTAAAAATTAATAATGTTGATTTCAATAGATTTTAAGAGGTGTGCACATCTACTATAATTATTTTAAGGAAAACAAAGGGATTTCTGAGTTCATCTATATGTGACACAATATTGATTTAAAATGACGCTCAGGGAATGAAGTTTTCTGGGTAATTGAATTTTAATCCAATAAATGATGGTTGGATTTAACTGTCAGGCTCTGAGCTGTGAAAAGCATTGAGCACCAACATCAGGACAAGCTGTAGGAATAAAGTTTTAAAATGAACCTCTGGTATCAACTTTCTTCTTAGTCCTGTTTTTAGGATCATAAATACAGTACACATCTCAAAATTGAGGTTCTGACTCCAGGAAGAGACCATGGACAGGACACTGGAAGACTGAGCTCAAGGGGAATGGAAAGGGCTTCTCCTGCCAGAATATAAATAGAACTGAGCTCAGAAGAAAACAAACGAGATAATGATTGACCCATCCCCTCTGCTACCCCCACTCCACACTGACCTCACCATTGACAGAGTATACCAGTAGGTCCCTGCTTTAGCCAAAAAGGCTATGAAGAGGAAAAAACAAAAACAAAACATGAGAGAAGGTGCCACCTGCACCCCTTGAGTGTATGTATTCACAAGGCCTCACATATGATATGGAAACCAAAACCCTATAGGAAAGAGCTCCCTTCCCACTGGGACTAGAGAGGTCAAAAAGGGGCTAAGATTCTGCAAAGACACAGCCATCCAGGCACCAAGGAGAGCAGGAGCCATGGGAGGAAGGCCTGAGGTTGCCTGCCCTTCAGCTCTAGGAGCACAAGCTCATAAGGGACCAAATTAAGGTCCTGCGCTGCTCAGGGTGCAATGCCATTAACGGCCTCTTCCTTGGACTCTACCTGATAACTCTGCTCAAACGGGTCCCTAGGTGGACTCTTGTGGCACTGGGTTGGCTGCATCTAACTTACACCAGTGATGAAGGCAGCTGCGTGAATGCTGCTACCTAATGTTGACAATGTCCAACACAGACGCCCTCCGTGAGCACACTCAGACCACCATCCCAACAGGATGCCCCAGCAGCCACCTTCCTCCAAAGCCTTCCCATCACTTAAGTATCTCCAAAGTAAAGAACCACCGCTAAAAACAAGTGTCAGTCTCTGCTGGACTAGACTAACTGAACTTCTTAAGGTGATAATATTTTTAAAAAACTGTGTTAAAGAATTCATAAATTTTTCTTTGAATTGCAAAAAAATACTTAGATTTATCACAAAGTCCTCCAAAGTGCAGACTTGGAAAGCTTCCACATTATTAAATACATATTATCCATAAATGAAATTGTAAATGAGATGGTTCTGTATATTGTACCTTTTGCTAAAATGCTAAGGCATTGGGGTGCCTGGGTGCTTAATTGTAAGCATCTGCCTTTGGCTCAGATCATGATCCCAGGGTCTTAGGATTGAGCCCCGCATCGGGCGTCCTGCTCAGTGGGGAGCCTACTTCTCCCACTGCCTCTCCTCCTATTCGTGCTTTCTCTCTCTCTCTCTCTCAAATAAATAAAATCTTAAAAATAAATAAATAAAATGTTAAGACATTTCCTAAGAGATTTATTCAGAACTCACAAAACACATTCTTAATTGTCCACTTTCTCTACTTAAGAAATGTAAAAGTTACCCACCCAGTTTCTAGCAACAATAGTATAGGGAGAAAGAAGTAAACCTTCTCAGTCTTGTATCACCACACAAGGCCTGGCTGAGGAAAACCCCAAGAGCTTCTCTCTAGGGGCCATGCCACAGAGAAGACTTAGAAATTCAAATTGTTTCGGCAGAAATTCACAGATCATTAAATTAATTCAAAACTGAACAGGGCAGCAAACTAACAACTTACCTCTACCATATCTAGTGACAGCCTGAGAATCCTCACAAAAATAAATCTCCTGCCTTCTGACCATATAAAAGGACAAGCAGTTGAAGACGGTAGTTGAAAAGTGCACTGCAGATCTGATGCCAGGGTCAAGGCTTAAATACACAGATTTAAGAGAGGTAAAGTAGAGGGGAGGAGCCTGGAAAGGCTAAATGGAGAAGCAGAGATCTGCCAACCAACCTGGCTTGTGTTCCTGGCTCTCAAGTCGTGGGGCACAGTTGATCACCTGTGGGAGGTTTTTAAACTTTATCCAAGCTCAGATCCCACCCAAACGACTCGAATTAGAACCTTTGGTTGGTTTCAAAGCTCCCCCAGGTGACTGTGCATTCAGGGGTCAGCACCACTACCCTCAAGAAAAGGGAAAGAGAAGGCAGGGTGAGCAACAGACAGCCATGTACAGAGAAAGCTCCAGTCCACAGGCTGTCCTGACAGAAGCCTCTGCTCCATGCCCCACCTCTCTCAAAGACCTGGTCCAGCTTCCCATCTACCGGGTCAGTTACTGTGTACAGGGTCAGCTCCCAAGCTCATCTCTCCCCGTGCTCTAGCTCTCCAGCGTTCAGTGCTATACAGAGCAGTGATCTTTAATATGCAAAAGGTATCATGCTCAGACCCAGGAAAACAGAACGGGAATGTGGGAACACTGCCAGTTCAGGGGCTCTAGAGACAGCTTGGGGAGTCTCCAGGCCCCTTGCTATGTGTTCTCATATGTACAAACACACTTAAGAGTAAATTATTGGTTTGTGGGCCTCTGAAGCAGTTGGTTCTTTAATTTCATGAACTGTAAATTTATACTGAAGTAACTTTGTATCCCAGAAGAGAACTGTTGGATATGGGAAGGAAAAAAAAAAATGTCTGGGGCTTAGCAGGAGATTCAGAGCACAAGGGGGGTGGGCAGGGCGGAGATAAAATAAAGTGCAGTAATTTAAAAATCAAAATTCTAACATTTTCTAATATGAGAAACTGATTTTGTTCAAAGTTGTTATTCCCCTATATTAAAATAGATGTGTATTGGGACTTTTAAAGCCCTTGAAAAAACCTAACAGACTGAACAGAATAGAGAACCCAGAAATGGACCCTCAACTCCATGGTCAACTAATCTTCAACAAGGCAGTTAAGATTATCCAGTGGTAAAAAGACAGCCTCTTTAACAAATGGTGTTGGGAAAACTGGACAGCCACATGCAGAAGAATGAAATTGGACCATTTCCTTATACCACACACAAAAATAGGCTCAAATGGATGAAAGACCTAAATGTGAGACAGGAATCCACCAAAATCCATGAGGAGAACATAGGCAGCAACCTCTTTGACCTCAGTCACAGCAACTTCTAGCTAGCCACGCTTCCAGAGACAAGGGAAACAAAGGCAAAAATGAGCTATTGGGACTTTATCAAGATAAAAAGCTTTTGCACAGCAAAGAAAACAGTCAACAAAACTAAAAGGCAACCTGTGGAATGGGAGAAGTTATTTGTAAATGTCTTTATCAGAAAAAGAGTTAGTATCCAAAATCTATACAGAATTTATCAAACTCAACACCCAAAAAAACCAAGAAATCCAGTCAAGAAATGGGCAGAAGACATGGACAGACATTTCTCCAAAGAAGACATACAAATGGCCAACACACTCATGAAAAAATGCTCCACTTCCCTCAGCACCAGGGAAATACAAATCAAAACCACAATGAGATACGACCTCTCACCGTTCAGAATGGTTAAAATTAAAAACTCAAGAAATGGCAGATGCTGGCAAGGATGTAGAGAAAGGGAACCCCCTTACACCTGTTGGTAGGAATGCAAATTGGTGCAGCCACTCTGGAAAACAGTATGGCGGCTCCTCAAAAAGTTAAAAACAGAGTTACCCTATGACCCCGCAACTGCACTGCTACACATATATTTTTTAAAGATTTTATTTATTTATTTGACAGACAGAGATCACAAGTAGGCTGAGAGGCAGGCAGAGAGAGAGGCGGAAGCAGATTCCCCACGGAGCAGAGAGCCCGACGTAGGGCTCGATCCCAGGACAGTGGGATCATGAACTGAGCCTAAGGGAGAGGCTTTAACCCACTGAGTCACCCAGGAACCCCACACAACTACATATTTATCCAAAGGATACAAACACAGTGATGCGAAGGGGCACATGCACCTCAATGTTTATAGCAGCAATGTCCAAAATAGCTAAAATGTGGAAAGAGTCCAAATGTCCTCTAACAGATAAATGTATGTACACACACATACACAGACCCACAATGAAACATTACTCAGCCATCAAAAGAATGAAATCTTGTCATTTGCAATGACAGGGATGAAACTAGGGGGTATTATAATAAGCAAAATAAGTCAGTCAGAGAAAGACAATTACCATATGATTTCACTCGTATGTGGAATTTAAGAAACAAAACAAAGGAACCTAAGGGAAGTGAAGAAAAAATAAAATAAGATAAAAACAGAGAGGAAGGCAAACTATAAGAGACTCTTAACTATAGGGAACTAACTGAGGGTTGTTGGAGGAGAAGTGGATGGGGGATGGGGTAACTGGGTGATGGGCATTAAGGAGGGCACTTGAAGTAATGAGCACTGGGTATTGTAATGCAACTGATGAATCACTGATTTCCACCTCTGAAACTAATAATACAGTACACATTAATTAAACTGAATTTAAAAATAAAATTTTTAAAAACCTAACGGACTTTAAAATACTGACATTGTGCAATAAGCATTTAATGTCATAAGTATGATCACATTTGATCCTCAGAACAACGCTGGAATTGGTAGTAGGTGTTAAACCACCACTGCTTCGCAGAGCAAACTGAAGGAAAGTCAGTGGCTAAGCTTTTAGTCCAGTTTTACCCAGTAAGAAGAGGGAGTCAAGATGCAAAACTAGGTCTGTCTGACACCAAATCTTATAACTAAGCTCTGATAAATGAATTCTGCCTCTCTCAGTGCTGAAACAATATGAAAAAATGCCACTGCTAGGAAACCATTGCACACTTTATATATTGTCTGTATTTTCTTATTTTTTTAAAAGATTTTATTTATTTATTTGACAGACAGAGATCACAAGTAGGCAGAAAGGCAGGCAGAGAGAGAGAGGGAAGCAGGCTCCCAATGTGGGGCTCGATCCCAGGACCCTGGGATCATGACCTGAGCTGAAGGCAGAGGCTTTAACCCACTGAGCCACCCAGGTGCCCCTGTATTTTCTTATTTTTACTATATTGCTTCAATAAGCAGTTTCTTCCAGATACACACTTGGTGTTTTAGAAAGTCATATTGAGTTTTTATTTCAGTTTTAAACAATATCAGACATCTACAGGACATGAGAGGACAACTATGGGGCCCCACTGCCGTGTAACATATTACCCCAAAACTTACTGGCTTCAAACAACAAGCATTTTATTATCTCACACAGTGTCTCAGTTAATCTTCATAATGACTGTACAAGGAAGGCAGGAAAGAAATGAAGGTACTGGAATTAAGTACACTCTCATCATAGCTGGTAAGTGGCAGAAATAGGATTTGACCAAAGCTCTCCTAACTCAATAACCAAAGCATGAACCGTTATTCTACAGAGCAGCCTATCTAAGGAAAAAATATATATATTTGGCTCTATAAAACAAGAGCCTCCAAAATCTCCAAGCACTTGGATGTAGAAATTCCTCTTCTAGAGCACTCAGGCTGGAGACAAAGTAAGCTAGGCCAGTAAGCTGAGGAATACACATGGCATGTTCATACAATGCGTGTAAAAAACAAACTGGCCAGAGCAGAACATCTGAACAGAACAGGATCATACAGCTTTCAAAAAGGAAGCTGGTTCTAGAGATTACTTAGTCCAACCCATTCACTGTATAGGGATAATTACCTAGTATGAAAAAATCAAACTTCTTTTTTTTCCAATATGGGAAGACAAAAGGGGAATCCTTTTATAACCAAATGGCTTTTCCTTTCTTTTTCCTAAGGCTGCCCAATCTCTATCCTCAGGAATTAATAAAAGGGAAGGTCTATCATCCTCTATAATTAATGGCCCCCAAATAAATGCATTTTTAGAAGTTGGGCTCTCTTTCATGTACAGTCCTTCCAGTATGCCTGTCTTTGCCATAGACTCAGAAATCAGATCAACTAACTGTGTGTGTGTGTGTGTGTGTGTGTGTTCATAAAATCCAACTGTTGATTTAAGTTATTATGTTTTGAGTGAAATGTATATGGGCTTTAAAGTATGGGCTTTGAGGTGCTGGCTGGCTCATTCAGTGCCTCAGAGAGACCTCTCCTACCCCACCTTCTACTGTCGGGATGTTTTCTAGAAGAAAGAAGCTAAGAGGAACCTATCCTGGAAAGAAAGAGAGAGAGAGGAAGAAAGAAAAAGAGAAAGAAAGAGAAGAAGGAAGGAAGGAGGAAGGGAGGGAAGGAAGGAGGGAGGGAAGGAGAGAGAGAGAAAGAGGAAGGAAGAAAAGGAAAGGAAGGAAGGAAAGGAGGAAGGAAGGAAGGGAACAGATGAGGTATAACAGTATACCTTGATTACAGCCAGTCAGAAAAAGGAGCTTAGCCCACATTAAAAAGAAGTTTATTCAATATTTACTGCAAGCCCCCTATGTGCCAGACATTGTAGTAGGTGCTAAGGAAACCTCTCAATATATCAAAAAAAAAAAAAAAATCCTTCACCTTACAAAGCATACATTCTAGTGAAGACAGGTAACGACCAAAACCAGAAAGTAAATCATACGGTATGGTAGAAGGCGGTATGTATGATAAAGAAAAATAGAACAGAAAAGACTCAAGGGAAGTGAGTTCAGAAGGTCAGGGAAGACCTCAGAAAGGAGATATTTGAGCAGAGACCAGAAGGGGTGAGGGTAAGCCATGTGGAGTTTGGGGAGAAGAACATTCCAGGCAGAAGAAACAGCAGGTACGGAGGCTCCAAAGCAGAAACAGGCTGCATGTTTGAGAAACAAATAGACTTCATTTCTGACAACTTCATGACTCTAAAGTCTGAGAACTCAGAATACTTAAGATCAATCATTTCTGTCTTTTAAGAATTCTCTTAAGAAGATAAACCTGACACCTTTCATTAAAGTGGCCAACCAAAACTAAACAATATTATTTTGAAGGCATGTTTCTCTAGAAAATGGATACCCTTTCATGAGCACACTTAAGTAAAACTGGCGTGACTTGATCTCAACTAGGTTACATTCAACAAGGCACCAGCTAAAGGCAGAGTCATAATTAGGCAAATCAGCCATTCTAGGGAATGACCCTTGGTAGGCAGATCCCACCTACAGACAACTGGAGAAGTAACAAATTCTAAATCCATCATCTTCCCACCTCCCCCACCAGGTACTCCCATGCCCCCACTCAAATCAAACCTTCCAAACCACCAGTTTCCACCAACATTCCCCTCTAGACCCTCCCTCACTTGTGGTGGTAACATACCACCAGCAATTTCACTTATCCCCTGACGGCACTCCAACCATACAGGATTCTTTCCATCCCTGCTCCAGGACCTTTGCACAAGCTGTTCCCTCTGCTTTGAACTTCCCCTCCCACATCACCACCATTCAACCCAACCATAGTCTCCTATCACCTGCGGCATAGTCTCCTATCACCACCACCATTTCCTCCCCACACCTATGTACTCACACTCCCCCACTAAGCTGGAAGCTCCAGGCTGGGAGGAGGGGCAGTGTCAGTGCTCCTCACCACCCCATCCCAGGCCCAGCACAGTGCCAGATACCTAGAAGTTTCTCAAAATATATTTGTTCAATCAGTGTCTAAAATTACGTAGTTGGTTTTTCTTCTACTCCACTCCAAGGTCACAGCCCAGCTCTCATCACCTCACCACTACTACCTTCCCAAACCCCACGCTCTTCGCACTGCAATCCCACCTACAGCAGTAGTGACCCACCAGCTCACCACCTTCCTAAAATCCCACCAGGGCTCTCCTCTGTTCTGACTTAATCACACATCAGGTCTTCACTCCCCATCACGGTTTTCAGGTTCATCTCTTTACAAGTAACACCAACTGAATGTAATGCGATCACTACATTCAGGATCAGCCGGCCTCCTCACTATCTCAGGAGTTCCACTGGAGAACCCCTACTTTCTGTGCATCTAAAGCACACTTAGCCTTGTAAGTCAAATTTGAGACACACTTCTCCACGAGACCATGCTTCCTACAGTGACATCACACTTTCCATCCTTGTCTAGATTTAACTGTTCTCTTACAATCTCATGTACATTCATTCTATATTCCCCACAACTGGCTGGAAGGCAAAGTTCTTAGCCTTTACTGGACACCACTAGGTGTCAGACATTACAGAATTTATAAAACATCTGGGTACATGGGTAGTACTATTAAAACTTCCATGGAATTGACTGGCTCACATTTTCTTATGGGTAATCTTTAACTGCATATGGTCTTACTCTAGGAAGCAGCCTTGAAGAAGAAAATAATAAAATCCAGGGAATAAAGGAGTCATGAAAAAATGCAAATGCTCATGAGTCTGAGAAAAAACAAACTGCTTCATTCTCCTTCCCCTACCAAATCAATCATCCAAATTGTTGAAAACAAGAAATTTAACTGATTTTCCTGGGTCCTGTCCACTATAGGAGGAGAACTGAAAAATCAACAGTAATCTGTGAAGCCTGAGTAATGAAAAGTTGATTGTAGCTCAGGACTAGATAATCCACAGACACAACCTCCAGGCTTGAAAACCAGCACCTGTCACCAAAGCCACTCCAGACACAACCCATCAGACTTGCAGAGCTAGAAGGTAACTGAGCTATTTATTCTAATGTTCAAATGCTTGTATCGAACACGCATTTAACATACTCACTACCCAGGATCTGTAGGATCCTTTCCCATCCTTTACTCCATTAAGAATGAACAGTTCCTGCATAAGAGGAGACGATTTCTCAGTCTCATTAATTTTAAAGAATGTCTTTTTAAATGTTACCCCTGCATGCACTGCCACAGCCAGAAATACCAGAATCACATACTAGCAAGCATGCGTGTGGATTGTGTATACTACATCCTCAGCCCAAAAATTTAGATTTAAGAGGACGTGTAAAATCTATTAGTTAGCACTATAAAAAATTACAGATGTTTCCAACTATTTGGGTTCTTACTGGCTCTTACTCCTTTTTCTGCACTAAGAATTGAATACAAAAATACAGCAAAACTGACCCAAGTAGTATCAATGCATCTTCCATGAAGAAGAGATTAGCCAAAAATGAGAGCCAAGCTCTTTGACAAACATGCAACAAGACTCAAAATACGCCAGTCAGCTTAAGCCATCGGAGCTCATCATTTTTGGTTGAAAATACTTTAGAAAATAACCTGGCTTGTCTAATAAGCCATGGATTCCACTCAAAGGAGTAGAATTCATTAAGCATGAGGGGATATGGTACATTTTGTTGTCACTTTGCTACCCCAGCCTCAGGCAGAAAGCACAAAATTATCTAACCATTTGAGGACAAAGGTGGAAACATATACCGCTAAAACCCAAGGTACACCGACCTGCCACTTTGTGCTGAAAACAACAGCACCCCTTGCTGGGGAGAAGGCTTTGGTCAGCTCAGCAGGGACAGTAGCAAGGGAAAAAAGCCCATGGAAGACCCAAGAAACTGTAAGCAATTTAACACATAAAATCACCACCCTCTCCCTAAGGGGGAAGAAAATCTTTATGACATTTTCAACTTTTCAATGATTCCACATGGGAAGCATTTTATTTTATTTATTTACTTATTTGCATTTGGGAAGCATTTTAAAACATGAATGAATTTACAAGGAAATTTTTCAGAAAAATCCTTTTTTGACTAAAATGAGGTACACCCTATTGAATATGCACAACTGTTTTCAGGAGCCCTGATTTTCATACTTTGAAAAATACTGTTACAGGGCATCAACACTGCTCAAACACAGGGGACCCAAATATTAAAATCATACTTGAACCTTAGGTCAGGGGAACCTGAGCAGCTCAATGGGTTAATCATCTGCCTTCGGGTCAGGCCATGATCTTGGGGTCCTGGGATGGAGCCCCACGTCAGGCTCCCTGCTCAGCGGGGAGCCTGCTTTTCCCTCTCTCACTCTCTCCCTCTATCAAATAAATTAAGTAATTAAATATTTCCTAAAAAACATTAGGTCACTTATTTTTTTCCTTCTGGCAGAAGTATGTGCACACATGTGGCTCAGCATTTTCGAGCAGGAGGAAAACTAAGGATTTTTAGCCTATAAACATAAGTTCTCAAGTTTCTTCACCATGATTCACAGTCTATTTGCAACCTAAGGGGATTGATCTGCTGTAAGCCTAGGGGTCGTGTCCTTTACAGCCAATGCTCTGGGAGTCACCATCACGCCTGTGTCAATTCCGATGTTTCCATGACACTGTCACAGCCTTCTCTCCTGGGTGCATGTAATGGCTTAGAGGCAGTCTAAGGAAAAGTTCTTCAGGGTTTCTGGGACAAAAGATTCTAGAAAATAATGATTTATTGAAGTTCTCATGATCCTTAAAATAAGGTAATTCAGAATCTTACAAAGGCTAAATCATAACAAACTCAATGTCATCATCACTGAAATTAACCAAAAAATCGCAAGTCTTCATTTTTGATGCATAATTTTAGTCCTACAAGGAATTTTCATGAGTAAATCCTGCCAGATTTCCAAGCCAAAGCTTCACTTTTAAAACACATCTTCATCAAGTGATCAAGATTATCTAAATTGAACTCACCTCTTTATGCTTGGGTAGGCAAATGGAATACTACGTTACTATTAATGCAAAGGGATTTATTTTCAGCTCTGACCTTCAAAAGTCTGAAAAGCTGCACACCAAGGTCAACATCAAAAAGAGAAAGGAGGTGGGGAGGAAGCTGGTAGTTGTTTTCAAAGTGATCTCTGTCCAACCTCATTAATCAGTTTTTCCAGTCAGTAAATGCAGATACAAATAATAAAAAGCCTTATTACAAATTATTATTTCCCAAATTACAGAGAAACTGTAATTTGGCTCATTGTTTAGAACTGTCTAAAGACATTCTAACTCATCATTTCACTCCTTTTTAATCTCCCATTGGGTTTTGCACTGTATGGCTACATAACAATAACAGCTAATATTTATTGGGTATTTTTCATGTTGGGCACTAGTCACTATTCTGAACACTTATATAGCCAACTATGAAGTGGGTGGTATTATTATCTTCATTTCACTGATGATGAAACTGAGGTACAGAGTTAAATAACTTGCACAGGTCATCATTTAGTAAATGTTAGAGTCACAAGATAATAATTATTAATACTTCATAGCACTTCAGGATTTTGTAAGTTTTTTCAGCCATTATCTCCTTTGAGCTTCACAATGCCTGTGATATTGATGGAATAACATAGCAACAGTTTAATTTGACAAATGAAGAAGGAAGGCTCCAAAATACTGACTTTTCCAAACCAGGACATGAAAGCGCTAGAACAGGAATCCAGATTTTCTGAGTCTGTATTCTCTCCTTTCTCCCACAACACAGGCTGCCTTTTTTTTTAATTGGAGACACTGAATACAAGTATTTTCATCAAGCACTGATTATCTCTCAAAGTAAAACTCTAGATTTCTCAAAGCATACTTCTAGATCCACATGGTTATAATTTTGTCTCATTCACCCTTTTATCCCCAGCATGGAGTGCAGTGCCTGGCACAGGGTAGACTGAGTCTGAGTATTCTCAGACCCTCTTCCTCTTCCTCCACCAAATTCATTCCTCTGTGTTCACGCTACCTTGCCACCCTGGACTGGCTTCAGGAGACACAGCCTATCTTCACATGTCATCACTTTGAGGAGACCAAAGTCTATGTAAGACCACACTCTTCCACAATCCAACACCCAAGAAGATATGACAACTCTGAGCTTTATCTTAAGTTGCATGCCAAAACCCGGTTAACGACGGCGGCAGTCCACCTTCAAGACGGCTCCCAGGGACCTCTGCTTCACACTACTCACACTCTTATATAGTCTCCTCTCAGACCAAGGTGGGCTGGTGTGACCAACAGAATATCGCCGAAGTAAGAAGAGGTTAAAAAGACTGTGGCTTCTACCCTGGGCTTTCTCTCTCTCTACAACTACCTGCCTTGGAGGGAAGCCAGCCACCACGCTATTAAGAACACTCAAGAACCAACAGAGGGCTGCCACATGCACATGAGTGAGCCTAGAAACAGCTCCACCACCCCAGGTGATTGATGCCTCACTCACAGCTTGAGTCCCACCTCATTGGAGACACTGAACTAGAATCATTCAGCTAAGCTGCTCCTGGATTCCAGATCTACAGAATCTGTAGGTGATACACGTTTGTTCTTTAAGCTGCTGACTTTTGGATGGAACACACCACACAGCAATAGGTAACCAACACAGGGACAAAACCTGCTATCCGCTGGCATAAGACTTACCATCTCAATGGTCACCCCCTACATAAACACACACTTGTTGTGAAGATCCAGACAACAAGCTGCTCCAATGTTAAGGTGCTTATTTCATGATGTACTGCCGCCGACCTGCCCAGGGGTGACGCATAACACATGGTATATGTTCTGTATCACCTTGCTGGAATCTGAAAAATTTCAAATCTTGAAACACACCTGGCCCCAAGAGTTTCTGATAAGGCACTGTGAGCTGTGTTCACTTTTTCTAAAACACCTTTTTTTATTAACCCCACCTTGGCATATTAGAAACATCATTTCTTAGAATAATTTATTTACCTCTTAGAATACCCACCACATAATAACTTATTACTTGGTTATAAATGGTCTTGTCTTCAGCCTATTGTTTTATACGTTAATGTTCAGCTTTCCAGCTCAAAGTTAAACTTGTTACAGGCAAGAGCCCTCCCTCTATTTTATACTCAATGCCAGAAATCCTGGACGCTATGGGGTACACAGCAAGTTCGGAATACATTCTTGTAGGATTGAGTTCACAAAGCCATACCAACAATTACAGATACAGGGTACTGGTCCAGACCCCCATATACTCTCACACTCAAAAACCTATTTATCTTCAAATAACTGCCTCCAGAACATGATGTAAAAACAGTGTCTGAAAGGGGAAGGGGGAAAAAAAAAAGGCTGGCTCTCTGAGGAATTCTGGAAAATATGCACATCCTCCAAGTGCCCTTGTAAACAGCTGCAGACACATGAAATAATCATTATCAAGGGAAAAGATCTATTAGCCTCCTGACGATTGGCCCATCTGAAACCTTTCAACGAAAGAGCAATTTTACCTTTCTGCTCTCCTCCCTTGCACCCTCCCTCGGGCAGGAAAAAGGGTCACTAATCAGTTTTTAATTTTCTTTCCTGAAGAGATATTCAGAACAGAGCTGTAAGAACTCAGCATAGAAGCTTTACAAAATAAAGACAAGGAAGAACTCCAGACCTTTTGGATAAATAAGTGTTTCTTTTAAAGCCAAAAAATTAAAATGCAATGTGGTAAGTGTCTCTCTGGAAAGAAATAAGATTCCTTGAGACAAAAGGGTCTCTCCCGCATACGATCTCCCTAAAAAGAGTGCCACAAATCCACATTCTAAGGGAAATCAGGCCAAATCATAGCCCTATCAAGATTTGATTTGAGGAGGAGGGAGGTGGGTAGAGAGGGGGTTGGAACCTGGGAGGAGGTGGGATTGGCAGTAAACCTAAGCGATTTTCAATCAGTTCTGACCTCTTCCTTTATAAACGGCTCCCAGCCCTTCCTCTCTTGCGTGCAGCCAAGAAACCAGGGGTGGATGAGCACTGAGAAAAGGACCAGATGGGAAACCGAGAAACAGGATTCTAAGGACTCTCTGCTGGGCTCTAGGAAATCACTGCCCTTCACTGGAGTCCCTCACTTACAGAATGAGAGGACAGGATAAGACAGTTCTGAATGTCCAGCCAGGTCTAACTCTATTATAAGTGAGATCCAGTCTGCTGTAATTCACATCATGTCTTCGACATCCTCCCCCTGGTGTCTGCGGCATATTCTGACAGCATCTTGGGGCTGCATCAAGTGAGGCCATGTGACCACACAGGTTTGGTATAGAGAATCAGATGGCAAAAGAATGAGTGGCTGGCAGGAAAAAGCCATGACAAGTAGAAACGAGTTTGTATGGAAGATTCTGTCTTGCTATGGCATTATCCAGATTCTAGACATCTGAGATTTTCTTCACAGAGGGAACTGCCCATAGCCTGCATTTCCACTGGGATTTTTCAAAGGTTTGAATACTACCAACTTGCAAATCGTGTGACCCAGACAAAACTGCCAAGTTTACATGACACCAGTTTCAGTACCACTAAGATTTGTTACAACTGTCCTCAGTCAGGGGGTGTTAGTCCAATTCCATACAGCCGTAGCTGCTTCCTAGGCTTGAACCTTCGATTCTCCTAGGAGTTCCAGGTTAAAAGGAAGGCCCAGGGGAGAGGGATGGCGTTCACAAGTGGTCCTCTAGCCATCTGTGTTATTTTCCATGTGTAGTGCACTTCTCAGGACAAATCTCTAGCAATTTCTCAGTATGTTTCAAGGGAATAGATAAAAACCACACACCTATTTAAATATTAACTTATCTAACATGCTACACCTTCACTTATCAAAACTAACAAAATTATTCATGAAACATGCAAATGTCCTTTTCCTGGCCTTCTACCTAGTGTTGACAGAAAGAGTAAACAAGAATCAAAGGTAAATCCTTTTTACACAATGTAAGCAGCAACAGTCAAAGGCTGCAGAGAACAGTTTTTTAAAAATCTAAATATTCAACCAAGTTTCAAGTTACAATAGAAGCAGCAACAACTTCACTAACACAATCCTTCTATCAGTCCTTCAGGTATGACAAATACTGAGCACCACCAGGTGCCTGACACCCTTCTAGGTTCTTGAAGAGTTGACAGTGGATAAAACAAACAACGTTTTACTGCCCCCATGACGTTTATAGGATTTTTTTTCCATAATATTACATATCAAATTTATTTTAACTGGGAGTGTTTCTTTGCTAAATGACAAACACCTACTACCTTGCCAAGGAACTAATAAAAATAAATAGGACACATAAAAATAGGCATGTATATCAATGGAATTGAACTGACAATGCAGAAGTTAATCTTCACATTTATTGTCAATTTTTTTAAAGATTTTATTTGAGAGAGAGAGTGTGTATAAGTGGGAGGGAAGGGCAGAGGGAAGAGAGAAGCAGACTCCGTCTTGAGCAAGGACCCTGACCCGGGGCTCAATCCCAGGACCCTGGGATCACAACCTGAGCTGAAGGCAGATGCCTAATCGACTGAGCCACCCAGGTGCCCCAGTTGTCAACTGATTTTTTATAATGGTGCTGAGACAATTCAATAAAAAATAGGCATGGAGCTACGGGTTTCACATGTAGCACCTCAGAATAAGGTGGAAAACCTCACCCTAATTTTACAGACGAGGAAGCAGACTCTAAGAGGGTGAGTGACTGGCCACCCACACCTCTCAGACAGCCAGCATCTCTTTAAGCAGGACTGGAAGGGAAGATATTGCAAACCAGAATTCAGAACGAAATTTATTAGGAAATAATAGATCATATATAACTATCATTTATGGGGCAACTTTTGATCCTGTGTGCTCAAATTCCTATAGTCATCCTGCAGCAGCCATCATGCCCCCCAGCTTACAGATGAGGGAATGGAGCCCATCCCAGGAAAGAGTCACTTGGTCAGTCACAGGGCAGAGCAGGGTTTGAACACAGGGCAGGAGTGGGGAGAAGGGAGAGGCTGAAGGTAACCACGCAGCACCCAGGTTAGAATGCTAGTTCAGGTGTGACACATGAGGGCCAGGACTAAATTGGGAACAGTGAGAATGGTGGAGAAAAAACAATTTGTTGAGTGACAATTAAGGTGACAAAGGCTCTAAGATTGCCTCTCAGACTCGGCTCAGAATGAAGAACAAGGTGAGACCTGAATGGTTTAAAAATTCCAACGGTCTTTGTGGGCTAGCTCCGGATCCTGACCGTCACTTGCGTCACTGTATGGAAAAGCGGCATTCTGAGCAAGGTACTTTCTACCCAGCTTCTGGGACACCACCCCCACAAAGTTGGGAACCCCTGGCATTATTAATTATGTTTTCTCATGTGCTTAGATGGGTCATTTCTAAGCCATCTGTTGCTACATTTTGTTCGCTGGTCCGTCTCGGTCAGCTAAGTCCTCCCCCACCATCTGCCCTTTTGGTTATGGTCCATGGGGGCCAGCACTCAGCACTTCCTGCTTTTTCTTGCCTGCCCATGGCTCTCTTATCCTAACCTCCTCCTGGTATGTCAATATCCTTGAAAACAAAGTTCTCACACATTTGGAAACCACTACCAGGCCCTTTCACGTCTTCAGTGATTATTCGGAAAACCTCTGGGGGAGCCATCTCAGCCTTTGGGGATCTCCTAGCAAAGGGTTTAGTTACAGAGTAATGTGCAAATAAGCAGCACTAAGGAACAGTGACCGTTCCACTTAAAAAAACAGGAACTACATACATGGCTCAGAGGACACAGGAATGCAATTTACATGTTTTAGAATGGTATCTTAGACTCACCGAAGTCTAGTTACAGGCGCTTTAAGTCACAAACCAAAATTGGCTGGTTCCTGACCTTAGCACACCTAGGCTATACCTAAACGAGTAATGACAGATGCTTGGTTAATTTTCATATAAGAAACTTATAAACAAATCTTGTGAGGCAGAAGAAAAGGGCGATCACTCTTCACATCCCCAAGCAGGCTTGATGAGGAGCATTACATATGAGCTAAACTTGCGGCTAAAATATTGGAGACAAAGCTCAGCCAAAAGTAGCCAATCTCAGGGAAGCTGGAAGGGCATGGTAAATCTAGTCTCTGACTTGTTGCATCTGTAGCTGGCCTGTGGAAAAATATCCCATGCATAGGATTGAAAAACGTATCATGTGTCATAAAAAATATAATATTTAATTTACTGACACGATCTCTGCCATTAAGCCTTAGAGCAATGTCAGATGAGGTTGATGCAACTTCAAGAGTAAAATGGGGCGGAGGGGTAAAGCAAGATTAAAAAGTACACAGATGGTCCCTGGTGGTGTAAACCCACCCTGTGAAATCAACTGACCATCCTCTCCAATGGTTTACAGAATAGGAGACTGGGAAGAAAAAGAAACTCCTGGGTGAGGATCTATTATCCATTCTAGAAACATGTCCTTCTTGCAAAAGACTCTCAAGTTGTAAGGGGAAAGTTACACTTTTTAAAAATAGAGAGACAGGAAAGACTTCCTCCTGACCTCTAGGATACAAAAAGGGTGTGCTTCGTGTGTTCTGGAATAGCAGCTCATCAGCTCTTGGGCGTGCTGTGTGCACTCTGCCCACCGCGCCGTCTCATTTTCTACCCATTATCAATATAAGAATTAGAGTATCTTGGCAACAGACTTTTCACAGCAAGGTTTACTTTATTCTAGGATCTTTTCTAGTAGAAATAAAATGGCAAAAGGACCTCATTATCCATAAGATTTTCAATGTGGCCTGTTCCAGCTGTAACATGCCTTCTGTTCCTCTATTCAAATGACAGTTAATAAGCATCTTCTGTGTGAGGCGTACCACACAAGCTGCTGGGGGACCAAAGGTAGGGACTCACAGACTCCTGGAAGAGACAGATATGTCCAGAAATGATGCTTGCAACGCGACAAGGGAAGTGCCGGAACAGGGTGTGTGGGAAGTCCTGGCTGGCACTTCACTCTGCCTGGTCAGCCTGAATTGAAGGCTTCCTGGCAAATAGCACACTTGATTCCAGTCTTAGAAGATGAGTTCAGATGAGTGTGTCCTTTGGGAAAGGTAAGAGGGTACACCACTTGGCGAGAATCAATGCATAAACACACAAGAGTCTGGTACGTTTGGGCAACTGAGCATTTCCGTGTGCCCACGGAGCAAGTCAACTGTGTAGGGCCTCAGAACTGCTATAGGTCTAGAGCAACCAGGCTGCTAACATGAACAATGAAGTTCGGAATTTGTGCCTATTGCCTATCAGGAGACAGGTTGCAAAAACAGTTGTCATGACTGGGCAGAAGGTGCTATTGGCATCTCCTGGGTAGAGGCTAGGAATATGGTCATCCCCCAGTGGATGGGACAACTTCCCAACGAAGAACTGCCCAGCCCAACTCTGAGATACAACTGGACACAAACTATCAAAGAGTTTTGCATTTTCTTTCTAAGCATCTTAATAAAAATAACCACTATCCATGTGGCTAATTGACAGAAGAGTCTAGACTTTCATCTCTACAGTTTATATTTAACTTTATCACCACCTGCAATGGTCAGAATATTGTGCCCTTAAAATTCATATGTTGGAACCCTAACCCCAAGGAGTCGGGCCTTTAAGATTACTGGTCTTATAAAAGAAGGCCAAAAAAGCTCTATAGCCCCTTCTGCGATGGGAGGATACAAGTTTTTCACCCAGAAAAGGGCCCTCACCTAACTATGCTGGCACCCTGATCTCAGATTTCAGCTTCTAGAACTATGGGAAATAAATTTCTCTTGTTTATAAGCCACCCAGCCTGTGATACAGATTATAGCAGCCCAAATGGACTGAGACAATATCCATGGTCAAAGGAAAAAAAAAAAAAAAAGCTCTGCATAATTTTTTTTTCCAGTAAGCTCTATTTCCAACATGGGACTTGAACTCGTGACACCAAGATCAAGAGTCATATGCTCCTCTGACTGAGCCAGCCAGTGCTTCCTCAAAGCTCTACACTAGTTGAAGTTTAGTTCAAAGTCAGTTGAAGCTTAACATTACAGAATTCAAGAACACTGATATTAACAGGGCTAAAAAAAAGTACAGTCCAGGGGCGCCTGGATGGCTCAATGGGTTAAGCCTCTGCCTTTGGCTCAGGTCATGATCCCAAGGTCCTGGGATTGAGCCCCACATCGGGCTCTCTGCTCAGCAGGGAGCCTGCTTCCCCTCTCTCTCTGCCTGCCTCTCTGCCTACTTGTGATTTCTGTCAAATAAATAAAAATCTTAAAAAAAAAAAAAAGTACAGTCCACCAAAAAACAATGAAATTATGAGCACTTGGTGAAGGACAACCATTACGGGGCCAACAATGTTCCTCCCTTAAATTATTTTTAAATCACTTTCAAACCATGGATGATAAATGGTATTTTTAATCTTTTTTTTTTTTTCAAGGAAAAAAGTTACAAAATTGAGGGGACTTTACAGTTTGAGGATCTTGATAAGGCTGTATTGTAGAACTGAAATTTGCTAAGAGAGTAGAACTAATGTATTCTCAACAACAACAGAAAGTAATTATGTGAGGTGATGGATGTGTTCATTACCTGAATGGTGGAATAGTGGGAATCCTTCTGCAAATTCTATCTTCTATCAAATCATGCCGTACAATTCAATCTAATTCCATTTGTTAATTATACCTTTACAAAGCTGAAAAAATACTTTGAATCATTTTAAAAACAAAAAGATATCTGAAAGAGCATTTATGTAGTAGTCCATCTTCAACAGCCACAATCAAACAGATAATCCTATTTGAATTTCTGAAACAAGTGGCAGTGTTGGTGAGGGAGGCTTCTATCCCAGTCATGTCTAATTTACCAAACCATCAAGACCCACACCCAACCTCACATTGACAGAAATGCTGGTGTATGGTTACTTACTTCAACCTACGTTTATGAAGTCCCTGACTCTATACCTTATGAGGTTGATATTAGAAGACATAGGTATCCACATATATATTTAATACGATTTATGAAGCACTGGTGCTTTTCACTGTGTTCCAATCTTCTTAGATGTTTTCTTCACCGGTCCAAATGGACTGGAAATGACAATCCTTGGTAAGTGAGATGCAAATAATTTAAATCCCAACCTTGTAACTGCTTTTCTAGGTTATTAGGAAGTTTCTGATCAAAACATCAAAACTGACAATATTTCCTCAGAAACCTCAGGATGATTAGGAAGAAACTTCACTTAGAAGGTAATGAGTAAATTGCACACTTCAGCTGTGTGAACTGTGTATGTCAAATAATGCCTTTTTAAAAAGTTAATGGAATTTCCATCTTGCCGTCATATTGGTTTCATTAATTTAGTCAAATACAACAAGGGAAAAATGAGCACCTCGGTGTTTATTACATCAGTGCTCGGAGCACAAAATCCTCACTGAAATGAAATTATTAATCTAGTTCACATTTGCAGCAGGAATTCTGAGGACTAAATTTATAATCAAACCCTGCGATTTTTCCCCCCCTGGAAAAACTTTTGCTAATCGTTTGACAACGTATTCAAGTAGTTTGAGCCACAATCAAATTTTGTTTTCTCAGTGAACAAAAAGTAAGATCTCTACCTCCTCCAGCACAAAGAACTACAAAGGACATAACAAAAGTTTCCCTGAACAAACATTACTCAAAAAACCAGAAGACCAACCACAGCAGAAATTCTTAAACAAACAATAGAGATAGCAGCATAGAACAAACAACTAAAAACTATTGTGGGGGTCAACACAAAACCAATAGCTTTCGGTTTATATAAACTTGGGTTCTTAAGTCTTGGATAAGGCTCAAATTATAAACTGCATGTGAAAAGACCTCCCACTTGTCAAGGTGAGGTTACCTCTAAGGCAAGTTAAGAAGCAAATTTCTATATAACATTAGTATGAATACAAATACATTGTGTTTTATTTTTTAAACAGAAAATTATTTTCCATTTAAATACTATTCATCTTGACATAGATGATGTCTAACTATTGTCTCCAGGCTGAAATGCTTTCCATGGGAGCAAACACATCAATTTTTTTTCTAGTTGATTAAAGACTTCTAGATAAGTTGCAGAAAATCACTTCATGACTAACTTCAATTTGTAATTTGGTGCTTAAACAAATCTAAAAAGTGTTTTTCAAAATGGCACACAGAAAAAATGTTTTACCAACTTTCTCTCATATTTCTTCTGCCTTAATTCACTACAATTAATTTTTTCAGCTCACAATGCATTATTATAAGAGTAATACAAGCAAATTCTTAAGTAAATACTTAGGAATCACTAAAATCCTATCAGTAAAACCCATGCTTCCACGAAGGGACGAAATAAGTGAATAATTTTAATGCAAAATTAACTATCTTCATTTCATTTAAGATAGAATGTGGAAAGGGTCATCTCAAAATGTTAGGAAATACTTTTGAAAAATAAGATTTTTCTATTTTAATTTCAGAAGTAAAATGGGCTAATTGATGTCATATGCTTAACTTTCATTTTATTTTCATTAATTATGAAAATAAAAGTTACCAAGTATACTATCCTGGGGAAAACACCATAATAGTACCTATTGACTATTTCATTTACATTTTAGTTGACAATTTCATTTACAAACTAAAGTAGGAGTTAAAATGCCAAATATGTACAGAATAATAATATACACATATCTATTCAATGTTTGAATAGCATCTACATATGAGACGCTATTCGTGCATTATTCCATTTATAAATACACATATGTCTTTAATTTAGTACATACCACAAGTAGATAGGTGCTTAACACATGCATTTAATGGTAGCCTGGTAGTTACAGATAATGTGGTTAACTTCAGCAGACAACATCTGTGTTACACATATGGCCATCAAAATAATTGTGGCATGCTTTTGTGACACTGAAAGAGGCCAAGCCTGTTGCAAAATGATTACTTCCAACAAAAGCCTGCTTAAATTATCATTTAGTTAAATGGCATATACTCCAAATAACAGCATTATAAAGTTGCTATTGCCTTCAAATCACTCACCAATTTCCAACATTCATTTGTAAAACAAGATAAGCACCATCAGGTTATAAAAAGTAATTATGGATCAGGATTTTTTTATTCATGTTTCTTTGACAAAATTATTCTATTTGATCCCAAGTCTTGGCTGCTCCCCTGACAGAATAATGTACGTGCTCCACAGCTGACAGCGGTATGGCTTTCATGATTAAATAGGAAGCTCACACTCCAGATGACTTTAGACCGTGCACTTTAGAAAGATTTGTTGTTTTAGTATCAGATCATCCATTATGTTTTTCTAATTGTTTCTTTCCCCAAGCCAAAGAGAATCTCTGTATTATCAAAAATTTATGTTTTGTGATTTTTGCCTATTTGCACAGTACACCAAAGAATGCTACATCCTCTTGGAAAGTCCCCCCTATGCCCCCACCCCGGTTTCATGGGGGGAGGGAGGGAGTGGAACATAAAGAAAAGCTGGAAGTATAAAGTATGAAAATATGAAACACCCTTTTCCAGGAGTCCTTTATTGGCCTTGAGGGGGAAACACCAAATGAGAATCTGATTGACGTTTGCTTTTTATAATTCCTGGGAGACGATGTTCAAAACAATTTCCAGGGAAGAAAGGGTTAACTTTATCTTGTGGTTTTAATTGATCACTTTTGCCCCCATCTCCTGCTTAAGAATGACACCTGTGAAATTAGAATTCTGTGCACCAGAAATGGTGACCTCAAAGCTAAAGCTTTTGGCCAGTAACAGTTACTCTAGTGTACAGAAAGCTGTGTAAAAACTGATTCACACAAGGAAATGCCGAGGGCCTGCGCCATTGGGATTAACTTCTGACATACAAGACTAGAAGACGACACTGGCAGCTCTACGGGGATGGAAAGTGGGGGGCAATAATGGGGAGGAGGAGCGGTAGCCCTTCACTGGACTCAGCTGCGAAGGTTATTTAAATGGCTCCGGCCATTTAAATATGAAAAAAAGAAACAAAACAAAACGCTCCGAATTCGGACCACCTTTGGGTAGTTAACGTTGTAGCAAGAGCAAAACAAGCGCGCAGGCGCGTCCGGCAGGTTGTCAACCATAAACATAAGAACTCATCAAAATTAAGGAAGTGGATCTCTGCAATCTCCCACAGCCTGGGTTCTCCAGGTTAATAGCAGTAATTGCATTTTAATGGCCTACAAACGGGCGCAAAGTTATGTACCGAGGCGCTCTGAGAGATGTTTCCTTAAACGTGGGGATAAAACCAGTTCGCTTGGAGACTGGAAATTATTTTCCGTCCAAACGTAGCATTACCCAACTACAAACCCAGGCACCGTCACCCGGTAAACGTGTTCCAGCGAGTGAACTATATGTTCACTGCCCCATGACCCTAAGAGAGGAAAAAAAAAAAAAAAAAAAAAACCTTCGACAAAGCCAAGGGAAAATCGTGCCTTCAACACGGTAGGCAGCCGGCACATTCGGTTCTGCGCCTCTTTGGAACTGCGGGGGCCTTAGATGCTCTGGGAGGAAACCGGTGCTGGGAAGAGTTTTGGTCTCCGTTGCAGGACTGGGGGTTGCACCTGAAGAGTGGATGGCGGACTACCCTCTGAGACACGAAACTTACTTCCCTTTATGAAGAGACTCCAAGTCAATCCCCGCGGACCCGTCCACCCTGTACCTGAGCGCGGGGCAGCTGCGGCTCCTTCCCAGCGCGCGGAGAGCAGGCACCGGCCGAGACCCTGACAGCCCTCAGACAAAGCCGCGGACCCCCCAGCCTGCCCGGCTGCCGACCCCCACCCCCACCCCCGGGACACGCCCCCGGCCCGCGCCTACCTTGATGCCCTGCTGCTGGGTGGTGAGGGTTAACTTGGATTCATTCAGAAGCAAAACTTCGCAGTAAAATTCTTCCGGAACAGCGCAGAAGCAGCCCATGTCGGCTGTGGCCGTTTCTCCAGTCAGGAGAGAAAGCTGCGACCAAGGCGCCGAGCCGCCCCCTCCTCTCAGGCGCGAGGCATTAATTTATTGTCCGCGCCGCTGCCGGGGCGAGAGGACCGGTTCCCGGCGGAGTCCCGGGCCACGCGGACGAGGCGCCCGGCGCCGGCTGGAGGTAAGAAGAGCGGAGAAGCCGGGGGAGTCAGCGCCCGGGAGCCGCCGGGGAAGCGCCGGCGGAACTGAGCGCGGAGGGCGGCGGCGCGTCCCCGCGCATCCTGCGGCTCGGGCTCCTCCGAAGGCGGGGGCGCCGCGGCCCCTCCCGCAGTCCTGGGGACGACAAAAGTCGCCTGGCAATGGGGGCAAGAAACAGGAAAAGGGAGGGACGCGAGCTCGAGGCCCTCCCCAGACGAGAAAACCCCTGGGAGCTGTGCAGTCCCCTTCGGCTCAGCCCGCCCGGGGCACGGCCGCGACACTCGGCCTCCCCTCCCCTGCGGAGTCCCTGGAGGGCTTGACTTCCAGCCCCGACCCCACCCCGCAGCCCCCGGTCCCGTCCGCCGGTTGGGAATCCTCGGGCGTTCCTTTGTGTCAGGGGTACCCACGACGCCCCAAGTCCCAGTGCAGGGCCAGTGGCGAGGGCCGTCACTCAGTCAGCTACCGCCGCCACCCCATCCCGTGGGCACCCAGCCGTCCGAAGAGTGTCGGAAAGGGCCGCGGGCTCCTTACCGAGACTGGCGAGCGCAAGTCAGCTCTCGGCGGGGCACGGCTCCCGTCTGGGGACCCTGGAACTCATCGTGAGGGTCTGTGTGTAGCCAAGTTCAAGCTCGCTCTCCGAGAACGCCTTGCGGTGACGGCGGAGTGCTGCTCCTCCGGGAGATTCTGAGAAGTGGGCAGTCGGAGGGCTTGCGGGCGCGCCGGCGGGCGGAGAAGCGGGAGCCCAAGCTGGGAACGCGCCGGCGGGCGGATGGGGGTGTGCCCTGGGCGCGCAGGCCGCGGCGGCTCCCGGGAAAGTTCTCCAGGCGGCGCGAGGGGAGGCGCCCCGGGCGGGAGCAGCCCAGGTACTGCTGGGCTGGGCCCCGGCGTCGGCAGAGAGCCCTGGAGCGGAGCGGGGACCCAGAGGCCGGGAAGGGGCGCCCCTTCCGGGCCGGGGTCCCAGCTAAGGGCGGAAGGCGGAGCGGAGGTGGTCGAACCGCGAGGTGCGGGCAGGTCGGCACGGGAACCCGCGCGCCGCACCCTGGCCGCCCAGCTGTCGGGAGCGCTGGCCCTGCTGACCGTGTGGGTTTCCCTGGGAGAAAGGAGGGTGGCTCCAGGAAGACCCGGCGCAGTTCTGCTCGGACCCTGGCGTTCGGCGCTCCCAGTCCCACGCCCTCCGCGCGACGGGCCGTGTCCAGGACTGGCGGGCACAATAGCTCTGAGGCTGCAGTGACCCCTGGTGGGTCCTCGTGTCCGTGCACGAGCAGCAGAGGCTGAGCGCCGGATGAGGCCAGAGCCCCGCTGGCCTTCGGAGCAGGTGCAGTCTGTGTTCTCCAGCTGGGAACCAGCAGCGAGTCAATGCAAGTAGAAGTCAGAGCTGACGATGGGGGTAGAACGTGGGGCAGGGTTGACGGTAAGCCTCCCAGAAAACTTCTCTACTTCATATTGTGTATTAGAAAGGGCAAGAGCTTTCGCATCTCAGTTTTGAGTTCCCTCTTCTACCACTTATAAGGTAGGTAGTCAAAACTCACAAAATTTGCTTAAAATCTTAAATATTTAAAGAAAAAAAAATACTGGCAGCCGCAGCACAGTAGATGGAAATGAACAATTTGCAACTTTGGAGGGAGTTTCCTTCCATAGTCATTTGCCACAAAGGACCTTCTAAGACACTGCCTTTCCTGTTATCTCCGGCCCATCTAAACATGAATTAGCACAATGCCCAAAATGCAATAGACATAAACCCTCATGTTTAGTATGAACTTCACCTAAAGCGAAGAACCAAACGCCATTGTATCTTGTAAGGTTGCTGTGAAATTGAAACCGGTTTTTGAATTCCTAATCAAATTCTGTGTCCAACTTTGTCAGTGTTTTGCCTGACAGGATTTTCTGGATATTCTGGATTTTAACTTCTTTACTTCTGGAGGCTTTTCTGTAACTGAATGTTCCTGACATAAATTACCAAATGTGATTGAAAGGCTTCATAACACGTTTTCATTCTTTACCACAATATCCAATAGTGTCACCTGTGGTTGCAAAAACAAAAGGTAAAATCCAAGTATAACCATTTGTTTCCCAGTTTTGAGTTTCACTGACACTTGTTTTATGTCCTTTGACTTTGTTTTGTTTTTGTTTTACCTCCAATGGTAATGAAAAGGCTGGGGATCTGGGGTGAAGGCAAGGTTCTGTTCTAGGCCCCTCACAAAAGAGAGTACAAAGCCATGAATTCCCATACATATGAGAGCCCTTTCTGAGTGAAGCACTTTCTTTTCCATTTCTTTGTCAGAGATTGGAGAAAAGAAAAAAAAAAATTCTGTTTAACACAGAATTGGAGCTTCCCGGAGATAATAGGAAGATTCCACAGGTTGTTAGTTTTTGTTTTTTTTTAACAGCCTTTTTGAACTTTAATTGGCGTACAGTAAGCTGTATATAGTTTGATAAGTTTGACATAGGTGTGCATGAAACCATAACTACAATCAAGCTAGTAAATGTATTCATCACCCCCTAAAATTTCCTCCTGTACCTTTGTAATCTTTCCTTCTCTTTCCTCATCACACTTCACTCCCAGGCAACTACAGCTCTGCTTTCTGTCTCTAGATTATCTGCATTTCCTAGATTTTAATAGATATGGCATAATAGTGACAACTCTTTTTTTTTTTTCTGGTCTGGTCTGTTTCACTCAGCATAACTTAGATGTGTCTGTGTTGTTGTATATACCAACAGTCCATTCACTTGTATTGCTCATTAGTATTCCTTAATGTGTGTGGACCACAAGTCATTTATCCATTCATTTGTGTGGCTTCCAGTTTTGTATTGTTACCAATAACATAGATATTACATATCCCGCAATGAGGATCATGCCAGTCAGCTCAGGCCACCATAACAAAATGCCACAGACTGGGTGGCTAACACAACAGTCACTTTTCTCATAGTTCTGAAAGCTGGCAGTCCAAGATCAGCATGCCAGCATGGTTGGTTTCTGGTAAAACCTTTCTTCCTGGCTTACAGATGCCTGCCATCCCCCCCCCCCCAACGTGCTTGCATAACCTCCTTCTTGTTGGAAGGCGTAGGAATTAGCACAAGCCCTACACAGTCTCTTCTTATAAGGGCACTAACCCTATGGTACTAAGGCCCCACCCATATGATCTCTTCTACCCTTCTTACCTCCTGATAGGCTCTATCTCCAAATACAGTCACACTGGGGGTCAGAGCTTCAACATAAGAATTTGGAGGGACACAGTGCAGACCATAGCAAGGATCCATGTCTTTGTATGGAAATGTGCTTGTATTTATTTTGAGATTTTTAAAAAAAGAATAATTGATTGGATCATAAGATAGATAAATGGCAAAATGAGCACTGGAAAAGATGTTCAGCATCATTAGTCATTAGAGAAATGCAAATTAAAACCACTGTAAGACAGCACTGCAGGCCTGATAGGATGACTACCATACCACCATACCAAATGTCAACAAGGATGTGGAACAGTTTGAATTCTCCTGTGCTGCTGGTATGGACATGAAGTGGTACTCTAGATGACACTTCGATGGTTTTCTTAAAAACTGCACGTATACTGTCCACAGCATTTTGGAGGAAGACTTTCTCTGCCTGTCCAGAGAAAGAAATTAACAAGATACTGTTCAAACACATTTTTCCCCAGGAAAATAGTATTGTTTTCAACATGTGCATAACATAATAGAGTCTATTTAAAGCCTTGTGCCAAAGACTTTGATCTCTTTTCAGGGATTTCTAGAAAAATACTTCCTTTGGTCAAGATGACATTTTGTCATGATAGGCCTATGTAGATGAGTCAAATGACAAACAAGTTCATAGCAGATATATTATGGAAATATGTAGACCACCTGTGAAAGACTGCCCGAAAACCCAACCTAGAAGAAGCAATTTCAGTTTACATAGAGCAGGTCCCCCACCACTTGCCGAACCGTGCACTTCAAAATACCAGACAGAATTCTTCTTAAAGCACCACATTCTTTTTAGGAAGGTGTCTTTAATCCATGCCTTTCATCATCTTTTTATAATTTTACATTTTCCAAACTTCAGGAAGTTGAGTGTAATTTGAAAAAAAAAAAACCCTTAAAAACATTGATGGTAAATAATTTAATGATTTAACTACCCAGAGACAGTGCAGCAGAATCACCAGGAAGACTGGTTAAAACAGAGGGCTGGCCCCCTCCCCCAGAGTTTCGGATTCAGTACATGTGGAGTGGAGCCTGAAATTTTTCTTTTTAACAGATTCCCAGGTGATGCTCATGCTGCCAGTTTGAGAACCACTGTTTTAGAGCTTATCCTTCCAATAATAATAAATGTTGGTCCTGATCACCTATAAATAATTTTTTCAAAGGGAGTTGACTCATTCTTTACCCCCCTATTTATCTCATCCATCGAAATCATGCCTATCAAGGAAAAGAGTCTTGAAGACCCTGCCAAGGTGGTTACATCAGAGAGTCGTTTTTAAGGAAGATAAATATCCGTTTTAGTTTCAGCATACTGCTGCCAATTCTATTCAAACACCTTACTCATTTTCGTTCTAATATAGTATGTGCTCAGGCACATCCAGTTTTTAAGACCATTCTGCCTTCTGACTCACTTCATATATATGTCATTAACCTGCTATTCTCTTCTACTGAAGCCTTAGATCCCATTTACTGAAATGCCTCAAGGGTGCTACCCACATTTCAAGGGAAGACATCTCCCGAGACAACAATCTAAGCTGTTTCTTCGTCTTTGTGATCTCCATATAAACGTTCTTTGGGGTTTACCGAAAATCCTTATTTTGCAGTTTTAGTCCTTGTTGGTGATGCATTGATATGGTTTGTATTTAGTTTAAATGGTTTGGAACTTTCACTTTGAAATACCCTAGTTCCCCCTTCACTGTTCATATGTATACTATCAAAAAAAAGGAGGGGGGAGCAGGAGAACTGGTTGATAAGTCTAGTTCCTTTAGGGACTTTTTTTTTTCTTTTTTTTAGTTTTTTTTAAACAAGTGATTAAATTTGCCTGTTGGACTGAGAGATTCCAAGGACGAGCAAGAGTGGGTGAAAGGGGTTTTTTGATATATTGTTGGTGGAGTTGTGAATTGATTCAGGCTCTCTGGAATGCAATCTGTCATAAATACAGAAATTTAAATATGCATACTTTGAACCAGAAGTTCAACATCTAGGAATTTATCTTCATCAAATAACAGACACAGATATATGAACAAAGATATTTACTATGGCATGTTTATAATATTAAAGCTCTTTCAACAATCCACATACTCAGTAATGGGGAGTTGTTATATTAATTCTAGCACGTGCATGTCATAGTATTCCCAGCAGTGGGCTCCTGGGTGGCTCAGTGGGTTAAAGCCTCTGCCTTCAGCTCAGGTCATGATCCCAGGGTTCTGGGATCGAAACCCGCACCGGGCTCTCTGCTCAGTGGGAAGCCTGCTTCCTCCTCTCTCTCTCTGCCTGCCTCTCTGCCTCCTTGTGATCTCAGTCTGTCAAATAAATAAATAAAATCTTAAAAAAAAAAAAAAGAATTCCCAGCAGCTGTTAGAAAAGATGAGATGGAAGTATGTGCACTGACATGCAAAGTTTTCCAGGTAAGCAGTGAGGCAAAACAAAAACAAAAACAAAAAACCCAACTTATATAATAGTGTATATAGAAAGGTCCATTTTGGTTTGTTTTTAAAATAAAGTTTGGATTTTTTTTTTACAGTGAGCATGAATTAACTTAAATGAAGATAGATTTTTTTATATTAAAAGAAAATCACTAGTGGTTAGCAAAATGAACCTTCATTTAAAAATGAACTACTTTCCTAGGTTCTAACTGCAACTCTAAATGACTGTTTTACCCAGTTCACGTATTGTGTTGATACCCTGAAAAAGCATATCATCTTAATGTTACTGATATCAATTTACTAACCCACCTATAGAAATTTAAGGATAGAATGGGGAAATTAGCTTTTAGTTATCCTGCAATTATTGTGGTAGTATGTCAAACTAGCCATGTGACCTTAAAGAAGTCCCTTCATTTGTGCCTTGGAATGTTCTTCTACAAAGTAAGGGACGTGTATTCTGGTGCTTCTAGATCTTCATGCCAGCATGCTGCTTTCCCATTCCTTTCTTCTGGAAATAACACATTGCTCTTCTATAAGAGTGGCATTACAGGGAAAGAACAAATCACTGTAACATCTGGCAAAAAAAAAAAAAAAACATCTGAAGAAGTTGAGCTCTGAGCTCAATATCTAGCCTTCTGATTCTAAAATTAAGAAGTTGCCAAGAAAAACTGAAAACAGTCCGTCACTCCAGGGAGGGAACATGGATGGTGGTTGGTTGGACAGGAACGGAATAGAAACTTAACATTCTCTTGTATTCCTTTCTGTACATTTAGAATTTTGAATCCTATTATTCAGACATGTATTATCTAGTCATTACATAAATACTCTTGAATCATTTTAATTTTTTTAAGATTTTATTGATTTATTTGAGAGAATGAGAGCAAGAGAAAGAGACCACGAGTGGGAAGAGGGGCAAAAGTAGAGGGAGAAGCAGACTCCCTGATGAGCAGGGAGGTCAGACAGCTCTTGACATGGGGCTCAAATCCCAGGACTTTGGGACCATACCAGAGTCAAAGGCAGATGCTTAACCAACTGAGCCACCCAGGTGCCCTTAAAATAATTTTTAAATAGAGTATAGTTTATGATCCCTTTTCTTTTGATGGGCATTCATAGAATAAGAACTAGATTTATCTATGTAAAAATATCAACAGTGATTATCTTTTTGTAGAATTGTGAGTGAATTTTGTCTTCTCTGGTTTTGTTTATTTTTTATAGATTTTCTTCCATGACTATTACTTCTCTAGCTAGATAAATCTTTTTAATTTTAAGCATTAATCACATAAAATTAAAAAAGGACAATAAAGAATAAAAAGGCAGGGGGGTGCACCTGGGTGGCTCAGTCATTAAGCATCTGCCTTCAGTTCAAGTCATAATCCCAGGGTCCTGGGATCGAGCCCCACATCGGGCTCCCTGCTTGGAGGGAAGCCTGCTTCTCCCTCTCCCACTTCCCATGCTTGTGTTCCCTCTTTTGCTCTCTCTCTGTCACATAAATAAATAAAATCTTTTTTAAAAAGAAAGAAAGAAACAGAAGGGGGCCAAATTAGCACATAAGACAAAGGGGGAAGCCACAGAATCTCTATTAGCAACCATGTCACCTGACACAGACAGGTGCTGAGCTGATGGCCCATGAATCACCCCTCTTGTCTTCTCTCACTGTGAGCTGTTTCCTCAGATTAAAGCCCTCCTCTTCCTAAAACCCTCCTCTCTGAGCACCTTCACCTGCTCCTCCACTTTCATTTCATAGATCCATTTGCTACTCAGGTATCCCCTTTGCTCTTCCTTCTCCAGGAAGCTCCCCTGACTCCCAGGTCTGGTTTGGTTCCCCATCTGATCTGTATGATTACCACCCCCTTGCCAGGATGTTGTTCCTAAAATCAGGACCGTGTTTGACTTCATCACTTTTGTTTCCCCAGCACCTGTTATGGTGCTTGATAAACTGACTCTCAATGAGTAAGTGCAGACTGAATGAGGTTACTTATACTATCTTCTCTTCTCGCATGCTACAGGTACATTTCCTTTGAGCACTTTCGCCTGAACTCCATCTTGATTTTCTTCTAGAAAACTCTTACTTTCCCAGCTACCCATCTTAACCAAAAGCAACTTTTGTTGATGTAGTAATAAAGATGGAGTAATTAAAGAAAAGAAAAGGAAAGAAAAAAGTGAGAGAGAGGGTTGGGGGCACATGGGTGGCTCAGTGGATTAAGCCAACTCTTGATTTCAGCTCAGGTTGTGATCTCAGAGTCATGGAATCGAGCCCGGCACAGGCTCCATGCCCAGCAAGAAATCTGCTTGAGGATTCTCTCTCTCTCTTCCTTCTGTCCCTCCCCCTGCTCACATGCTCTCTCTCTCTCTCTCCCAAATAAATAAATAAATCTTTAAAAACCAAGAAAACAAGAGTTGCAGCTATTGCTCTATATTGAAATATGCACTTTAACCTTGAGGGTTCACATTGCTCTGTACATTACTGGGTTCTGTGGTTGGCCTTTGGATCTCAGAAGTTTTATGAGATATTTCCTTATTTTCTGTAGAAATTAACTTGAGTTTGCAATTAGGGCAATAGTAAATGCCTTAGACCTTTGTGCAAACTTATTGACCAGAGTTTATACTTAAGTTGCATTGAATAAATATTGAATGATATTAGAACTTGCCCTTGAACTGATAACCAAGACAATACTGATAAAAGAGTTGCAGTAATCTGTTCCTTTAAAGGAGCTCACTTTGAGTTGTCCAAAATGAGGAACAATCTCTAATAAATCAATTAATCTGTGTTTAGAACATGCTTTACTGAAATTATGTAGTTGTTGTCGGCGACATCATGAAACAGCAGCAAGTCATACAATTACATAGGATCTGTAGCATATGAAATCTGGAAGGAACTTTTATTTTTTAAAGATTATATTTATTTATTTGACAGAGAGAGACACAGCAAGAGAGGGAGTACAAGCAGGGGGAGTAGGAGAGGGAGAAGCAGGCTTCCCACTGAGCTGGGAGCCCGATGTGGGGCTCTACCCCAGAACCCTGGGATCATGACCTGGGTCAAAGGCAGATGCTTAATGACTAAGCCACCCAGGTGCCCCTGGAAGGAACCTTAATGATCACCTAATCCTACCGCCTAATTATTTTACAGATGAAGGGATCAAGACACAAAGAAATGAAGTGCCTAGCACTTGGCACAGTTGAGTTTGACCATAAAACTTCTGCCCATAAATCTTAATTTTTTCAAATAAATTCAAATTAATTTATATCCCCAGCCAGGACTCTGGGAAAGTATGAAATTAATTTAAACTTTGTTGTATATACATATAATGTATATATCACCAGTGTATATCTGAGTATGCTTAGTCCAGGTTATACATAGGGCAAAGTAATATTAAAGAGATTTATATCCAATTTTAATTAAATTACTGTATTTCATTGAATCTAAGATGCCACCAGTTACATTTGTAACTTATTTTACTGCTAAGAAAGAAAAACTGCCAATTAATTGAAGATACTATCAATTACAGGAGATAGCCCAATTTCAGAAATAGTAACATGGGGGAAAATGTCATCTTGAAAACTGAAGATGTATGGTACTTACTAGGACCATGTTTATACTACTCTTTTCTGCTAAAATAATCTTTTTTTTTTAAAGACTTATTTATTTATTTATTTATTTGGGAGAAAAACAGAGAGCACAGTGGAGAGGACAGAGGGAGAGAGAAAATTAAGCAGGCTCCATGCTGAATGTAGAGCCCAACACAGGCTTGATCTCACGATCTGGAGATCAAGACCTGACCCAAAGCCAAGAGTGGGATGTTCAACTGACTGTGCCACCCAGGTGCCCTGAAATAATCTATTTAATATTATTAATGTCTCTATATTTATACCATGTTCATTGGTAAATATAAGTGATGGGCACAGGTACAAATATTTTCATGTAACAGATGCAGATAAGAATGCATTATATTAAAAAAAAGAAACTTTAGTCACTAAAGCTATTAATAAATGCATAAATCTACAATTTCAGATACAATTATTATTCTTAAGTTTGTGTTATAACTCCATATCTGCTGAAATATTTTTGAGGTGGTAACTGACATGTACCATTCAGAGGATAAGAAATGATGCTCCAGAAACATATGGGAAACCTTCTAAGAGGATAAATAAATAAACGTGAGTGAAAAAATATGATACTCATTTTTCTTTTTTTCAAATCATTGCTTAAAATAATTCAAAACTCTAGCAATTATCTGGCAAAAGAAATACATTTACACACTATTATCAAGATTGTTCATTAGGAAAGAAGTTGTCAATATGAATTAAGAGCATTCATATATTTTTGACCCTGTAATTCTAGTTGTAGGAATTTATGTCAAGAGAGAAACCTCAATATTGTAATTTCTCCAAACATGTTTACTCCTTAGTTTAAAAATGCAATTAAGTCTAAATAAATTTTCAGCAACAGAAGAATCTTTAACCATACTACACAATGTGGTATTAAGTGGCCAAAAAACTCATTTACAAAATCTTTTTAATAGCATAGAATGCTTAAGTTGTGGCACTAAGTGAAATAAGGAAAAGTAAAAGTAAAAATATAATAATAATAGGTAAATTATGTATATTTCAACCCATTTCAAAAACATACAAAAATTAAGCTCTCCCAACTTTCACTGCTATAAAGTTGATGTCATCCTCCTCCCAGACCACCAGACTTCATACTTGTTCACAGAATATTGTCAATAATATTCCTGTTTTTATGTATACACACATCTATATAAGAATTAAAAATATATATATTGTAATCCCAAAAAATGCATTATATAAATTTTTTTATAAATCAAATGATATCAGAATGCTTTTGAAAACCCAACTTAAACCAGCCTTTAAAATAGAGTTAATTGCCCCACTGACTACAAATTTCAAACAGCATCCAGGAACTGACTCTGATTCTCTCTGTCCTCTCACCTCTACCACCTCCATGTATTGGTCTTGAACTCAGCCCAGCTTCTCTTGAAACAATCAGATCCTGGAGGAGTTCCAGGACTCACATCTGGTGTCCACACCACACAGAGCAAAGGGAGCCAACCTTCCTAACTCTCTTAGCTGGAGGCCCAAGGTTCACTCTGACTGACCAGCTTGAGTCATAAGCAGTTCAGTGGACTCATTAGGAGCATACATTCCAGAGCCAAACTGCCCGAGTTCAGACTCCAGCCCACCTCAGTATTTACCAGCTCTGTGCCTCGGAGTAGCAAAAACAAGGGGTTATAATAGTGCCTTACCTCATGTGGTTATTGTAAAGATTCAGTGGACGAATGCAGTGCTTAGAACAGTGCCTGTCCCTTGCTAAACACTATAAAAATGTTGTTGATGATGATGGTGGTGGTGATGATGATGATGATGTCGTCCACTCCTGAAGCAATGGCAGTGGCTAAAGGGAGACTGTGCTGAATGGCTTAGTCAAGGTCAAAAGGTACCTCCTGAGTGACAGACAGAATTTGCTTCAGTGGAATCACCTAGGTCCCTAAATAGAGGCTCTAAGAAGGAATAACTAAGCAGTTGAAGCTTAAGAACAAGTAGAAATAACCAGCAAATGGCCATGACACAAGTCATCACTCAAATACACAGGGTTGTTTGACAAATCATGTTCTAAAATGAAGACCATGTGTTCAAGGTAAATAATCATTCTATGCTTTACATTTTTGACAAATATCTATTTCCATTTCCCAAGATTCCATGTTATAGAAATCATACATTTAAAAAATGTTACCTACATATTTCCATTCATTTTACTACTCAGTCAATACTCATTGACAATCCACCACATATCAAGCTTAGCAGTGAACAAACTGGATATGGTCTCTGATCCCATGGACTTTGAAATCTTATAGAATGATAGTTCTCAACAATTACTCCTCTTCCTTTAGCTAGATCACTATTATATAAAATAGAAGTATAAAAGTGCCTGGGTGGTGCAGTGAGTTAAGCATTTGACTCTTGGTTTTAGCTCACATCATGATCTCAGGGTCTCGAGATCAAGCCCACATCAGGGTTTGTGCTCAGCGGAGAGTCTGCTTAAGATTCTCTCTCTCCCTTTTCCTCTGCCTCTCCCCACCCTTAAAAAATATAGAAGTACAAATAGAAGCCTAGAAAAGCAACATGTGAGTTTTTGATTGAGTAGTTTATTTTCTAACTACAGTATTATAATTAAGAACTCATTTTGCGTGTCTGTCTTCTCTATTAGACTCCGAGCTGCCTGAAGGCAGAGGCAACACCCTATTCAGTTTTTTATCTGTAACCCCTAAGATACTGCCTGGCACATTCTACATATTTACATCTTTTAATTAATTAATTTGGTCCACGCCCCAAAGCAGTAGTGTGCATGGCTGGAGTGGATAAGAGGAAGGAAGAGGAGACCCTGAGTATTTATCCAAAAAATACTGCTGATTTTAAAATTTATGATAACTTGAGGTTAAAGTTTTCTTTCCCATTATCTATATGCTAAAGCAAAATATGGCATATAACCTACCACCAAAACTAAACCCCAATTTTTAGCTGGGCATTTTCTCCAAATTTCCTTGCAAGTAGGTACGGACATGTGGCTCAGACCTGGCCAATGAGATGTACATGTTAAGTATTAAATGGTACCTAATGAGAGTCTTTTAAGTCTTCCTGAAAGTCTTTAAAAAGAAGGAAGGAGACATGCAGCATCTCCGTCCTCCCTCGTGGTGGCTGGAATTGGAAAGGGATGACAAGTGCAAATAGCCATGTAAAGATGATGGTAGGGGAGGGAGAAGGGGCCCGCACCCTGCAAGCACGAAGCCAGGGCACCAGCCTTGGGCCGCCTATCTCTGGGCTTCTTTATGAGAAACGTACACCTGTTCAAATCCCTGTTGTTTGTTTTGGGGAGGTTGTTTGTTTGTTGTTTGTGACCAAATGTAATCCCAGTTGGAATCCACACGCATCTATTTAACTGTGTAAGATAGCAAGAAACCGAAGAACCTATATCATCTTATTTAAGGACCACTTGCTGCTGTGCTATTTGCCACTCCTTGAAATAAGTCTTGTCTATTATTGAATGAAAATATCTAATTTCTCTCATTCTGTGGATCCCTGAAATTACTAAGTTTCATTTCTTTGAAAATCTGTAACTGAATTTCTTAATTCATAAAGAACAAAAAGGAAATAGGGATCTCCTCACCTGCAAAAGTCCCCATGGTCACCTGTAACAACAGCCTGTCCTGTCTTTGCTTCTCCTTGGGCCCCTCTGGGCCTGGGAAGCAGGAAGGGGGTCAGAAAGCCAACATGGAGTAAAGGGATACCACAGAATGACTTGTTCTCAGAAGTCATCCTATTTAATTTTTTAAAATCCACAGCCCTTTTCTCCAGGCCTCCTTATGTAATTAACCTCGCTTGATCTTCTAAACCCTGTGACAAAGACAGGACCAGTATTATCATCCATGGGGTGTGGCATAAACCCAGGCTCACAGAGGTGATGGGACTTCCCAAGCAAGCGGTATTGCAGGGGGAGGGAGTCTGTTCCATGAAGACATGCTGCAATTGTCCACACACTCCTTTCTTGAGTAAAAGTGAACATAACCAAAGATATACTTCTCCTCCTCAGTCTGATTTAACAAAGGCTCCCGTGGGACCCTCTGAAGTTGAGCGATCAATATCCATCCTATTTTTCCTCTTTTGGATTTTAGATTTTGCAAGCTGCCTTCGGTGGAAGGATTGGTGCCTGTTTGTTGGGGGTGGGGGGGGGACGTGGGAGGATGAATGCACAAGCAGGAGAGCCCAATTGATATTTCAGTCTCTCCGCAGACTATGCTCCTGAATGACAGAGGCCCCTGCTTGCAAGGCTGGCAGATCCCCTGACTGATCGAACCTGCCAACACACTTCAGCTGACACCCCGGCAAACATATGGTGTCAGGGTCAATATTTACCTCCATTATACATGGGCGGCACTTCATTTATTTATTTATTTATTTATTTATTCCTTCAGCAGGCAATTAGGCTTCATGGAGCAAAATCCCTTTGTTTTCCACAGGGGTTACTGAATACCAGAGCCATAGAAAACAGCTTTCAGACAAGACCATCCAACGTTTAGTGTGCAATGTTCGCATGCTGGTTGCTTGTTCTATGAGAGGAAAAGGGAATACATACACACATGTATACTCACAAATATATATTGGGAATATATTATTATTATATAATATAGTCCTATTTGACATATATTTGAGAATATATTAATATAATCTGTATATTATTTGGAGAACATTATATATTATTCTTTTTTTAAAGGTTTTTATTTATTTTAGAGAGAGAAAGACAGCAGGAACAAGAGGGACAGGGAAAGGGAGACAGAACCTCAAGCAGATTCTGTGCTGAACATGGAGTCCAGAGTCTAGTGTGGGGCTGGATCCCAGGACCCTGAGATCATGACATGAGCCAAAACCAAGAGTGGAACACTTAACCAACTCAGCCAGTATTCCTTTTACTTAGGCGTACACTACATCAGTATGTTTGTGTTTCTAGTAACTTTGCAAGGCTTTTGCCAACACAAATGATTATTCAGGAAAATTATTTTTTTAAAAAAACAATCTATTGAAGTTAAAAATGAGAAATCTAGGTTTTTCTTGAGTTTTTAGTTCACTTATAACTCTTCTTATTCTGTTCATAAAAGTAATAAAAGTTTAACAAGCACTTTTAAGAAAGTTTTAATTAACATATTAAATTAATTTGTAAACTTGGTTAATAAAAATACCCTTAAACATTTTAAACTCTATTTAGTTTCATCTTGAGTATTTCAGTTGTCTAAAGAACAAGTAAATCCTTTTTAAGAACCTTAATTACTCTTGTACATGGATGTTAAGCATATTTTTCAAATGTTTTAAGAGTTCTAATGTTTATAAACTTGGTAAAATATTCTTTTATTTTCCAGCTTATAGTCACAAATTTAAATTAATGATTCACTTACAAATTTATTTTGGAAACAAGGCTGCTTATTTATTCTAAAAGGCTCAATTCCCTTAAATATTACAAACATTTAGGTACCAAATACGCACAGGTCCCTTAGCACAAAAATAATTGATTCCCTGGATTTACCACCATACTTAATTCTTAATCTTCCTTGGATTTTAAAAGATGCTTTAAAATTAAGGACATAATATCATCCCAGATAATTTTAGAGTTACTGTCTAAGCATGCTCACATTTCTTTAAGATCACAGAAACTAACTGGGACATGAGGTTGAGGGTTGGAAATAAGCAGCACCATTTCCCTCCCATCCCTGAAGTCAGGCTGAGCCCCTTCCCACAGTCACTATATCAAATCCAAGTGACTGGGCTTCCATCTCTCCTGACCCCACAGGGTGGTGGGCTCTTAAGAGTAGGTGTGCTAGAATCTTTTCTCCCTTTTCTTCTGTCATCACACTTGGGGCTCAAGCAACAACCAGATTCTTCCTATGTTACCTACAACCTCTGAGATGTCTATTATATCTGCCCCGCCTCTCCTTGGCCTTCCTCATTTGCCTTGCCTCTGGTTACTCCATAGCCCACTCACCAGTCTCACCTGTCCCAGAGGCTCTGCCACAAGCCACCCCCTTCAATCATGGCAATAACGATGACCCTACCACCACCATCCACCACCCCTGCCATTTACCAGCACTTACTACATAGCCAGCAGCAAGCCAGGCGCTCTACCTATGTTATCCCATTGGCTTTCACCAGAGCCCTGCAGAAGACTTCTAAGATGAGTAAGTTGAGGCTCAGAGGGTTTAAATTAGTTTTCAAGATCCTACAGCTAGTGCGGAGATAAATCAGGATTTAAACCCAATGCTTAGCGGTTCTCCAAACAAGGCTATCCCCTTTCTTCACCTATAACACTTCTACTATTTTTCAAAACTATATTCATAGATCTCTTCCCCTGAGAAGACTGTCCTACTCCTGAGCCTGGTCCGCTTTTTCTCTGCCGTGGTTTTCCATATCCCTTTATCAGAGCACTGAGCACATTTACGATAAACAATTCGCTGACACTTCTTTACCTTGCCAGCATGGAGGAAGATGCCTGACACGCTCTTAAATAAATGAGTGTGGGAATGGGGAGAGGAGGACGTAAACAAACTGCTTTATCTTGTGACTCAAGCCCAGATTTTAGAGACCAAGAGAATCTATCACTTACTAGCCCAGTGACCTCGGGCAACTCATTTAACCTCTCTGATCTTATTTCAATGATGAAAGAAGAATTCCTCTTGCTGGGTTGTTGTGAGAAGCGAATTCAAACAACACAGAACACGAGCACACTGCTTGACAAATAAGTAATAAATAATAGCTGCCATTACAATATCATTATGGTTCCTGACCACCACGGAAGCTGTTTCTGAGTAGGTGGTATGAATGATGGACATAAAAGTAGAGTGTCTTGCAAACAAGACCCTGGCCTCTCTGGGAACCAGCAATAAGTTTGTGGCTTCAGAATCTTCTTCCCATCTCTAAACACAGCTTCCTTTCAAACTAATTAGAGGATGCTGAAAGTCACCCCCTTCGCATGGTTTATACTAATTGAAGTGCAGACAATAACTGACCTCCTACTGGATGCAAAACACAAAGCCTTGTGGAAGATATGCTAATGAGGAACACAGGCCTCTGCCCTCCAGGAGCTGGTTCTAGGTATTCCAGGGAAAAGACTAGTTACACTCAGCGTGGACCCCGATGAGGGACATCACTGGCTCCAGGGGAGCTGGGAACCTACAAAAGGGTGAAGAGAAGAGACAATTAGTGAGATCAGATGGGGGATTCATTTGTTCAGGATAGTCTGGGTTGTGGAAAGCCCAAAGCGGCTATAGTGTGAAATACTGAGATTGAGGATTGAGCTGTAGAGCTCTTAACATATACACTTTCTGTGTCTGCATGCCATGGATTCATGGAACTAAATCAAAGCCCACAAATATACCCAGATTCTGCTGCTCCATACAGTGAATTCAGTGTAGAGCAGGAATCAGATTGTGACAGATCTTGATCTCTATTTTACTTTACCCTCTTCTAAACGTCTTTGTTTTTTGGGATTTTGTTTGTTTGTTTTTTACATTATTTCACTGGATTCTCATAACCAAACATGGCACTTGGAACTTTCTCCTGCCCAGGCAGGTTAATGTGGTTTATCTAGATGATTTCCCATGGTGTATGATGTGACAGGCCTGGAAGACCCAAATTCCAAACCTCTCCGTCTCCCAGAAACTTCAGCATCACTAATATATCCCTTTGGGTTAACAAGTGACCCCAGAGAGATCACAGGTTAGGTTGCTGTCTTGCATATGTTGGTGTCATCTAGTTAATCATCTTCCTAGTAACCAGATGAAAGCTCAGAATAAGCAAATACTTACTGAGCACCTACTATGTGGCAATCTTGAGGCCAGAGACTGGGACACACAAACGAGCAGGAGCCAGTTGCCGCCCTCTCGGAGCCCACATTGTAGCGCCTCCAGCCTTTTGAAGCTGGCAGCCTGCTGGAGGGAGGCAGGTTTGCAGAGGCCCCGGGGTAGAGAGTTCTGGGTAGTCCAGGGTGACACAAAGGCCCAGCCCAAAAGGGTAAAGAAGAATTCAGTATAAGTCTGAGCTATTTTACAAGTTGATCTTAGGCAGCCTTGTTTCCTAGTCTTCTCACCTCCGGCTCAAGGGTATCTTCATTAAAACATCCCAGTGTGCAGTGTTCATTAGGCAGCCAGTGGGCTTCACACTCTAAGTGTCTCACAGGTACCCACGCCCCTCAGGCCCTGCTGCCTCACATCAGATCCTCATTTTCCTGCATCTGGACTTCTCTCTTCACAGCCAGTTACCTCATCTCCCTGACTGCAGCTCTGTGACTCGCCACACTCGTTCTGTATGTACCCAGAGCATCCTCCCAAACACTATGTCTGATCTTCATCACCTTCTACATCCTGCAGTAAAACTCCACTAGGGCTTTCCCCTGCATAGACGAGCTTCCCAGCGAATCCCCGAGTCTCACCCTGGGTGTTTCTCCTTTCAAACACTCACACAGTTCCAGCCAAAATGAACCACTAGTCAAAGGTGGATATGTGTCCTCTTATTTTTAACAGATCCCACCAGCTTTTTTCCCCCAAAGATGTAGCAACTATTTCTCTTCATCCTCATTAGTCCTTTATAATTTTGCCAGCCCATATGTGAAACATAGTGTCTCATTGGTATTTATTTATTTAATTTTTTAAAAAAATTTATTTACTTATTTTAGAGAGAGAGTCTGTGTGTGAGCAAGCAGGGGGAAAGACAGAGGGGGAGAGAGAATCCTGAAGCAGACTCCCTGCTGAGCATGGAACCTGACTTGGGGCTCGATCCCCGCACCCCAAGATCATGACCTGAGCCGAAGTCAAGAGTCAGCTGCTCAACTGCTTGAGCTATCCAGGCACCCCCTCATTGGTGTTTAAATAAGTGTCTCCCCCTCCCCTGTTGTGTAGCTAGACATATTTTTATACACTTACTGGTTAGGATTTCCTCCTCTATAAATTGCCTGTTCATAATCCTTGCTCATTTTTTGGTTAGAGTGTTTTTAAAACTCTACTAATTTGTAGAAGCTCTTTGTGATATTTTTTTATTTTCTAGTAAACATAACAGCTAACAATTATTGAATGCTTTCATGCAGTTTCCCTGGTCAGTGGTAGGTCTTTTAATTTTGTTCATGTTATATTTTTCTAAATATAAGCCAATAAATGTTGAATGAATAATGGATATATGAATGAGTGAATGAATTGAATGAATGAAGCATGTAAATTTTATCTGTCCCCAAAGACTGGCTTTTTGATCAGAAGCAATTTCCTGGTAAGATTCCTCTTTCTCTAATGTCTTTCTCTCCTTCCCCTGTCTTTTCATCCACAACTCTCTGCCTTTTGTTTGGTCAGGTAGTACATATGCCAGAGACACTTAATAAATGGTTTCAGGATGGGCTGAATGTTGGGCTCTGGAATCACATTCAAAGTTACAGAAGAAAATGCTTCTTATTTTGTGAATTGTATGGAAGGTACAGTTATTAGTTACCTGAAAATGATATATCTAGCAAATAGGGACGTAAATGATCTTGGCAATTAGGCAACTCAGATTTTAGTGTTATTTCTTTAATACACTCTATCCGTCTGGGAGAAGTATAAAATCCTTTCTGGCTTATTTATGAAACACCAACCAACTTGCAGTATTCTAGAGAGATTTCTTCCCTGTTCCAACTTCCACAAAAAGGAGCAGAATCCGTGACAATCGGGCTAAGTAGAATGGCAGAAAAATAATACCCCAGAATGAGAGAGATTTTACCCCTAAAGCATTATTAATTGGGTTGTTTTCTTTTAATTTTAGAAGAGCTTTGCATTTGAATTTATACCAGTATGCTCCAGTGTAATTCAGTATTAAATTATTCGTTTATGACCCCAACCCCACTCCTTCTGCTGAGACTACAAAACACCCTCAACTGCTGCTTTCTTTCTTTCCCCCACCACACACACACACAAAAACACAATTTCCCTTTAATAGTCTTTTCTCTTAAATGACTCATAAATTAAAGTCCGTGCATTTGGGACACTTGGTGTGTTACTTGCAGATAAAACACTTAAGTGTTTCATTTGGACTCAAACAGTTTCCTGAGGAAATAACTGAAATCACAGAATTGTTGAATAAACTGATAAGCAAAATCAAGTCACCAGGCAGAAGCCATCTTTTTTTGAACCAAGAATCTAAAGCCACTTTACAAAGACACACAAACAGAAAAGCCTCCATCTAGAAATCACCCACAATACCAGGCTTAGGCAATCAGAAAATAAAGGTTTCAATAAAAATGAATAGCAAGACCAGGTTCCAGGATCTCTTCAGGAATAACTACAAACACTGCTTCCCTGGAGATGGATCCGTGGCTCTGGCCTTGAAGTGCACCTGTCTCCTGGCCAGAAGCAGAGGTCTAAGCAAGATGATCAAAACGCTGGTCCATAACTTATTCTAGCCTGAGGACGATCATTGACATTAGACTTTGGGGAACCTTGAACAGGATCAATTCATTCGTTCATTCATTATTCAATGAATATTTATAGAGCACATACTCTACCCACAATACACTATGTCCTTGGGCGGCGGAGGGCGGGGGAACAGTCCCTGTTTGAAATCTGCTGGGGGTGGCCAAGTGAAATGCCTGCAGAAGCCAGGCAGGTACCTAACACAAATGAGGCAGGCCAGGTGGGAATTGTGAATTGTGGTAGGCTGATGAGTAGAGGCTCCATCTCAGAGGGGCTGCCTTTATTCAGCTTCATCGATTATTTCCACAAGGAAATGTGAGCTCGGTTTTGCCTCACTTTCCAGTTTTCAAAAAACAAGCCTCAAAGCCCAATTTGATGTGGAATTTCTTCTTTTTTAAACATTGGCGACAAAATACAAACTTTTTAAAAATGTTATGTCAGCAGAGCAAAACATGACTGCAAGGCCAAATTTGAGCTGAACAGCCAGTTTACAACCTCCAATGCAGAACAGTGTATAGAATTTTAAAACATGAACAATGAATTTTACAGTGTTGCCATTTTCTTCTCCCTCTCCCCTCAACTCTTAGAAATATATGAATGAAATGTGGGACAGCTACTCCTAAGATAAGTTTGACATAAAACCAGCTTTTTTAAATGGCTGGAATATAATGCTATAACACTTTCCCTACCCCATTCCCCTACTGCCCTGCACACACCGTTTTGAATGTCTAGGATTCCCTTTGCAATGACTGAAAATATAGGAACCTTTCTAATCCAGTGTCCTTATCTCCTACATATCATTGGTCCTCCTATTGTACACCACACTCTGGCGCTATCTCAAGGTCTAGATGCTACTTCTTTGCATATTCTGAAACTCAGGTCCCCCTGGCACTCTGAATCCTCACTAATTTTTTTTAAAGACCTGTCTATGTATTTAAGAGAGCACAAGCCGGAGGGACAGAAGGAGAGAGAGAGAGAGAGAATCCCAAGCAGACTCCACACTGAGCACAGAGCCTAACACGGGGCTGGATCTCAGGACCCTGAGATCACAAGCTGAGCTGAAACCAAGAGTCAGATGCTTAACCCACTGCAGCACCCAGGCACCCCTCCTCACTGATTTTTTGAAGGGAAAGGTACTTTTTTCCTTTTTCTGTAGATTGCCGTCTTCTCTCTCTCTACTCCCGGAAAGGCTCCCACTCTTGGTCTTCAGGCTCAATCAGAAAGTCGCACCCATGCAAGCAGTAGGACTAACCCATTCCACGATTGTGTGCAAATAGGAAAAGGATCCCTTGACAAGGCACTTCACCAACACTTGTTGGAAGATTGTTAGAAAATACAAATCTCTGACTCCATGAATTTTCCCATTAGAGTTGTGTAGTATACAACCTACACAAGAAGAAAGGATGGCTCTGTGCCCACCCCCTCTAAGGACTTTCTCTCTGATCCATCCACAAATTCTTTTTCTTTTGGCACCTCACAAACCCATGGCTTTCAGCTTCTGACTCCCCATTTTCATAGTGAATCAACCAGTCAATAGTGAAGGACCTAAACTGTGTGCACTTATCCCCACCCCCAGGCCTAGATCTTCTAAAGGAGTGAGAGGCAGAGTCCCCTTCACTGGGATATATGAGAGGGATGATTTTGAGCAAACTGGAACAGAGGGGAATGAGTGTGGCATTCGGCAACTTTCCAGGAATTCTTGAGTCCAGGCTTCAGGAAAGAGATTGAAAATCAGCAGCCACAACTGTAAACTAATTCAGTCTACCCTAAGACTGTATTTTACTTACTTTTTGTTGTGCCTGCACATTTTTTCTAAAGTTTGGATGTAATGCTTTTAAGATTTTAACCACTCTTCTTAATTATCTTATACACTGGGTGAATTAAGAAATAGATTCTGCCATTGAGACAAAGACCAGAAGTAACAGTGGTTTAAGGGAAATGAGTTTGGTTTTCTCTCATGTAGTGTTGTTCAAGCACAGAGTCAGATCCATGGTATGAAGGACACAGGCCCCTTCTGTGCTGTTGCTCAATCATCCCTAAGGCATTGTCCTCATTTGAGTGTCCAAGATGGTGGTCTGCCACCATGTACAGGTTCCTGCTGATGAGAAAGAGAAGGGGGACGTGTGTGCATTTTCTGTAATGGCCCAACTCAAAAGTTGTGCTTATCGTTGCTGCTCATCCTTCATTGGCCAGAACTTATTATTTGGTATCATCTCCTCAAGCTTCCATAACAAAGCACCATAGACTGGGTGCTATAAATGACCGAATTTTTTTTCTTACAGTCCTGGAGGCTGGGAAATCCAAGATCAGGGTGCTAGCTAATCTGGTTTCTGGTCAGAGCTCTTTTCCTGGCTTGCAGATGGCGACCTTCCTGCTGTGACCTCACATGGTGGAGCGAAACAGACAGACAGAGACATCCTTTCCTCTTCTTCAAAGGCCTCGGTCTGATCAGATTAGAGCCCCACCCTTATGAACTCATTTAACCTTAATTACCTCCTGAAGACCCTGTTTCCAAATGCAGTTGCATGGGGGGGGTGTGGAGGGGAAATAGCCACATAACATGAATTTTAGGGGGATGCATTTCAGTCCATAGCACATGGCCTCACCTAGAGGCAAGGGAGCCTGGGAAACATGGTATGTCTTCTGAGCAGGATTCTATTATCAATATTGGTGATCCACTGATAGTCATTCATACAACCCAACTTTTTACATGCCTGGTTCTTCTTGGTATTTCCTTTGGCAACACTGTTTTAGTATCTTTGCTATTTTATTTGCAGTTTTCTGAACCCCAGCACCGTAGTCATATCTATATTCAGAAATATACTTTAGGGACCAACATTAATGATGTTTTCTTGCCCAACATGGCTCTCCCCAGTGGTGTAAATGAATGTTGATTAAGCATCTCAGAAAACAAAAGTGACCAGTGAGCTAACACTAATTATATAAAACCATTCTAATTTAATAAACAAAGAAAAGCAGTGCCACGTTTTGTTTTTCTGCTAGGAACTAGCTCAGCCTCTGCTGTGTGACTTCATAACCCGACAGAGTGAAGTCGTGTTCAAAGACTCCTCACTTGCCTCAGAAAGCCGAGCATAGCCTGCAAAATCAGATTTTTTGAGTATGCAAATTAAGGTCAAACAGCCCCACATCTGAGATTTAATGGCTAATCTATTCAGACAGCTGCTTCTTAGCTATGAAATTACAAGGTGACTGAGTTCATTAAGATTTTCACACACAACTAACTCTTCAAATTGTATTCCATACTTTCTTAGACTTTCATGAGCAAAGCTAGTGAGATGAGCTATGGTTATAGCAGAAAGAGCCAATCTGTCGCCATTTGTTTTCTAATAGACAAAGGGGCATTATTTTCAGGTTGATTAAAACTGGTCACTCAAGCCAAATTCCAGAATGAGGTCATGAAGATCAGTCACTGTGGGGCTTATTGCCAAAGGCAACTGGGGAAACAGTCCAGTTTTCTTTGCTGAAAGACATATTGCCAAAAATTCAAATTAAACTTTAGAATTATGTTACCTTTATCTGTGTTATCCTGCACATATTAAAAACCATGACACCAAATGCAAGTCCTTAAACTTGAGTCTTATGTATGGACATTGTTTAATATTTGCATGTCATTGGATTAGATCAGGCATTGTTTATTATTGTTGCCATTCTCTTTCCTGTTCTCCGACAATTGAAACCTTATTTGTTTTATAAAACTACACTTATAAGCAAAATAATGTGGAACATACTTCAATCTCCTCTTACAACTTACTTAACATTATCATATTATTAAATATGAGAGAATTTTAATAAGTGATTACTTCACCACTCAAACTTTCTCATATATAGTATAATCTACTTTATTTCCACAGAACTGTCTAGCCAATGAAATGAAATTACAGTGAACTCTTAAACCAGCTGGGTCTTGTAAGCATGTTATGATAAAATCTCACAAACTGGAAACAATAAGGAAATGGCTATTCTACCAAGTAACAATTCTTAACTGAAAAATAATTTTAAATGCAATTTATTCTTAATATAGCACAGATAATATACAAATAAAGAGTAAAATGAGCTAACACTGTATGAACAATAAACACAAATCATTTCCACAAAATTGTTTATTGCTGAAACCAGAAGTTGAAAGCTTGTAGAATAAATTGTTAATTTATGAGCTTTTGATTTGAAAACACACACACACACACACACAAACACACACACAGTGATCAGCTTTAGATAAAATTGCCTTTCTTTTATAACCAGTAAGACCCTGAAATTCACAGAGCAAAAAATTACTTCAATTATAATTAATAAGAACCAATTACACCTTGAATTATCATGAATTCAAAATTAAATAATCATGAGACTTTAACAGTTCAGCTGGTTCTTGGAATATAACCAAAGGAAATAAGCTTTAAAAATATTCAAAAAGACCTATCTACATGATTTGCTATTTTTGATTGAGAAAAACTATTAATAAACTAAATAGCTTTATAGAATGTGGTTATAAAGTCATTTAAAACTACACTCAGGAGAAAATGAAAAATATATGGGAAATAGTTGTGGTAGAATGCTCATATAAAGAAGCAACTCCTCAGATTTTTTTTTCTCCCAAAGAAATGAATTACTGAGATGGGGAAATAATTTTGGTTGTCATTGACAAAAACTATGAGAAGAACCCACATTTGATGTCTCCCAGTCAAATGCTATAAATTTAATAGTGAAATACAGCCCTGCAAACATCAACTCCTATTTTTTCTAGTGAGGCATTTACTTGTAATCCATACTTGTTAGCTACATCTTCCAGTTTCTCTCCAGCATCCCATATGTAACAGGCTTCTAGAATGCATTGGACCCCACAGGGTACAGGCAGGAAGCACCTTCATTTTTCTCCCTCTTTGATCTTTGCATATGTTCTCTATTGGCTCTCCCTTCTTAGCCCCTGGATAAGAGCTTAAGCAGATCATATAGATTTGCAATCCCTTTCAGATATTAAAAGGTTGAATTTTCAGGCACAGGATTAATGAGCCCTGTGTGATTAAAAACGACAACTTGGATCTCTCTACCTTCTCCCTCCCGCCATCCACAGACCAGCAGTGGGGAAGGAGCATCGTCTCCTCTCCTCTTCACAATTTCTCTCCTTGGCTTCTCCACTTTTCCTCTCCCACTCGCTGTGCACCTTCTGGTTCTTCCAAGGTTGGAGGAGATGGCAAGGAGAGATAGGGAAAGGGGCACACAGGTCTGACCTGATGGGCGCTATTGTAACCCAGTGTTAGTAACCCCAGCATGGCAGATACACCAAAGCTGCCTCTTTCTCAACTGGGGGCTTCTTTGGGGATTTTGCCCTCAGATATACCCATGCTTTGACATAGGCAAGTCACTCCCCAGATGGCTGCTTAGTCCCACCACTCCAGATCTTGTTTCCAGTGGCATATCCACAAGGGCCGCTCTGGCCTGGGGAATCTCCCACATCTGTGGCTGCTCACAGTGCCTGCTTCAGGTGCAGGTCCAGAGAACCGTGAACCTCAGAAGTTTCTAGGCAGAAGTCAGTCCCCAGATCCTTTAGTCATGTGCCACAATCTCCCATGAACTCCCATGCTCCATTCCAGCCTCTTTGCTTCAAAGGGGCTTACAGAACCCCCTCACTTAGCTTGAAGTGGGAGAGGGTAGCACGTACTGTCTTCCATCAGGATGGAAGGAGCCATGCCATGGAGCTTAATACCTACCAGACGAAGAAATCCTCATTCTCAATCCTTCATTAAACCTAGAAGAGGTAGCGGAGCTGGTTTTGAGTCATGTCTTAGTAAGTCCTACTGAGATGGTCCAGCACCTGTCTTTAGAATGTGGGTGGTACTTGCCCCCATAGTAGATGTACTATTTTCAACTTTGTGACCTCAGGGAAAAGTAAGAAAAATCCTGTTTTGCCATTATGCACAATACTTCTCAAGCAAGAAATAATTCTCCTCTGCTGTCTCTCCTTGATTCCAATGGATTACTCTGAAAATCAACTGGCAAGTCAATTTCAGGTACTTTCAGGTTTCTGGTCAGTTACCTCAAGATCCTTCTGCTGAAATAGACTGTGTGAATGACTGGGTCTGTCTGTTTTCTGCAGTGACTCTTAACCAAGATTCAGACAGGACTAGGCTTGTCTGCTGAACTGGTAAGGCAGGCCTGCCAGAGGACTGACTTTGTTTCGTTGGTTGAAAAAGTAGAGAGGCAAGGTGCCCAAGCCCTGGAGGGAAGGAGATGTGGGAGCACATGGTAGAATTTTAGTGATGTTCCCTTGGCTTGGCCAGCCCCATAGACCTGGGGTTGAGCGTCTGGAAAGAGTAGCTGCAAGTGCAGGCTGAAGGATCTCTTCCTAAAGGGCTCTGTGTGACACTCTGAGGCATGAGGAAGTGGGTAGTGCAGCTTCTGTGCCCAGATAAGCTGGAGGTCTCCTTTCTACACACAGGAACAGAGCACAATGTGCCTTCAGAACACTAAGGACTCAGAGAAGGACAGCACAGGTGGCACCCAGCTTCTCTGGGTAATATCCAGTCTTCCTCCAAATGCAGCTCTTCATAGTTACCTGAATCAAAGAGCCCTATAAAAATTAGTGAAAAGAAAAGAGAATAACTTCAATAATGACTGCGATCTGGGAAAGGAGAGAACACAGTTATCCCTGGACCATAGCAGGGATTCACTCCTCCTGGACAGGAATGGAAAAGACTTCATGCCCAGGCTGTCCTTTCTCTACTTGCCAGCTTCCCCAGCTTCTGATCTTGGAGGGTACATCTCCTTTGCTCACCAGATTCCATGATCACTGATTCTGCTTTCTGAAGATCTCCCTTGTCTAATAACATAGAACTGCAACAGTAATTGGACTGTTCTGGTGGCTATACCTCTTTCTGAGAACACTACTGGTGTGAATTCTGGAGGCTCCATGAGGTTAAGAGCTATGCTTAACATGTTTTATGATCATGTAACTGAGTAGGCTTCAATTTCTTGGGCTATGAACCAATACCTTAGATCTATCTGAGTCATAGACTTTAGGTATGGAATCTAGCCTTTGAAATTCTTTTTTTTTTTAATTTAATTTTTAAGGTAACATATATTGTATTATCTGCCCCAGGGGTACAGGTCTGTACCTCAGGGGTTTACACATTCACAGCACTCACCATAGCTCATACCCTCCCCAATGTCTATAACCCAGCCACCCTATCCCTACCCCCCAGACCCCCAGCAACCCTGAGTTTGTTTCCTGAGATCAAGAGTCTCTTATGGTTTGTCTCCCTCCTGATCCCATCTTGTTTCATTTTTTTCCCTCCCTACCCCTCATGACTCCAAACCCTGCCTCTCAAATTCCTCATATCAGAGAGATCATATGATAATTGTCTTTCTCTGATTGACTTATTTTGCTTAGTGTAATACCCTCTTGTTCCATCCATGTCATTGCAAATGGCAAGATTTTGTGTTTTTGATTGCTGCATAGGATTCCATTTCATATATATACCACCTCTTCTTTATCCATTCTTCTGTTGATGGACATCTAGGTTCTTTCCATAGTTTAGCTATTATGAACATTGTTGCTATAAATATTTGGGTTCACATGCCCCTTTGGATCCCTACATTAGTATCTTTAGGGTAAATACCCAAAAGTGCAATTGTAGGGTCATAGGGTAGCTCTATTTGCTACTTTTTGAGGAACCTCCATGCTCTTTTCCAGAGTAGCTGCACAAGCTTGCATTCCCACCAACAGTATAGGAGGATTCCCCTTTCTCCACATTCTCACCAACATTTGTCGTTTCCTGACTTGTTAATTTTAGCCATTCTGCCTAGTATGAGGTGGTATCTCACTGTGGTTTTTTGATTTTTATTTCCCTAATTCCCAGTGAGGTTGAGCACTTTTTCATGTTTCTGTTGGACATTTGGATGTCTTCTTTACAGAAATGTCTGTTCATGTCCTCTGCCCATTTCTTTTTTTTTTTCAATTTATTTATTTTCAGAAAAACAGTATTCATTATTTTTTCACCACACCCAGTGCTCCATGCAATCCGTGCCCTCTACAATACCCACCACCTGTCTGGATTATTTGTTCTTTGGGTGTTGAGTTTGATAAGTTCTTTATAGATTTTGGATACTAAGCCCTTCATCTGATATGTCATTTGCAAATATCTTTTCCCATTTGAGAAGTTGTCTTTTGGTTTTGTTGACTGTTTTTTTTGCTGTCCAAAATCTTTTGATCTTGTTGAAGTCCCAATAGTTCATTTTTGCCCTTGCTTCCCTTGCCTTTGGCAATGTTTCTAGGAAGAAGTTGCTGCAACTGAGGTCGAAAAGGTTGCTGCCTTTGTTCTTTTCAAGGATTTTGATGGATTCCTGTCTCACATGAAGGTCTTTCATCCATTTTGAGTCTATTTTTGTGTGTGGTGTGAAGAAATGATCCAGTTTCATTCTTCTGCATGTGACTGTCCAATTTTCCCAACACCATTTGTTGAAGAGACTGTCTTTTTTCCACTGGACATTCCTTCCTGCTTTGTTGAAGATTAGTTGACCATAGAGTTGAGGGTCTATTTCTGGACTCTCTATTCTGTTCCATTGATCTATATGTCTGTTTCTGTGCCAGTACCATACTGTCTTGATGCTGACAGCTTTGTAATAGAGCTTGAAGTCTGGAATTGTGATGCCACCAACTTTGGCTTTCTTTTTCAACATTCCTCTGGTTATTTGGGGTCTTTTCTGGTTCCATATAAATTTTAGGATTATTTGTTCCATTTCTTTGAAAAAATTGATGCTATTTTCATAGGAATTGCATTAAATGTGTAGATTGCATTAGGTAACATAGACATTTTCATGATATTTGTTCTTCCAATCTGTGAACATGGAACGTTTTTCCATTTCTTTGTGTATTCCTCAATTTCTGCCATGAGTACTTTGTAGTTTTCTGAGTACAGTTTATTTGCTACTTTGGTTAGGCTTATTCCTGGGTATCTTATGGTTTTTGGAGCAAATGTAAATGGGATGGACTCCCTAATTTCTCTTTCTTCTGTGTTGCTGGTAGGTGTATAGAAATGCCACCAATTTCTGTACATTGATTTTATATCCTGACACTTTACCGAATTCCTTTATGTAGTTCTAACAGTTTTGGAGTGGAGTCTTTTGGGTTTTCCACAGAAAACTGAAAACAGTGAGAGTTTGACTTATTTGCCAGTTTGGATGCCTTTTATTCCTTTTTTGTGTCTGATTGCTGAAGTTAGGACTTCTAGTACTATGTTGAATAGCAGTGGAGATAGTGGACATCCCTGCCACATTCTTGACCTTAAGGGAAAAGCTCTCAGTTCTTCCCCATAGAGAATGATATTTGCTGTGGGTTTTCCATAGATGGCTTTGATGGTATTGAGGTATGTGCACTCTATCCCTACACTTTGAAGAGTTTTTTCATTAAGAAAGTATGCTGTACTTAATCAAATTCTTCTTCAGCATCTGTTGAGAGTATCATATGGTTCTTGTTCTTTCTTTTATTAATGGATTGTATCACATTGATTGATTTGTGGATGTTGAACCAACCTTGCAGCCCAGGGATAAATCTCATTTGGTCATGGTGAATAATCCTCTTAATGTACTGTTGGATCATATTGGCTAGTATTTTGGTGAGAATTTTTGCATCTGTGTTCATCAAGGATATTGGTCTGTATGTCTTCTTTTTGATGGGGTCTTTGTCTGGTTTGGGGATCAAGGTAATGCTGGCCTCATAAAATGAGTGTGGAAGCTTCCCTTCCATTTCTATTTTTGGAACAGTTTCAGGAGAATAGGTATTAATTCTTTTTAAAATGTTTAGTAGAATTCTCCAGGAAGCTGTCTGGCCCTGGGCTCTTGTTTGTTGGGAGGTTTTTGATGACTGCTTCAATATCCTTTCTGGTTATGGGTCTGTTCAGGTTTCCTATTTCTTCCTGGTTCACTTTTGGTAGTTTCTGTGTCTCCAGGAATGCATCCATTTCTTCCAGATTGTCAAATTTGCTGGTGTATAGTTGCTCATAATATGTTCTTATAATTGTTTGTATTTCTTTGATGTTGGTTGTGATCTCTCCTCTTTCATTCATGATTTTATTAATTTGGACCCTTTCTCTCTTCTTTTTGATTAAGTCTGGTGAGGGGTTTATCAATCTTATTAATTCTTTCAAAGAACAAGCTCCTAGTTTCGTTGATTTGTTCTACTGTTCTTTTGGTTTTTATTTCATTGATTTCTGCTCTGATCTTTATTATTTCTCTTCTCCTGCTGGGTTTAGGCTTTCCTTGCTGTTCTTTCTCCAGCTCCTTTAGGTGTAACATTAGGTTGTGTATTTGAGACCCTTCTTGGTTCTTGAGAAAGGCTTGTATCGCTGTCTATTTTTCCTCTCAGGACTGCCTTTGCTGTGTCCCACAGATTTTGAACAGTTGTGTTTTTGTTATCATTTATTTCCATGAATTTTTTCAATTCCTCTTTAATTTCCTGGTTGACCCATTCATTCTTTACTAGAATGCTCTTTAGCCTCCATGTATTTGGGTTCTTTCCAAATTTCCTCTTGTGATTCAGTTCTAGCTTCAGCGCTTTGTGGTCTGAAAATATGCAGGGAATGATCCCAGTCTTTTGGTACAGTTGAGACCTGATTTGTGACCCAGGATGTGATCTGTTCTGGAGAATGTTGCATGTGCACTTGAGAAGAATGTGTATTCTGTTGCTTTGGGATGGAATGTTCTAAATATCTCAGTGATGTCCATCTGGTCCAGTGTGTCATTTAAAACCTTTATTTCCTTATTGATCTTTTGCTTAGATGATCTGTCCATTTCTGTGAGGGGGGTGTTGAAGTCCCCTACTATTATTGTATTATTGTTGTGTTTCTTTGATTTTGTTACTACTTGGCTTAAATAGTTGGCTGATCCCATGTTAGGGGCATAGGTATTTACAATTGTTAGATCTTCTTGTTGGACAGACCCTTTGAGTATGATATAGTGTCCTTCCTCATCTATTATATTGTCTTTGGCTTAAAAATCTAATTTATTGGATATAAGGATTGCCACCCTAGCTTTCTTTTGATGTCCGTTAACATGGTAAATTGTTTGCCACCCCCTCACTTTAAATCTGGAGGTGTCTTTGGGTCTAAAATGAGTTTCTTGCAGACAGCATATTGATGCGTCTTGTTTTCTCTCTATTCTGATACCCTGTGTCTTTTGATTGGGGCATTTAGCCCATTTATATTAAGGGTAACTATTGAAAGATATGAATTTAGTGCCGTTGTATCACCTGTAAGGTGATTATTACTGTATCTTGTCACTGTTCCTTTTTGATCTATTCTTTTAGCCTCTATCTTTGCTTAGAGGACTCCTTTCAATATTTCCTGTAGGGCTGGTTTGGTGTTTGCAAATTCTTTTCATTTTTATTTGTCCTGGAAGCTTTTTATCTCTCCTATTTTCAAGGACAGCCTAGCTGGATACAGTATTCTTGCCTGCATGTTTTTTTCTCATTTACTGCTCTGAATATATCATGCCAGTCCTTTCTGGTCTGCCAGATCTCTGTGGATAGGTCTGCTGCCAACCTAATATTTCTACTGTTGTATGGTACACACCTCTTGTCCCAAGTTGCTTTCAGGATTTTCTCTGTGTCACTGAGATTTGTAAGTTTTAATATTAGATGATGGGGTGTGGACCTATTTTTATTGATTTTGAGGGAGGTTCTCTGTGCCTCCTGGATTCTGACACCTGCATCCTTCCCCAAATTAGGGAAGTTCTCTGCTCTAATTTGCTCCAATATACCTTCTGCCCCATCTCTCTTTTTTCTTCTTCTGGGATCCCAATTATTCTAATATTGTTTCATCTTTTGGTATCATTTATCTCTAGAATTCTCCCCTTGTGATGCAGTAGTTTAGTTCTCTTTTCTCAACTTCTTTATTCTCCATCTGTTGGTCTTCTATATCACTAATTCTCTCTTCTGCTTCATTTATCCTAACAGTAAAAGCTTCTACTTTTTGATTGCACCTCATTAATAACATTTTTGATTTAGACTTGGTTAGATTTTAGTTCTTTTATTTCTCCAGAAAGGGATTTTAATTTCTCCAGGAAGGGATTCTCTAGTATCTCCCATGCTTTTTTCTAGCCCAGGTAGCACCTTGAGAATTGTCATTCTAAACTCTGAATCTGACATTTTGTTAATTTCCATATTGATTAGGTCTCTAACCATCAGTAGTGCCGCTTGTTCTTTTTTTTTTTTTTTTTGTGGTGAGTTTTTCCACCTTGTCATTTTATCCATATAAGAATAGATGAATGAGAGAAATGAATACTAAAAGCATAGCAAGGACCCCAGAAACCAAACCAAATTAGAAGAGATCTGAAACTGGGGAGAGGGGGGAGGGAGAAGAAAGGAGGGGGAAAAATATATTTATTTATTTATTTATTTATTTATGTTGGTGAATAGAACAGAACCACACACTTGATTTTGGGTATTTTGGTCTGTTAAAAGAAACTACCTCCCAAAATTTTAAAGAAAGAAAAACTTATGTATATATAAAAATAAGGGTAAATATGATGAAGGGATGGAATATGACTGTAAAGATGAAAATTTTTAAAAATTCTAAAAAAGGAATTGATAAGATAAATTGGTTGAAAAAAGAAAAGAAAAGGGAAAAAAAGAGGAAAGGATGTGATCAGGCCAGAGACTAAAACAAAGCCATGCTCTAGATTTAGAGTATATTTTGATCTACTGGAAGAAATTGTATTCCAAAATTTTGAAGTAAAAAAGAAATCTGTATGTATACAAAAATAAGGTTAAATATAATGAAGGGATAAAATATGTCTATAACAATGAAAATTTTAAAAGATTTTTAAAAAGCTATTGGTAAGATAAAATAGTATAAAAATAGTATAAAAAATAGTATAAAAATAGTATAAAAAACGTTAAAATAGGAAAGAGGAAAAATTCTTAAAGAAATAGAATAAGAAAAAAGTTAAATTTTAAAAATTTAACTTTGAAAGACTAAAGAATCATGGGTGAAAGGCCATGAATTCTATTTGCTGCATTCCCCTAGCCCTGGAGTTCCACAGTTCTCATTGATCAGTGAACTTGGTCTTGGCTGGATGTTCTTGCTAATCTTCTGGGGGAAGGTCCTGTTGCCATGATTCTCAAATGTCTTTGCCCAAGGCAGAATTGCACCACCCTTGCCAGGGGCCAGTCTAAGTAATCTGCTCAATTTTTGCTCTTGGTAGCTTTTGTTCCTTGATCACTTTCCCTACAGCTTTGGAGGATAGGACTGAAAACGGCAGCCTCCCAATCTCTGTCCTGTAGGAGCCAAGATCTCAGGGCCTCACTCCTCAGTGCACCCTCAGAGAAAATCATTCAATCCCTCCCATATCCCTGGTCTCTGACTGCTCTCCATTCTCACCTGGCCTATACCGAGCATTTCTATCTCTGGCACACAGCCCCATTTGGAGTCTCCAAACCCATCTGACTCCGTAGCATGCTCCTGCACTGCTCCTCCCAGAGGAGGTAGGAGGGAGTCTCCCTGGATCTGCCACTTGTGGGGTCCCTGCTTAAAGATCAGTGGCCCAACTGTGCCTTGGATCACAGTTTAAGGTAATCCCAAGCTGAGAGCCCCCACTCAGCTCCGTCTCTGCAGCAAGTTTCCCCGCTCGATGTCTGGGAGCGCTGCCACACTCAGACACCCCTGGTCTTTCTGTGACCTGGGGGTCCTGAGACCACATTGTCCCTGTGAGGGCTCCACTGCTTGCTTAGCCTCTGGAGCAATGTACCTCAGTGGAGCAGAGTTCTAAAACTTCTGATTTTGTGCTCCACTGCTCTACCACTTGCCGGGAGCCAGCTCCTCCCCCTTCAGTGTATCTTCCCACGTATCACCTCGGATTCACTTCTCTTCTCTTCATATCCTACCTTCTAGAATGTGGTCGCTTTTGTGTTCCTAGAATTGCCACTCTTATTCTCTTTGAACTCCTGTTGAGTTTGTAGGTGTTCAGAATGTTTTGATAACTATCTAGCTGAATTCCTGGGACCTGATGATATTATGTCTCCTATCCTCCACCATCTTGTCCCTCCCTTTGGCCCTCTCTTAATTCTGATAACTGTTCTCTCTCCTTGTGCTTCAGGTCCAATAACAGCAATGGTTCCCTGATATTACTCTGTCTGGGTGCCATACCATCTCTTGTGATTTCCCTATACCCTCTTCACATCTCTCAATAATGTCTTTTAAAACTTTCCTCAAATTAATCCAAATCCAGTGTGCTGTCCATACCCTGCCAGGATTCTTACAGTTACAACTTCCAGTTTATTTGCTTCTGATCAAATATGTATATAGGTATGTATGTTCAGGAAGATTGCATAATTTCATGGAAAGTTGTGTGTGATATTTGAAAAACTTGAAATTCATCTTTATATAGTAGATGGTGACTCAAACCAATTGTTTGATTACCATTATCAATAGAGCTGAATGTATTATTTTACAGTGGAAGATCATGTAGATGTTTGAAAGTAATAGAATAAGAATGAAATTTGGTGCATGATTTACCATTTAAATTCATGGGTGGTTTCAGAAACTAGTAAGTGATAAGTGTGCTCTTATTATTTCCATTTTACACTTGAAGAAAGTAAGATCCAGAGAAATAAGCAACTTGGCTATGGTCACACAATTAAGCAATAGAACAGGGATTTGAACTCAAGGCTCCAAACCCTAAGTTCTTAATTTCACCCATTGATTCTCAGGGCAGTACCTGCAAGTAGTTGGACCTCAAGGAGGTTCAGGCATAACACATATACTGGAAACCTCAGATCCTAAATTTTGACACCATATGGTATCCTACAATTTCTCACAGTTAAAGAGATGATCTTGGAGCTGGGAATCAGACTTCGATCTTTTGAAATCCAGATGATTCTGTGACTTTTAGAAACTTGCCAACTCGTACAGGCTAAGTTTGTTTCTCCTTTCTCTGTTTCCATAACACTGTGAGTGCACTGCTGTTGTATCTTTTATTACAGTGTTGTAATTTTTTTTATGTGTCTGTCTTCTGATCTGTGAGCTCTTCAAAGAAAAAAATTGTCTTATTCATCCTCATGAATGCCCTATAATAAGAAATTTAATGAAGAATCAATTAATATCTAATTTATAAATATCCATCTAATCATATCTTAATTTAGTCATCCACACAACTAGCCACAATGTAGATGAACTTTTTTGGGTTTATTGTCATTAGCAATTGCATATTAAGACCCAATTAGTATTGTGAATTTTATCAGTCTTGAGACAAATATTAGGATAATACAGATATACATACATAAAAAACTAAGAGCTAAGCAAAAAGAGATTTAAAAATAAAAACAACAACAAATAACAACAAAAGAAGCAAATCTGGTTTCCCTAAACTGAACCTTAGAAACGTAAATCAAAAGAGGGTAAATTATTAATTACATCCTAAAAATGTTCTAGTTTATATCCAGCTCAGTTAACCCCTTTAAGGGTCTGCACCAAATCAAGGAAGCATGCAGGGTCCATGATCACTTTATTCAGAAGCTGCAGCAACAGTAGTATGGTGAGAGATAACTGAGAAACTCCTATTTGGTTATCCCTGGTCCAAGCGGGAAAATTAGGTTTATATTAACTTTTCTGCTATGTTATTCTATGGGAGAACTTCTCTCTTGGCTCCTCCAAGCAAGAGAAAGTTTACTAAGTGCGCCTGGGTGGCTCAGTGGATTAAGCTGCTGCCTTCGGCTTGGGTCATGATCTCAGTGTCCTGGGATCGAGCCCTGCTTCAGGCTCTTTGCTCAGCGGGGAGCCTGCTTCTCTCTCTCTCTGCTTGACTCTCTGCCTACCTGTGATCTCTCTTTCTGTCAAATAAATGAATAAAATCTTTTTTAAAAAAAGAGAAAGTTTACTAATATATTTATCCTATCTCATTTTCTCTTCCTTCAACATTTTAATGAGGTGGGGAGAATTAGAAATAGGTTTTGTCTGGGTATGGTTACGCTCTGTGTTGCTTTGATTCCTGTATCTTATCCTTGGGAGAAATTGCAAGGATGTTGGGCAATACAAAAAGTACATCCCCCCAGATTCCCTCCATCTGGCTTGACAGATGAGATCAAGCCATATGCATATATTGATCTGTGCCTCCTCTAGGCACAGAGGAGGATTCAATTAACAATATTCATTCACTCAGTGAATACTGTCTGAATGCCTAATTTGTGCCAAACTCCATGGCAGAGATAAGATTAGTAAGATAGTCCCTACTCTGAATTGCTTAGAATCTATTAGGGAACCAAGATGACCTCACTTGAAATAAACTAAAAAACATAGAAGAGAATCATAATATATGATACCTTTTAAGAATTAAACTTTTAACTTTGAAATAAATTCATATAGATTCACATACATTTGTTAGAAGTGCTCTTTATGCAGTTTCATCCTGATGGTGTTATCTTACAAATAGTTCAGTACCACATCCAGGATATTGCCATTGATAGTCAAGATATAAAACATTTCCATCATTTCCAGGAACAGAAACCTCAGATTCTAAATGTTGACACCACATGATGTCCTATAATTTCTTCCCCAAGTTATCTTTTACAGAACTATGCATTTTCCTCCTGATGCCACCCCCTTCCTAACCTCTGGCAAACATCAATCAATAATCCATTTCTATAACTGTTGTTTCAATGGATTAATAATGTGTAACAATGTGGGGTTGGCTTTTTTCATTCATCAAAATTCTTTGGTACCTCATCTGAGTTGTTATGTGTATGAATAGTTTGTACTTTTTATTACTGACTAGTATTCTGTGGCATAGATTATCACAGTTTGCTTAACCATTCAGGGGCACCTGGGTGGCTCAGTTGTTAAGCATCTGCCTTCAGCTCAGGTCATGATCCCAGGGTCCTGAGATTGAGTCCTGCATTGGGCTCCCTGCTCTGCAGGAAATCTGCTTCTCCATCTCCCACCCCCCTGCTTGTGTTCCCTCTCTTGCTGTGTCTCTCTCTATCAAATAAATAAATAAAATCTTAAAACAAAAACAAAAACAACCATTCACCTGTTGAAGGACATTGGAGTTTTTTCCAGTTTGGGGCTATTACATATAAAATTGCTATAAACATTCTTGTATAAGCGTTTTTTGTAAACATTCTTTTCATTTCTCTGAGATAAATACCCTGGAGTTCAATTACTTAGTTGTATGGTAGCTGTGTATTTTGTTTTTCCAAGAAACTGATTAATTGTTTTCCAGAGTAGCTCCACCTCTCTGCATTCTCATCAACAATATATGTGTAATCTATTTTCCCCTCTCTTCACCAGTATTTGATGTTGTCAAAACTTTTTATGTTAGCCATTCCTATAGGTGTGCAATGATATTGTAGTTATTATTTGTATTTCTCTAATGGCAAATAATGTTGAATACCTTCTCATATGCTTATTTGCCACTTGTGTATTATTATTTCATGAAAACTATGTTCATGTCTTTGCTGATGTTTGAAATGTACCATTTCCTTTTTTACTTTTGAGTTTTGAGAGTGCTTTCCATATTCTAAAATCTAGTGCTTTGTTCAGATACGTGGTTTGCAAATATTTTTTCTCAGTCTATATCTTTATTCTCTTACAAAGGTCTTTCACAGAGTAAAATCTTAAATTTTAAGGAAGTCAATTTGTTAATTTTATATATAGTTCACATTTTTGGTGTCAAGTCTAAAAACTTTTTGTTATGTCCTAGATGCCAAGGATTTTCTCTTATGCTTTTTTTCTAGAAGATTTATAGTTTTACATTATACATGTAAGTCCATTATCTATTTGGAGTTACTTTTTGTATAAGGAATGAGACGTCAAGTTTCTTTCTTTCTTTCTTTCTTATTTTTTGCACAATTTTTTGAAAAGGCTATCTTTCTTCCATTGACTTCTTTATGTACCTTTGTCATGAAACAATCAGACATACTTATGTACATCTGTTTGGATTCTGTATCCTGTTCCATTGATATATGTGTTATCCTGCTTCCAATATCACATAGTCTTGATTATTGTAGTAATATACTAAGTCTTGAAATTGGGTAAATGGTTTCCCTCACTTTATTCTTTTTCAAAGTTGTTTTAGCTATTCTAGTTCCTTCATCTGTTAATATAAATTTTGGAATTATTTTTTCTTTCTCTAAAAAAAACCTTGCTGGGATTTTGATAAGAATTGTGTTAAAGATGTGGATCAACAGTACAGAATTGACATCCCTATTATGTTGAGTCTTCTATTCCATCAACATGGTATCTCTTTACATACCTTTTGCTAGATTTATATCTATATAAGTATTTCTTTTTTATTTATTTCAATTCAGTGTAGTTAACCCACAGTGTTATATTAGTTTCAGGTGTACAATATAGTGATTCAACAATTCCACACATCATCCTGTGCTCATAATGAAAAGTGCACTCCTTAATCCCCATCAACTGTTTCACCCATCCCCCCACCCACCTCCCCTCTGGCAACCATCATTTCGTCTACTTTTCTTTTCTTTTTAAAATTTTTTTCTATTAACAGACAATGTATTATTAGTCCCAGGGGTACAGGTCTGTGAATCATCAGGTTTACACACTTCACAGCACTCACCATAACACGTACCCTCCCCAATGTCCATAACCCAACCACTCTCCCTACTCCTCTAACCCTGGCAACCCTCAGTTTGTTTTGTGAGATTAAGAGTCTCTTATGGTTTGTCTCCTTCCTGATCCTATCTTGTTTCATTTTTTTCCTTCCCTACCCCAAACCCCCCACTTTGCCTCTCAAATTCCTCATATCAGGAAGATCATATGATAATTATCTTTCTCTGATTGACTTCACTCAGCATAATACCCTCTAGTTCCATTCACGTCATTGCAAATGGCAAGATTTCATTTCTTTTGATGGCTGCATAGTATTCCATTTTATATATATACACGACATTTTCTTTATCCATTCATGATGGACATTTAGGTTCTTTCCATAGTTTGGCTATTGTGGACATTGCTGCTATAAACATTCGGGTGCATATGACCCTTAGATTACTACATTTGTATCTTTAGGGTTAATACCCAGTTGTGCAATTACTGGGTCGTAGGGTAGCTCTATTTGCTACTTTTTGAGGAAACTCCATGCTCTTTTCCAGAGAGACTGTACCAGCTTGCAGTGTAGAACACCAACAGTGTAGGAGGATTCCCCTTTCTCTGCATTCTCATCAACATCTGTCATTTCCTGACTTGTTAATTTTAGCCATTCTGACTGGTGTGAGGTGGTATCTCATTGTGGTTTTGATTTATATTTTCCTGATGCCGAGTAATGTGGAGCACTTTTCCATGTGTCTTTTGGCCATTTGGATGTCGTCTTTGCAGAAAATTCTTCTGGGCAAATGTCTTCTGCCCAGTTCTTGATTGGATTATTCTGTGGGTGTTGAGTTTGGTAAGTTCTTTATAGATTTCGGATACTAGCCCTTCATCTGATATGTCAACTGCAAATACCTTCTCCCATTCCGTCGGTTGTCTTTTGGTTTTGTTGACTGTTTCCTTTGCTGTACAAAAGCTTTTGATCTTGATGAAATCCCAATAGTTCATTTTTGCCCTTGCTTCCCTTGCCTTTGGCGATGTTTCTAGGAAGAAGTTGCTGCAACTGAGGTCAAGGAGGTTATTGCCTGTGTTCTCCTCAAGGATTTTGATGGATTCCTTTCTCACATTAAGGTCTTTCATCCATTTTGAGTCTATTTCTGTGTGGAGTGTAAAGAAATGGTCCAGTTTCATTTTCCTGCATGTGGCTGTCCAATTTTCCCAACACCATTTGTTGGGACATTCCTTCCTGCTTTGTTGAAGATTAGTTCACCATAGAGTTGAGGGTCTATTTCTGGACTCTCTATTCTCTTCCATTGATCCATATGTTTGTTTTTGTGCCAGTAACATACTGTCTTGATTTTTTAAAATTTTTATTTATTTTTAAAATTTCAGTGTTCCAGAATTCATTGTTTATACACCACACCCAGTGCTCCATGCAATACATGCCCTCCACAATACCCACCACCAGTCTCACCCAACCTACCATCCCTCTCCCCTCCAAAACCCTCAACTAGTTCCTCAGAACCCATAGTCTCTCATGGTTCATCTTGCTGATCACAGCTTTGTCATAGAGCTTGAAGTCTGGAGTTGTGATGCCACCAACTTTGGCTTTCCTTTTCAACATTCCTCTGGCTATTTGGGGTCTTTTCTGGTTTCATATAAATTTTAGGATTATTTGTTCCATTTCTTTGAAAAAATTGATGCTATTTTGGTAGGGATTGCGTTTGATGTTTAGATTGCTTTAGGTAGCATAGACATTTTCACAATATTTGCTCTTCCAATCCATGAGCATGGAACATTTTTCTATTTCTTTATGTCTTCCTCAATTTCTTCCATGAGTACTTTATAGTTTTCTGAGTGCAGATTCTTTGGCTCTTTGGTTAGGCTTATTCCTAGGTATCTTATGGTTTAGGGAGCAATTGTAAATGGCCCTGGGCTCTTGTTTGTTGGGAGGTTTTTGATGACTGCTTCAATATCCTTTCTGGTTATGGGTCTGTTCAGGTTTCCTATTTCTTCCTGGTTCACTTTTGGTAGTTTCTATGTCTCCAGGAATGCATCCATTTCTTCCAGATTGTTAGATTTGCTGGTGTATAGTTGCTCATAATATGTTCTTATAATTGTTTGTATTTCTTTGATGTTGGTTGTGATCTCTCCTCTTTCATTCATGATTTTATTAATTTGGATCCTTTCTCTCTTCTTTTGATAAGTCTGGTGAGGGGTTTATCAATCTTATTAATTCTTTCAAAGAACAAGCTCCTAGTTTCGTTGATTTGTTCTACTGTTCTTTTGGTTTTTATTTCATTGATTTCTGCTCTGATCTTTATTATTTCTCTTCTCCTGCTGGGTTTAGGCTTTCCTTGCTGTTCTTTCTCCAGCTCCTTTAGGTGTAACATTAGGTTGTGTATTTGAGACCCTTCTTGGTTCTTGAGAAAGGCTTGTATCGCTGTCTATTTTTCCTCTCAGGACTGCCTTTGCTGTGTCCCACAGATTTTGAACAGTTGTGTTTTTGTTATCATTTATTTCCATGAATTTTTTCAATTCCTCTTTAATTTCCTGGTTGACCCATTCATTCTTTACTAGAATGCTCTTTAGCCTCCATGTATTTGGGTTCTTTCCAAATTTCCTCTTGTGATTCAGTTCTAGCTTCAGCGCTTTGTGGTCTGAAAATATGCAGGGAATGATCCCAGTCTTTTGGTACAGTTGAGACCTGATTTGTGACCCAGGATGTGATCTGTTCTGGAGAATGTTGCATGTGCACTTGAGAAGAATGTGTATTCTGTTGCTTTGGGATGGAATGTTCTAAATATCTCAGTGATGTCCATCTGGTCCAGTGTGTCATTTAAAACCTTTATTTCCTTATTGATCTTTTGCTTAGATGATCTGTCCATTTCTGTGAGGGGGGTGTTGAAGTCCGCTACTATTTTATTATTTTATTCAAAAATTTATTATTTTAAATCTCTGAAAGCTATTTAAAAAAATTATTATTTTATTAAAAATTCTTTGATTTTTGTTATTAATTGGTTTAAATAGTTGGCTGATCCCATGTTAGGGGCATAGATATTTACAATTGTTAGATCTTCTTGTTGGACAGACCCTTTGAGTATGATATAGTGTCCTTCCTCATCTCTTATTATAGTCTTTGGCTTAAAATCTAATTTATTGGATGTAAGCCTTGCTACCCCATCTTTTTTTTTTTTCATGTCCATTAACATGGTAAATTATTTTCCACCCCCTCAATTTTTAAAAAGATTTTATTTATTTAGTTGACACACAAAGATTACAAGTAGGCAGAGAAGCAGGCAGAGAGAGGGGGGAAGCAGGCTCACCACTGAGCAGAGAGCCCATGCAGGGCTCAATCCCAGGACCCTGAGATCATGACCTGAGCTGAAGGCAGAAGCTTAACCCACTGATCCACCCAGGCATCCCTCTACCCCCTCAGTTTAAATCTGGAGGTGTGTTTGGATCTAAAATGAGTTTCTTGTAGACAGCATATTGATGGGTTTTGTTTTTTTATCCATTTATGATATCCTGTGTCTTTTGATTAGGGCACTTAGCCCATTTCCATTCAAGGTAACTATTGAAAGATATGAATTTAGTGCCATTGTATCAGTTGTAAGGTGACTGTTACTGTATATTGTCTCTGTTCCTTTCTGGTCTACTACTTTAGGCTCTCTCTTTGCTTAGAGGACCCCTTTCAATATTTCCTGTAGGGCTAGTTTGGTGTTTACAAATTCTTTTCATTTTTATTTGTCCTGGAAGCTTTTTATCTCTCCTTCTATTTTCAAGGACAGCCTAGCTGGATATAGTATTCTTGGCTGCATTTTTTTCTTATTTAGTGCTCTAAATATATCATGCCAGTTCCTTCTGGCCTGCCAGGTCTCTTTGGATAAGTCTGCTGCTAGTCTAATATTTTTACCATTGTATGTTACAGACTTCTAGTCCCAGGCTGCTTTCAGGATTTTCTCTTTGTCACTAAGACTTGTAAGTTTCACTATTAGATGACGTGGTGTGGACCTATTTTTATTGATTTTGAAGGGGGATTTCTGTGCCTCCTGGATTTTGATGCTTGTTCCCTTTGCCATATTAGGGAAATTCTTTACAATAATTCACTCCAATATACCTTCTGCGCCTCTCTCTCTTTCTTCTTTTTCTGGAATCCCAATTATTCTAATATTGTTTCATCTTATGGTATCCTTATCTCTCAAATTCTCCCCTCATGGTCCAGTAGTTGTTTGTTTCTCTTTTGCTCAGCTTCTTTATTCTCCGTCATTTGGTCTCCTGTATCACTAATTCTCTCTTTTGCCTCATTTATCCTAGCAGTAAGAGCCTCCATTTTTTATTGCACCTTGTTAATAGCTTTTTTAATTTCAGCTTGGTTAGATTTTAGTGCTTTTATTTCTCCAGTAAGGGCTTTTATTTCTCCAGACAGGGTTTCTCTAATATCTTCCATGCCTTTTTCTAGCCCAGCTAGCACCTTGAAAATTGTCATTCTGAACTCTAGATCTGACATATTACCAATGTCCATATTGATTAGGTCCCTAGGCTTCAGTACTGCCTCATGTTCTTTTTTTTGTGGTGAGCTTTTCCACCTTGTCATTTTATCCAGATAAGAATATATGAACAAGAGAATAAAATGCTAAAAGAGTGGCAAAGACCCCAGAAAAATGTACACTAACCAAATCAGAAGAGACCCCTATTGGGGGGAGAAGAAAGGGGATAAGAAGAAGTTTTAAAAAAATTTTTTTTAAATTAATATATATATTAGACTGGTGAGTAGAACAGAGCCACCCTGTTGATTTGGGGTGTATTTTGGTCTCTTAGAAGATACTACCTCCCCCAATTTTTTAAAAAGAGATTTTACTTATTTATTTAATGGGCAGAGATCACAAGTAGGCAGACAGGCAAGCAGAGAGAGAGGAAGGGAAGCAGGCTCCCTGCTGAGCAGAGAGCCAGTGTGGGGCTCAATCCCAGGACCCTGGGATTATGACCTGAGCCGAAGGCAGAGGCTTTAACCCACTGAGCCACCCAGGCACCCCTAAATTTTTTAAAGAAAGAAAAACTTATATGTATACAAAAATAAGGATAAACACGATAAAGGGATAGAATATGGCTGTAAGGGTGAAAAATTTTTTTTTAATTCTAAAAAAAGGATTTGATAATATAGGTTAGTTGGAAAAAGAAAGAAAGTGGAGAGAATTTGCTCAGCCTGGAGACTAGAACAAAGCCCTGTGATAGATTTAGGGTATATTTTGATCTATTAGAAGAAATTGTATCCCAAAAACTTTTTATAAGAAAAAACCCTGTATGTATACAAAAAATAAAGTTAGATACAATGAGGGATAAAATATGACTATAATAATGAAGGTTTAAAAAGGTTTTTTTAGAAAGGTATTAAGATAAACTAGTTAAAAAACTTGAAAAGATAAAAGAGGAAAAGTTAAAAAAAATTAGAATAAGAAAAAAATAAAATTAAAAAGATTTAACTTTGCAAGACTAAAGAATCATAGGGAGAAAGCCATGAATTCCATGCTTGCTTTCCCCATCTCTGGAATTCCGCTGTTCTCCTTGATCACTGAGCTTGGTCTTGGCTGGATGTTCTTGTTGATCTTCCTTGGGAGGGGCCTGTTACAGTGATTCTCAAATGTCTTTGCCTGAGGCAGAATTGCACTGCCCTTGCCGGGGGATGGTCTAAGTAATCTGCTTGGGTTCGCTTTCTCCAGAGCTTTTGTTCCCTGAATGCTTTCTGTACAGCTTTGGAGGATGGGAATGAAAATGGTGGCCTCCCAGTCTCCAGCCCGGAGGAGCTAAGAGCTTGCACCCCACTCCTCAGTGCACCCTCAGAGAAAAGGTATCAGTCACTCCCATCTCCCTGGTCTCTGACTGCAGTCCGAGCTCACCCGGCCTGTGACCGAGTGTTTCTGTCTCTGGCACACAGTCCTGTTCGGAGTCTCCAAACCCAGCAGATTCCTGCCTCCAGAGAAGGAAGTTGAGTATCCCCAGATCTGCCACTTGTGGGGTCCCTGCTTGAAGAGCAGTGGTCTAATTGTGCCTTGGATCCCAGTTTAAGGTAACCCTGAGCTGAGAGCTCACTCCTCGACTCCGTCTCTGTAATCGGCTTCCCTTCTCTGATACCTGGTAGCTCTGCTAAACTCAGACACCCCCAATCCTTCTGTGATCTCAGGGGATCTGAGACTAACTGTCCCCATGAAGGCTTAGCCTCTGGAGCAATGTCCCGCAATGGTGCAGACTTTTAAAAGTTCATATTTTGTGCTCCATTGCTCCACTGCTTGCCGGGATCCAGCCCCTACCACTGTGCTGTATCTTCCCTTTGCTTTGGATTCACTTCTCCACACATCCTACCTTTCAGAAAGTGGTCAATTTTCTGTTTCTAGAATTGCTGCTCTTCTACTCTTTGATTTCCTGTTGGGTTTGTAGGTTTCAGACTGGTTTGATAACTATCTAGCTGAACTCCTATGACCTGGTGTCATCTCAGTCTGCTACTCCTCTGCCATCTTAACTCCTCCTCTGTTCTCTATTTTGGGGAGTCTGTTACGTGATCTGTCTGCCTGTCTCTTTTTCTTTGCTTGTTTGTTTTGTTTCTTAAATTCCACATGTGAATGAACTCATGGTATTTGTCCCTCTCTTTCTGACTTATTTCACTTAGCATTATATTCTCTAGCTTCATCCATGTCATTGCAAATGACAAGATTTTCTTCTTTTTTATGGCTCAATAAAAGAAGATAAAAGGATATCTTTTTTATCCATTCATCTATCAATGGACACTTGGGCTGCTTCCATAGTTTGGGTATTATAAATAATGCTGCAATAAACATAGGTATGCACGTATCCCTTTGAATTAGTATTTTTGTATTTTGATAAATACCCAGTAGTGTGATTACTGGATCATAGGGTGGTTCAACTTTTAACTTTTTGAGGAACCTCCATACTGTTTTCCACAGTGGCTACACTAGTTTGCATTTCCACCAACAGTACACAAAGATTCCTTTTTTTCCACATCCTCACCAACACTTGTTGTTTCTTGTGTTATTTATTTTAGCCATTCTGACAGGTGTGAGGTTATATCTCATTGTGGTTTTGATTTGCATTTCCCTGATGATGAGTGATGTTGAGCATCTTTTCATGTATTTGTTGGCCATCTATATGTCTTCTTTGGAGAACTGTCTGCTTGTATGTTCTGCCCACTTTTTCACTGGATTATTTGTGGGTTTTTTGATGTTGAGTTGTATAAATATATATTTTGGATAGTAACCCTTTATCAGACATGTCCTTTGCAAATATCTTATCCCATTCAGAAGGCTGTCTTTTAGTTCTGTTGAATGTTTCCTTTCTGTACTGAAGCTTTTTATTTTGATGTAGTCCCAATAGTTTATTTTTGCTTTTGTTTTTCTTGCCTCAGAGACATATCTAGAAAAATGTAGCCAATAGCCACATTATGGTAGATGTCAGAAAAATTCTTGCCTGTGCTCTTTTCTAGGATTTTTATGGTTTCAGTTCTCACATTTAGGTTTTTTTTAACCCATTTTGAGTTTATTTTCATCTATGGTGTAGGAAAGTGGTCCAGTTTCGTTATTTTTCATGTAGCTGTCCAGTTTTCCCAACAGTTTTTTTAAGGAGACTGTCTTTTTCCCATTGGGTATTCTTGCCTTTTTTATCAAAAACTAATTGACCATATAATCATGAGGTTATTTTCTGGGCTTTCTATTCTGCTCCATTGATGTATGTGTCTATTTTTGTGCCAGTACCACGCTGTTTTGATTACTATGGCTTTGTAATATAATTTAAAATCTGGAATTGTGATACCTCCATCTTTGCCTTTCATTTTCAAGATTTCTTCATCTGGGGAACCTGGTTGGTTCAGTTGGTAGTGCATGTAACTCTTGATCATGGGGTCTTGAGTTTAAGCCCCATGCCCAGTGTAGAGCCTTATTTTTTTTTAAATGTTTTTAAATCTATTTGGAAAAGATTGATTTGGCCACTCAGGGTCTTTTGTGTTAGTATGCTGTTGGTATTTTGATAAGGATTGCATTAAATCTGTAGATTGTTTTGGGTAATATGGACATTATAACAATTTTGGTTCTTGCAATCCATGAGCATGGAATATCTTTCCATTTGTGGTATCATCTTCAACTTATTTTGTCAGTCTTTTATAGTTTTCAAAGTATAAACCTTTTACTTCCTTGGTTAAATTTATTCCTAAATATTTTTTAAATTTTATGGCAATTAGAATTGTTTTCTTAATTTCTCTTTCTTCTGCTTCATTATTAGTATAGAGAAATGCAATGGATTTCTGGACATTGATTTTGTATCCTGTCACCATACTGAATTCATCTAGAAGTTTTGGCACTTTGGGTGGAGTCTTTGGGTTTTCTATATATAGTATCATGTCATCTGCAAATAGTAAGAGTTTTACTTCTTCCTTACGAATTTGGATGCCTTTTATTTATTTTTCTTATCTGGTTGCTGCAGCTAGGAATTCCAATACTTTGATGAATAGAAGTGGTCAAAGTGGACATTCTTGGTTTGTTTCTGACCGTAGGGGAAATCTCTCAGCTTTTCCTTACTTAGTATGATGTTTGCTGTGAATTTTTAAATATGGCTTTTATTGTGTTGAGGTATGTTCCCTCTAAACCTACTTTATTGAGGCTTTTTTTAAAATCAGGAATTGATGTTGTGCTTTGTCAAATGCTTATAATGCATATATTGAAATGATTGTATGGTTTTTATCCTTTCTCCTATTGATGTGATGTATCACGTTGATTGATTGATTTGTGAATACTTAACCACTCTTGCATCCCAGGAATAAATCCCACTTCATTGCGGTGGATGATTTTTCTTAATGTATTATTTTATTTGGGTTGCTAATATTTCCTTAAGGATGTTGCATCTATGTTCCACAGACATATTGACCTGTAGTTCTCTGTTTTATAGTGTCTTTACCTAATTTTAGTATCAAGGTAATGGGGGCCTCATAAAATGAATTTGGAAATTTTCCTTCCTTTTGTATTTTTTGGAATAGTTTGAGAAGAATAGGTATTAACTCTTCTTTAGATGTTTGATAGAATTCACTTGTGAAGCTATCTGGTCTTGGACTTTTGTTTTTTGAGAGTTTTTTTTTTTATTACCTATTCAGTTTCATTGCTAGTAATTTGTCTGTTCAAATTATCTATTTCTTCCTGATTCAGTTTTGAGAGGTTATATGTTTCTAGGAATTTATCCATTTCTTCTATGTTGTCCAATTTGTTGACAGACAACTTTTCATAATATTCTTCTATGATCCTTTGTGTTTCTGTGGTATCAGTTGTCATTTCTCCTCTTTCATATCTGATTTTGTTTATTTGAGTCCTCTCTCTCTCTCTGTCTCTTTGATGAGCCTGGCTAAACATTTATCAATTTTGTTGATCTTTTCGAAAAACAAGTTCCTGGTTTCATTGATCTGTTTTATTGTATATTTTAGTTTCTACTTCATTTATTTCTGCTCTAATCTTTACCATTTTCTTCCTTCTACTGGTTTTGGGTTGTTTGTCTTTCTTTCTTTAGTTCCTTTAGATGTATGGTTGGGCTGTTAATTATAGATTTTTCTTGTTTCCTGAGATAGGCCTGTATTGCTATAAACCTCCCTCTTAAAATTGTTTTTGCTGGGGTGCCTGGGTGGCTTGGTTGGTTGAGTGTCTGACTCTTGGATTTCAGCTCAAGTCACAATCTCTGGATGTGGGATCGAGCTTCATGCTCAGTGGGGAGTCTGCTTGAGATTCTCTTGCTCTCCCTTTACCCTTCCTCCCCACTTGCATGCTCTCTTTTTCTCTAAAATAAATAAATAAATCTTTTTTTAAAAAAAATAGAACTGCTTTTGCTGCATGCAAAAGATTTTGGACCACTGTGTTTTGATTTTCATTTGTCTCCATCTATTTTTTTTTTAAAGAGTTTATTTGTGTATTTAACAGAGAGAGAGAGTACAAGCAGGGGGAGCAGCTGAGGGAGAAGCAGACTCCCTGCTGAGTAGGGAAGCCAATGCAGGGCTTGATCCCAGGACCCTGGGATCATGACCTGGGTAGAAGCAGATGCTTAACTGACTGAGCCCTCCAGGTACCCCATGTCTCCCATGTATTTTATATTTCTTCTTTGATTTTGTGGTTGACCCATTCATTATTTAGTAACATGCTATTTAACCTCCATATAGTTGTGCCCTTCCCGATCTTTTTCTTCTGGTTCATTCTAGTTTCATAACACTGCAGTCAGAAAAGATGGATGGTATGCTTTGATCTTTTTTACTTTGTTGAGACTAGTTTTGTGGCCTAATACATGATCTATTCTGGAGAATGTTCCATCTACACTTGAAAAGAATGTGTAATCTGCTGTTCTAGGATGGAATGTTCTGAAATATCTGTTAAATCCATGTGGTCCAATATGTCATTCAAAGCCACTGTTCCCTTGTTGATTCTTTGTCTGGACATTCTGTGCATTGATGTAAGTGAGTTATTAAACTCCCCTGCTATTATTGTATGACTATTGATTACTTCCTTTATGTTTGTTATGAACTGTTTTATATATTTGGTTGTTCCTATATTGGGTGAATAAATATTTACAATTGTTATATCTTCTTACTGGATTTTCTCTTAATGATTATATAACATCCTTCTTTAGATCTTATTACAGTCTTTGTTTTAACATCTATTTCGTTAAATATGTATTGCTACCTTTGTTTTCTTTTCACACCATTTGCATAATAAATCCTTCTCCATCCTTACACTTTCAATTTGCATGTGTCTTTAGGTCTGAAATGAGTCTCTTTAGGTAATCTATCTATGGGTCTTATTTTTTTCATCCATTCCATCACCCTATGTCTTTTGAGTGGAGTGTTTAGTCCATTTACATTCAAATTAATTATTGATAGGTATGTATTCATTGCTATTTTATTACTTGTTTTATGATTGTTTTTGTAGTTCTTCTGTATTCCTTTCTTTCCTATGTCTCTTTACTCATGATAAGTTGGCTTTCTCTGATGATATAATTGGATTCCTTTCTCTTTATTTATTGCATATCTGTTACTGGATTTTGATTTATAGTTACAATTAGGTTTGTATATAACATCTTCAGCAAATAGCAGTCTATATTAAGTTGATGGTCACTTAGGTTTGAACCCTTTCTTTATCCCTTCCTACCTCCCTTCCCCACATTTTAGGTATATGGTATCATACTTTATATTCTTTTATTTTGTGAGGCTTTGATATTTATAGTTATACCTATTTGTATTGCCTTTGTACTTCCTACTTTTCTTGCTCTTCCTTATGTTCTTTTCTTTCCACTCAAAGAGTCTCCTTTAATGTTTCTTCTAGGGCTGGTTTAATGGTCATGAATCCTTTAACTTTGGTTTGTCTGGGAAACTCTTCATCTCTCCTGTTATTCTGAATGATAGGCTTGTCAGATAGAGTATTTTTGGCTGCAGATATTTTCCTTTCAGCAGTTTGAATATGTCATGCCACTCTCTTCTGGCCTGCAAAGTTTCTGCTGAAAAATTTGCTAATAGGCTTATAGGGGTTCCCTTGTGTGTAACTGCCTTCCTCTCTCTTGCTGCTTTTAAAAATCTCTCTGTATCACTACTTTTTGCCATTTTAATTACTATATATCTTGGTGGGGACCTACCTGGATTGATTTCGATGGGGGAATATCTGTGCCTCCTGCATCTGGATTTTAGTTTCCTTCCCCAGATTCAGGAAGTTTTCAGCTAGTATTTCTGCATATCAATTTTCTGCCCCCTTTTCTGGGATCCCTATAATTCAAATATTATACTTGACGGTGTCACTGAGTTCCCTAAGTCTGTTCTCATTTTGCATAATTATGTTTTCTTCCACCACCTGCTTAGCTTGATTACTTTCTCCTCCAGGTTGCTGATTTGTTCTTCTGCTTTATCTTGTTTACTTTTAATTCCATCTCTTGTATTTTTAATTTCACTTAATGTGTTCTTCATCTCTGATTGCTTTTTAAAATCTCTTTGTTAAGGGTCTTACTGAAGTCTCCCACCCTTATCTCAAGTTCAGTGAAGATCTTTATGAGACTTACTTTAAATTCTCTATCAAGCATATTACTTATGTTGTTTTGTGTAGGTCTCTTGATGTGATTTTGTCTTGTTCTTTCATTTGGGATATATTCCTCTGTCTTCTCATTTTGTCCAAATTTCTGTGTCTATTTCTGTGTGTTAGGAAAGTCAGGTACATCTCCTGCACTTGAAAGTAGTGGCATTATGAAGAAGAGGTCCTGTAGTGCCCTGCAGGGCAGTGTGGAACTGGTGGAACCTGGTGCTTCAGGAGTGTCTCTTATGTGAGTTTCATGCACTTTGCTATTGTGGCTGAGCTGCTCTTTTCTTCAGTCCAGTCACCTACAGTGACTGTTGTCGGCAATGTTTGGTCCCTGTGGTATTAGTGAGGCAGTCTGGGCTTGAGTTGAGTCAGACCAGACATTTGTCAGAGATGCAGTAGCACCAAACTGCCGGGTGCTTTCCTTGTCTTATCCCCTAAGAGGCTTTCCTTGGTGGACAGGGTCTGCAGTTACACCAGCTGTTTGCCCCCAGTCCCCTGCTAGGGCCCCAGGCTGACTGGTTTCTGTGGTTATCTTCCCCTCTCTCTGGCACAGGAGTCACTTGGGAGTAGTGCTTCATACACTGTTGGTGGGCTGCTTGCACACTGCCAGGCTTGTGGCATCTCTTTGCATGGGCTCCGGCCAAGAGTATATTGGAGGGGGCTGATCTTCTGTAGCATGGAGGTGCAGGGAGGCAATATTAGCAAGTTAGTGAGTGTCAGAGTTACAATGATTCCACAAGTGGCCCTATGTTTATTTGAGGAGCTTGAGAAGGAAATGGTGCCTGCCAGCTCCTTTGATCCTAGAGTAATCTCCCACCACCACATACTCTAAGATTAGTAAAATACTGTCCCTCCCATATGCCCCAGGCATTTTTCAAACTGCTGCTTCTACGATAATCCTAGCAGGCTGTTTTTTGTGCTATCTCTTTGAGGGCAGGAACTCAATTTCCTCATATCCTCCCAGCTGTCCCAGAACTGAGCTCACTGATTTTTTAAATTCCAGGGTATTTTTATTATTATTATTAACATATAATATATTATTTGCCCTAGGGGTACAGTTCTGTGTAAATTCCAGGTTTTAAATCCCACTGGTTGTAAGAACTCACAAAATTCAGCCCTTCTGGTTTTGAAAGCTACATGTTGTAGGGATTCATACTGTCCATGCAGTTACCCCAACGTGAGAGTTTGTTTTTCTCCCCTCTCCATGCCCCGGGGTTGTTCCCTCTCATGGTCAGTCCTACAGGTCTGCCCTTCCTATCCTCTTCAATGTGACTGACCTCCTCTCTACATTTAGCTGTGGAGTTTGGGGTCATTTTCTGGGTTATTTACACTGAAGTGGATGTTATCTAGTTGTACCTATGGGACAAGATGAGCTTAGTGTCTTCCTACTCTGCCATCTGCCCCAATTCCCAGTATTTATCTCTCTCCTTTTTTTTTTTTGCACAAATGCAAAATGACATTGTTTTTTCAGTTTTGATTTTCATGTTTTTTTGTAATAGGAGTATCCTTATTACCATTGAGTGATGTTGAAAGCCCTGAATCTCTTCTAGGCTTCCTCTGAGATGGCTCCAGGGAAAGGAAGAGGGATAGAAGCCCAGGCTCCCTACGTATCTACTTGGCCTTCTCTGACACACCCCACTGAGAGTGAGTACTGAGTGTCTTATTAATGCCTCACAATTGTGGAAGTCTAGACTCCCCATTTTGCTTTTGCTGGCATGAGTGGGAGTGAAGCCATAATGTTTTCTGTGGTGTTTGGCTGGAGTAGAGTTGTTATTGTCTGAAAGTTTTCTGGCTTGCCAGGTTTCCCCTTTCTTGATCCTTTGGATAAATAACCCTTTGGATATAGGCTTTTGTTGGGGCTTTTTTTCTCTCCGCCTATTTGACATTTCTGAGTTGATTCCTTCTTCAGCTTCAAGTTAAGGATATATGAGACAAAAAAGAAAAACCAGGGAACTCACTACTGTGTTGTTCTTTGTGCCCCTAAGTCTTAAACTATTCTGTCATTTTCTTTCTAATTTTCAAAGTCTTCTTCCATTAATTTTATATATAGAATAAAATATATATTCAGGATTTGTAGTTGTACTTGGCAGGAAGAATATGGAAAAGCACATCTGCTCCATTTCCCTGGAGCAAAACTAACATTTTCAATAGAGATACAGTATTGCCCACAGAGAAGCAGGTTGGCTAAATGAGGACTGAACATGGTGGAAACAGGTTTGAGTCTAGCTTTCAAAAATGATGAATTAAGAAAGTAAGAAAGAGAGACCAAATAATAAATAAATAAATAAATAGAGCACTTCTAAGAGGACATGGGGTTGGGAATAAATCTCTGGGCCTTCGAGGAGACCAGCTTGACTAGTTTGAATAATTCATATTGGGGTAGAGTGAAAATAATAATATGAGAACATCCCATTTGTTTAGTACTTAGTATCTTTTAGGCATTCAGCTAACACTCTGAAATATATTGTCTTATTTACCTCTTTTAGTTCTTAGAAGTAAGTACTAACATGTGTTTTATAGATGGGAGAATTGAGCCTCAGAAAAATAACATAATGTGCCCAAGATCACATATTTGGTAAATAGTGAAGCCTGGATTGCACTGAGGTCGTTTTGATATCGTAAACTATGTTTTTGACCACTAGATCTTAACTACTTGATAGAATACTCGGACTGTGAGCTCCTGACAATCCAAACAAGACATTTGAAGTCAATGTCTTAGAAGATGAATAAAGTGATAAAACTGGTGTTAAAGGAAGATTGATCTGTTAGTGAAAGGCAGAATATAATAAAGCTGGGAAAATGAAATCAGTACATAGCTATAGAAGGCTTGTTTGTTCATTTTGACATTCAGTTTATTCATTCAATAAATGTTTATTACATGCTCTATTAATAAAGAATCCACAAGAAAAACAGAACCAGTAGGATACACAGAAACACACACAAATAGAGTCTCTGCAGATGTATTAAACTAAGATGAAGTCATATTGGATTAGGGTAGGCCCTAAATCCAATGTCCTTATAAGAAGAGGGAGATAAAGACACAGGGGAAAAGGCCATATGAAAATGGAAGCAGAGACTCCAATGTGCATATAAAGATCAAGGAGTGGCAAGCATTGCCAGCAACCATCAGAAATTAGAAAAGGTTGGGGTGCCTAGGTGGCTCAGTGGGTTAAAGCCTCTGCCTTCGGCTCAGGTCATGATCTCAGAGTCCTGGAATAGAGCCCTGCATCGGGCTCTCTGCTCAGCAGGGAGCCTGCTTACCCGCCAACTTCTCTCAGCCTGCCTCTCTGCCTACTTGTGATCTCTCTCTCTGTCAAATAAATAAATAAATAAAATCTTAAAAAAAAAAAAAAAAAAAAAGAAAAAGAAATTAGAAGAGGCAAGAAAGAATTATCCCCAAGAGCTTTTGGAGGGAACAGACCCTTTGGTTTTAGACATCTTGGTTTTAGACTATTGGTCTCCAGAACTATGAGAGAATAATTTCTTTTGTGTTAAGCCACATAGTTTGTGGTAATTTGTTACAGCAGCCCAAGGAAATTCATACAGAAACCAAGTTCAGTGAGCAGTGTGAAAGACAAGAGAAGATCCAAAAGTGGAGACAAAACCAAGAACTGGGAATGAGGTAGAAATGCCCAGAGCAGATTTAAGCAGAAGTGATTCATTTTCTTGGTGGATAAATAGAACTACAGTGTCTGTGCCTTGGATTGCTGCCCTGGCATGTCAGTGTGACAGAATGGCCTAAGGCCAAAAGGTTAAAGTAGTCAAGAAAATGAGCAATTTTGAAAGTATATGTTATATGGCCATTGGGAGAAGATAGAGGGATGACGAATCCTTGGGATTCATTAGAACTGCAAGGAGAAAGAGGAGCCATCAAAGGAGACAGAGAAAGGATGATGAGAGAGATGGGTAAATAATAATAATTTACTACCTGCAGGAGATGGGAGAAGAAAGAAGGACGAAAGCATCCATTAACTAGACCACAAGCTTCTTAAGGGCAGAGCCTTTGTACTTTCAGTACACATAAGAGTATCTAGTCCATAGTAAGCATTTAATAAGTATCTACCAAATTAATAAAGAGCCATTTCCTGATACAGGAGACATCAACAAGAATGGAGTTGGAAGTGGGGTATTTTATTAAAGCAAATAGAAGACCCTAAAATCCTAATTTAAAACTTCTGTAATGTACTGACCTGGGACGCCTGGGTGGCTCAGTTGGTTAGGCAGCTGCCTTCGGCTCAGGTCATGATCGCAGGGTCCTGGGATCGAGTCCCACATCGGGCTCCTTGCTTGGCAGGGAGCCTGCTTCTCCCTCTGCCTCTGCCTGCCTCTTTGTCTGCCTGTGCTCGCTCGCTTTCTCTCCCTCTGTCTCTGACAAATAAATAAATAAAATTAAAAAAAAAATGTACTGACCCTTGGGGTGTTATAAGTGGGAGAAAACTAAAAAATTATGTGGTTCACTCCTCATTTTGCACATAAGGAAAATGAGGTCCAAAGAGATTGCTTTTATGACTTGGGCTCTTTGGACCTGAAGGAGTTCTGTAACTGTGGCAGGTGATTTTGAGTGTTGCAGCTGACACTAACCCCTTTAAGTCACGAGGTTTCTACTTACTTTTTTCCTATCCTTCAAGGAAGTTATCAGTAAGGCTTAGTGATTAAAAACAAAGCTGATAAATTAGAACTGGCTCTTATGCAACTGATAAATCACTAAATTCTACCCTGGAAACCAGTAATACAGTATATGTTAACAAAGTTGAATTTAAATAAAAAATTTAAAAAGAAACAAACACCAAACTGATCATGTGGGGACTGGAGTGCCAAGAAGCACATGTTGCATGAAGTACTGAGTGTTGTACATAAACAATGAATCTTGGAACACTGCATCAAAAACTAATGAAGTATTTTATGGTGACTAACGTAACATAATAAAAAAAATAAAAGAAAAACTTACTTTAATTAATTTGCCTGTTCACAAAAAGCAAAAAAAAAAAAAAAGAAAATGAAAATTCTGATTAGAGAAAGGAAGAGAAACAATAAGTGATGAATGTGATGATAGTAACTTGGGGTTACCATCTAGAACCCAGACTCCCTTTGGAGAGTGGATAGGATCACATGAAGGGTATTTATCATAACCCTTGGAGCTTGGAGGTGAGGATAGAAGGTCTAGTACCACTGAAGCTTCCAATCAGAAAGTTACCACTGTAGTGGTACATCAGTATACTTGACAATGAGATTCACCCCAAATTAGGTGCTTTAATGACTCTTTTCTGATGTCTTCACTAGGACCTTGGCAGCCAGACTCCTGTGGCAGGACCCTATAGGAATCCTTAGAGAACAGCATCAGTAGTGACAGTGAGAGGCACAAACGCCCAAATCTACCAAAGCAGAAAGCTCCCAGCTGGGAAAACCCTGCTAATAGAAGGGAGGATTTTGGAGCCTAACACCAAAGGCTGTTTATTAAATAGCTATGAAAGAAGTGACTCCTTCAAATATTGGTCACCTCTCAAAGTATATTTTTGGTCTTCTAAGATTGATTAATCTCTCCCTCTACCTCTTTTTTCTTTCTTTAGTTTTTTTTACATCCAGAAAGATAGGATATTATTCCACCCCAATACAAACCTGCAATGACTGAATGATCTAACTGATCAGATGATAAGTGGTGGCTTGGTGGCTTAGTTGATTGAGTGACTCTTAATTTCAGCTCAGGTCATAATCTTGGTGTCATGAGATCAAGCCCCACGTTGGGCCCTGTGCTCGTGAAATCTGCTTGAGATTCTCTCTCTCCCTCTCCTTCTGCCCCTGCCCTCCACACGCTCACTGTCTCTCTCTAAATAAATAAGTAAATAAAATCTTTTAAAAATTCAATTAAGGGGCAACTGGGTGGCTCAGTCAGTTAAGTCGCTGCCTTTGGCTCAGGTCATAATCCCAGGGTCCTGGGATGGAGTCCTGCATCAGGCTTCCTGCTCAGCGGGGAGCCTGTTTCTCTCTCTGCCTCTGCCTATCACTCTGCCTGCTTGTGCTCTCTCTCTCTCTAAAAAATAAATAAATAAAACCTCTTTTAAAAATAAATAAATACGCGTGCGGGGTCGAAGGAAGTAATAATTTGCTTCCTCCGTGTTACTTTTTTTTTAAAAATAAATAAATAAATAAAAATTCAGTTAAGCACACATGCCAAAACAACATTTTATTCTATTTTTTTTCCAATTTATTTATTTCAGAAAAACATTATTCATTATTTTTTCACCACACCCAGTGCTCCATGTAAGCTGTGCCCTCTATAATACCCACCACCTGGTACCCCAACCTCCCACCCCCCCGCCATTTTATTCTATTTTTAAACTTTTTTTGTAGTGCAAGATGTACAGTTTAGAACATTAGACAATTATCAAGATCTCTCATTCAACACCAATCCTATGCCAATACACTGCTCTTGATTTATGCTTTTCTGAATGTCTCAAGATTAAAACCAATTTGAATCCCAAATTTCACTTTGTGTTTAAAGATATCATTCAAGTACTTAGACTTTAACTTACCGAGACATAATCTAGTAAAGAAAAATAAAAATATTTTTATTGAAAGTTACTAGTGACTATTTTAATGATTAAGTAGGAAAAATGGAAATAAGAAATCCATCTGATTTAGCAAAACTTACTCTGTCTTAAGTAAAAGCAGAATGAGATACATTCAGCTATCTGACAGGACTTGGCAACACCTGAATACATTTTACTGATTCAGAGGGTAACTGCCACATTCATCACAGCCAGAATCTTTAATATAATAAAAGGTGATTTATGGTTACTGGTTAAAACTATCTAAAAAAATAATGGAATGATAAGGCTATTCAGGGGAATTCAGAATTGACCAGCAGGTTTACAAAGGCTACTATGTTTAACTTTCAATATAGGCCTATAAGGAGACCACTAACATTTGTCATTTAAATAAAGGACAATATTATATTTAATGTGGTTTATTTTCCAGTACCCTGGTTGTTTTATTCTAACCCAATCACAAATTTGTCATACATTTTACAGAAAATACTAATTGTTTTCATTGAGAAAAGATTCAAATATACAATAGCCTCGAGTTGAAGAGGTTAATCAGTTTACATATCAAAATAATATCTTATAAAACTAAATAGCATGTGCCTCCAAAGCTGAATTGTATTGGTTCCTATGGCACTAGAGACAGAACATTGCTGACCTGCAAGGTATTTAATCTGAGGTTTAGACAAATCACTTCAACCAGGATCTATGGTTCTTCATAACAAAGAGAAGTCAAGCATATACAAGGAGGAATGTGTGTCTCAAGAATGTGCCTCCGGCATTTAATCCACTAAATTATCCCACAAAATCTTGCTTTGCTCTTTCAAGTAGATGCTTTTGGGACACCTCAGTATGATTTGTGGGTACTTGAAGCAGTTTGGAAAATGCTAGAAAGTGTCTTGATAACCTATAGGTATTTTTCTGGCCTCTGAAGTGAAGGATATTTTACTTACCAAAATAAGGTTTATTAGATACATTGGATACTTTTCTACTGCTGTATTCTGTGGCCCCAATTTCTCCACATTTTTTCCAACATTTATTACTACTCTTGTTGTTGGTGTTGGTGTTGTTTAGTATGGCGATCCTAATGGGTATTAAGTGGCTTTGATTTGAATTCCCCTAATGGCTAATGATGTTGAGCATCTTTTCATTGTTTCTTGGCCAATAGCTGATTTAAAGTCCTTGTCTAGGGGCACCTGGTTGGCTCAGTCAGTTGAGCGTCTGCCTTAAGCTCCCCCATGCTCACTCACTCTCTCTCTCTCTCTCAAATAAATAAATAATATCTTTAAAAATAAAAAAAAAATAGAAAAATAAAGTCCTTGTTTAATGATTTAACCATTTGGGCCTTACCAGGGACCATTACTATTAATTAGTATTTCTCTGCCTGCCCCTCATCCCCGCATATTTTCTTATTTCTTTGTACATCTTGTGATTTTTTGTTGAAAACTGGATGTCTAAGTAACAAATTGTGGCAACTATGGAAATCAGATTCTGCCCCCTTCTCAAGATTTGTTGCTGTTGCAGTTTGTTGTTGTTTGTTTGTTTGTTTTAGTGGCTTTTTGAATGACAAAGTCTGTGTTCCTTGTCATATGTCACCGCTGAAATCTCTGTTCAGTTAGCTTAATGGTCAGGTGATGATTGAGCAGAGTTTTCCTTAAATGCCTAAAATTAGTGAGTCTCCCAAGGCACCATATGCCTGTATATTGGAGCATGCCTTCAACATTCAGTCAGAAAGTTAATAACTCTGCTTTAGCCTTCACTTTCTATACCCTGAAGGTCATCCAGAGCTAAGAACTTAGGGTGTTCTCAGGTCTTGTTCTCTCATGTTCTCTCAGCATGCACAGAGTCCTGGGCATACATAGCCCTATGCATGCACTTGACCTTCTAGATTCCTAGGAATATGCCAGACTTTTCAAAGTCCCTATGGATATCTTATTCCCCATCTTTTCCTTTAAACTTTTTGATTAACCTATTTTTTAACCTAACTTTATCTATCACCCCTGGCAGCCACAAATTTTAAACAATTGCCACTAATTGTTTTAATAAACAGTGCTGGTGAAAAGGCTTTTTCCACTAGATGAACTCCACTCTGAATCATGTCAAATAAGACAGACTTGCAAGTAGAATCTTTCAGGGAACTACCAGACTAGTCAAACACTGACAATTCTCTGAGAATGAGGTTTTGAAGTAGGTCCAATTCCATTCTGCAATGTCCGGTGGCTCCCAGGTTGCCAGTTGTTGTTTTTTGTTTTTGGTTTGGTTTTTTTTTTTAAGATTTTATTTATTTATTTGACAGAAATCACAAGTAGACGGAGAGGCAGGCAGAGAGAGAGAGAGGGAAGCAGGCTCCCTGCCGAGCAGAGAGCCCGATGCGGGACTCGATCCCAGAACCCTGAGATCATGACCTGAGCCGAAGCAGCGGCTTAACCCACTGAGCCACCCAGGCACCCCCCAGGTTGCCAGTTTTGAACATGATTGCAGGTTGGTTGTTTTCAAAGCTATTATGGAGCAAGAGAGTGGGGGATGGGAATAGAGCAAGTTAAAATGCCATAAATCTCATAGTTTTTATTGAGATTCAGACTTTTTTTTTTAAATAAATACTCCCCAGATTGCTACAAGCCTTTGATTAAATATCTAAAGTTATGAAAAAGTTGACTTGTGATTTTTGCCAGTTTTCTTTTTAATTTTATGAAGGTTTTTTGGAGGTACCATTTGCTCTGACATCCCTCTTTTGTAGCGTATTTGAGGTGACATATTTTGCCATTCAAATGGTTGTGCCCAACTACTGTATTTTTGGACAGCTAACTCCTTTTCATCCTTAAGATTCAGCTCAAAGGTCACTTCCTTGAGCAATTGAATGCTTTCTGCATATTAAATCTGACAAAGAAGCTGATTAAGTGAATCAGATGCTATCCCAGCTGCTCCTGTTGAATGAATGAATGAGGAGAACTGGACACATGCCAGGTCAGCATTCACTTTTTCCAATTTCCCCCACCTCCACCCCACAGTAGTCCTTGAAGCACTGCCTCTGAGAGCCTGAGGCTCTCCTCATAGCATGACTGAAGCTAGTTGAATGCTTGGTGAGAATTTCAAAAAGCAGATTCAAGCAGTAGGCAGTCAGTTGGGTTGGAAAGTATCTAGGTCCTTTCTAAACAGAAACTATATGCTTTCTTGAATGAAAAGGATGAATAATTACTCTGATGATTCATTAAAAAGGCCGTAATGCTTTTTAGAAAATTATGGACATATGTAAATTACTGATACATGGTCCCCAAAAGAATAATTATTACCTACTAGAAATATATATGAATACAAGAAATTTTTCGTAATAGATTATGAAGGATCTTGTTGAGAAATTTTGGCTAAATGAATTTTGAAGACCATTGGCACAGTACACTGGCTACCACTGCTTTGGATCACATTAGTTTTTCAAGTTTAGACAGTACAGATCAACCTGAACCTCCCTTGGGATATGTGAGCCCTGTTTTGGAGACCATAGCATTGACTTTTTTTCTAAGAGGGCTCTAATGATATTTCTAAGTGAATTTGTAGTATTTTTAATATACAAAATAAGAAAATGGGGACACCGCATCGGGCTCCTTGCTCGGCAGGGAGCCTGCTACTCTCTCTGCCTCTGCCTGCCACTCTGCCTGCTTGTGCACACTCGTTTGCTCACTCTCTCTCTCTGACAAATAAATAAAATCTTAAAAAAAAAGAAAATGGGGACATTTATTGGTTTTATATAATTTATCATATAACATAACACATTTATAAATTGGTATGATATGTGTTGCATAGAGGAAAAGCTATTGGCAAAGTAATACCCAAAAAATAGTTGTTGATTATGGTACTACTGATATTTCAAACAGCTCATACACTTTTGAGACAAAAGAACAAAAAATTGTACACTTAGGGATTCTTATGAAAAATGTTCTTTCTTGTGGCACCTGGGTGGCTCAGTCATTAAGCGTCTGCCTTCAGCCCAGATCATGATCCCAGGGTCCTGGGATCAAGCCCCGCATTGGGCTCCCTGCTCAGCAGAAAGCCTGCTTCTCCCTCTTCCACTTCCCCTGCTTGTGTTCCCGCTCTTGCTGTCTCTCTCTCTGTGTCAATTAAGTAAATAAATAAAATCTTTTTTTAAAAAAGTTCTCTCTTATTTAAAGTTCCAAAGCAAAGAGAAATTGAGGCTGGCCAAGTTCCTTTTGGGACTATTTGAAATTTGTCATTGAAGAAATCTATCCTAGATGACTCATGAGAGAACAAAATGCTTTTCTAAAAACATATATTTTTGCTTGAATAATTCAGACAATGTCATTGATACTTCAACTAGCTTTATCCATAAAATAACTTACGCAAGAAGTTTTAGTTTCATTCAAGAGGCACTCAAGACAAAAGATAAGACATTGCAAAGCAGGATGAAAGTTTGTTGAATGATCATTTTCAAAATAACTTTATATTTTGAAATAGTTTAAGACTCATGAGAAATTGCAAAAGCAGTTCACCCTGCTTTATCCAATGTTAATAAGTATCTTATATAGCCATTATACATGTCAAAATAGAGTTGCATAACTCTTAAACTCCTCATCCACATTGAGTATATGAAAACATCAGGTTGCTAGAGATCAAAATAAAGAATTTGTGAAGGGTGATATTTCTTTGGGAAGAACTCTGGGTGTACCTTGTGTCCCCCATAATTCTGTACCCACAAGTGATTGCAGATCTGTAACAATCTGTATTTTCTATTATTTACAAGAGGCCCCACCTGTCAAAAAACTATAGTGAGGAAAAGCCCTTAAGGTAACATTATGGGTTTTTTATTTTGTTTTGGTTATTTCCTTAAAGATTGGCAGCAGTTACCATTCTCTAATTCAATAGAATATTCAACAAACAAGTAATTTTTTTTCCAGGTAACTGAGATACAAGATTTCAAAGGCAAAATATCTTTCTCCTTAAATCTCTCATAGACACACATCTAATTCTATCTCTACTTTGGGGTTCTCTCATCCTAACTTCACTTTAGCAAAATTATCATTGAAATCACTCAGCTGAAACTTTTTCTTATTTACCTTTTCAAATTTGGATTATTCCTAGACTTCTGTAATCCCTCAAATCTTAGGCTTGGCCCACTGAAATTAGAGCATGTTTAATTTAAAATCCAATGCCTGGGCACCTGAGTGGCTCAGTTGGTTGAGGGACTGACTGCCTTCAGCTTAGGTCATGATCCTGGAGTCTCGGGATCGAGTCCCACATTGAGCTCCATGCTCAACGAGGGGTCTGCTTCTCCCTCTGATCTTCCCCCTCTCATGCTTGTTCTCACTCATTCTCTATCTTTCTCAAGTAAATAAAGTCTTTTAAAAAATCCAGTACCTTGGGGCACCTGGGTGGCTCAGTGGGTTAAAGCCTCTGCCTTCAGCTCAGGTCATGATCCCAGGGTCCTGGGATTGAGCCCCGCATCAGGCTCTCTGCTCAGCAGGGACACTGCTTCCTCCTCTCTCTCTCTCTCTGCCTGCCTCTCTGCCTACTTGTGATCTCTGTCTAATTAATTAATTAATTAATTAATTTTTAAAAATCCAATACCTTCACCCCATTCCTTTTGGGGAAACATTAATCACTTCCTTTCTTATGTTAGTATTGTTGCTCTTGTTTTTAATTCATCTATTTCCCACTTTACCTAGCAGAATGCCTTGAACATAATAGGAACTGAATGATCGTCTACTGAAAGGATAGGTTCCTTCCACAAAGAAAGGAGCCGAAAGGATGACTAATGAAGGCAATTGGTCAGATAATTTTAAAACATTTTTCTCTACTATTTGGACATTTCAACAAGAGTTTTTGTCAATTATATGGATAGTTACTTTAATACATCATAGCTTATTTTACACATGTGGGACCCAATAGTTGTATACACACATACAGCCTTACAAAAAGTGGGTAACCCTGATTGGATTAAAAAAAAAAGTCCTATTCATAGAAAATATCTAAATGAAAACAAAAATATTATTACCAGCATTATTTCTGGAGAATGAGGGAAAAATTATTGGATCAGTGAGGTTACTACTAAGTGTGTACTTTTTGCTATACATTGTTCTTAATTTTTATGAGCATGTATTACTTTTCCATTTCAATTTTTTTTAAGATTTATTTATTTATTTATTTGACAGAGGGATACCACAAGTAGGCAGAGAGGCAGGCAGAGAGAGAGAGAGAGGAGGAAGCAGTCTCCTTGCTGAGCAGAGAGCCCGATGTAGAACTCGATCCCAGGATCCTGAGATCATGACCTGAGCCGAAGGCAGAGGCTTAATGCACTGAGCCACCCAGGCACCCTCCATTTCAATTTTTAAGATTATGTTAACTAAGCTGAAAACTAGGCAGAGGTACTGTAGTCCTGAAATTTTGAGCTTGTATCTTTCATTGACTAACAGTAGGGGATACAAAATCAAATGCTTCCAGCGCACAGGCAGGTAATGTAACTAAGCAAATTGAATTGCATATTGTGGCAGTGAGGCAGTACCTGTTCTGTCTAAAGCAGCCAGGGACTACCAGTTCTAGCTCATTGTTACCATAGAAGAATATGGGTCTAATGTCGTCAGATCACCCAATTTCCAAAGAAGTGAGAAGTCTAGAGATTTTTTTTTAATTTCATGATTTTTAAATGAAAGTAATTGATTTAAAATTTGTGTAGTTTAAGATGTGGGCCCAACAAATCATGTCAATGGCCTAAATCTAACCTGTGGGGCACCAGTTTGTAAACTCTGACCTAAGCAGTAGTCTGGACTGTTGGTTTTGTTTTTTTTTTTAAACAAAAACAAAAACAGATGAAGATGTTTCAAGAAACTGGCTCATTTCTTGCTTGTTTTCCTCCTATCTAAAATATTAGTTATTATTCCAGAGCCTACAAAGGGCTCTAGGTATTTCCACAATGACTAAGCAGTAGGACCCAGAAACTGTCAAGCCTCTGAAGGATTGTAAATTGCCAATTAGCAGAGCATTCTGGGGTCAGTTGTGAAAAATACAGTCTTGGGTGTGGTAGCAGTGCTTCCTGAGAGGGCTGTGAAGATCAAGAACTGAAATGAGGTTACTAGAAAGGAATCAGTTTGGTGGCAGAAAGCAGTCTTCAAATCCTAGAGTTGTGGTCAGTTGGATTATAAACTCTAAAATAGTCATGGAGGCTACTTAGGATATGCTTAATGTGATATTTGGGTGTGAGCAAATGTCAACATTAAAACAAACATTTCTTTCTACATAAAAACAACATTGGGAGAGCAGATGCATAGGTAGGAAGATCCCAATTTCAGGACTAATATTCAAGACTGAGCTTTAAGGGAAGACTAATCCAGAAGAGCCCAGTGGAGTTTTATTTTCTACTTAAATCATTTGTCACACCATTCAATAAAGACATAAAGATAATGAAGTTACCTGGCAAATGAATTCTTTTGAGCCACTTGCTCAATTAAGATATCATGCCAAATATTTCCCCCTTATATATAATAATGCAGTTTACCAGCACTTGCTATTGAAAAGTTGGCTAAACACCAAAAAATAAATGACCATTAACCAACAGAGGCCCTCAACGCATCCAGAATCCTCTTTACAAGGCCCAGAAATAAGGATCTTAAGGCCAGTTATAGGACCACCTCTCTCTCCACACAGCACATGATGATGCTACTTGGCAGAGTAATGTCTCTGTAGTTCTTCAGTTACAGTAGTTGAAAGCAGCAAATAAACACAACACAGCACTTGGTAGGCATTCCATGAATTTATCAAATGGTAAATGTGAGTGCTAGAAAAAAACATAGCAAAATTATTAGCCCATTGCCTAACAGGGAGAGAGAAGGAAGATACCCTGAAAAGTTGACAGCAGGCTTAAAATAATATCTGGGTCCAAAAATATGAGGGGTAGAAACAAAGCTACTACACTCTAGAGAGTATCTGTAGAGACTATCCCTCTACGCTCCACAGGGCAAACCAGCTGCTCTTTCTTGGTTGGGAGGGTCCACTCTGGAGCCTGGCTGGGTGAAATTGGACAAGTAGCTTAACCTTTCTTAACTTGGGTTTCCTCATCTATAAAATCTATCTGCCTCGTAGGGTAGAAAGGTCTCAATGAGTTAATACTTGTAAAAAAAAATTGTAGAAGAGTGCCAAGTGCATAAAAAATACTCAATAGGGTTACCTATGGGTAAGAATACCATGGCATCCTGCAGATGAGTAGATTATGCTTGGATAACCTAATTAATAAGGCAGGAATTGAGTAACAACCATATAGAAGACCTTCTTCTAAAATTATTAAAACAAAAAGTCTTGGTTTATAGAGAGCTAATTTTTTAGGATCTGCCAAAGTCATGTGAAAATACTTCCTTGAGGAACATGTCAGAATAGCTCAGCATGGTGTTCTGCAGAGCTCTAGAAGCAACACTTGACTAGAGTCTCAGCTCTCTCATTATTAGCTATGCAGCACTGGCAGATTGCTTCATACTTCTCATCTATAAAATTAAGATAACGGGAGAGTTGTTATTAGAAGTACATTATGATTTTTGTTTGCCTTCACAGACCCCCTTCTTCCATAAAATAATATTAAAAATTATATTTTACTGCTGCACTGGTCTAAGGATGTATCATCCAGGTTGGATTCCTTATTATATTTCCATATTATTAAATTCAGGGTATTTTCTCCTGACTTTGAAAAGTCAGGCACTGTGCCTTTTGGATATCCAGCTCTGACTGTTAGGAGCACTAAATTAATTAGTGCTGGTAAAGTAGTTGGGTGGGACAATGTCTGACACTACAGTAAGCACTATATGAGTGTGTGTTAAATAAATAAAAGTGTAAAGTGTCAGACAAGATAGTGTTACTTTCCTCTAGACTTCCTCCCTGCTCCCCTGCCTCTCTGATAAGTAAATTCTGCTTCAGAACATGGTTAAAAACTTTCCTACCATTCACCAGCAGTTAACATTAGCAACTGAAACTATAAAGGCTTCAGAATAAATTAAGAGTGCAAATTGTGTTTAAATTCTATTTTGTAAAAAAGAAGTGGAGGTGCTGAGTATTGTTTGTACTTCCTTCCCAAACACTGCACCACTTTAGAGGTACTGAGCAAGGTGCTGCTTAAGGTCGTGGAGTCCCAAATGGGGAGGGTCTGCTTTTTGGTTTCCAGCCTTCTTTGTCAGGAGCAATAGTTCCTATCAAGGTCTCTCGTATACATGGCTAAAAAACCAAACTTAAAAGAGAAACTATAAAAAAATTTTTTTCTTCCCCACAGATTAGAACACACATACAAAAGCATGTTATATGATGGAACAGTCTTCTTTTCAAGAATTATTCACATTAGGGGCCCCGGGATGGCTCAGTGGGTTAAGCCTCTGCCTTCAGCTCAGGTCGTGATCTTGGGGTCCTGGGATGGAGCCCCGCATTGGGCTCTCCGCTTGGCAGGGAGCCTGCTTCCTCCTCTCTCTCTGTCTACCTCTCTGCCTACTTGTGATCACTCTCTGTCAAATAAATAAATAAATTCTTTATTTAAAAAAAAAAGAATTATTCACATTAAAGACCTAACAGACAACTGAATTTTTCTTAAGGTAATTCACTCCTTTATACAGAAGGGCTAAAGGAACATTTTGGCCCTCGTAAACTGCCTCAGAATCAGAAAAATTTATGATTGTCTTTATTTCCCCTCTCAGGGAATGACTTGGGCTTAGAACATAGTCAAGACTGTTTGGCTTCATTTTTGGCCTTTGAGTCAGAGGGAACCTCAACCACACATAAAACAAGATCAAAACCTCAACCACTGTTGAAATTTACATTCAGAATATGCTAGCCATGCTTTCTTCTTCTTCTTTTTTAAGATTTTATTTATTTGACAGAGAGAGAAATCACAAGTAGGCAGAGAGAGAGAGGGAAGAGGGCTCCCTGTGGAGCAGAGAGCCGGATATATGTGGGGCTCTACATTGCGGGGCTCTGCACATGGGGCTGTGCATATGGGGCTCAATCCCAGGACCCTGAAATCATGATCTGAATCGAAGGCAGAGGCTAAACCCACTGAGCTACCCAGGCACCCCACCATGCTTTCTTCTTGATTTCTACTTTCTCCAGTTTCTCATGTCTTTCCTGCTTCAAACTCCTAACCCCACCGCCCAGCTCCAACCTCCGTACTCCACCCCTGGATTTGGTGCTCACCCTTACTACTCACTGTGTCCTGAGGTCAGCCTAACTCACTTGTTGGATGGTCCTTACCTACCCCTCTCACCTGTTTTGGCTACAAAATTTGTGGGACCTAGTGCAACATGAAAATGTGGGCCCTCTCATTTAAAAACCAGAAGAAAAAGATTTTGTTCATTTTGTGTCTGTCTCGACTCATCATGGTGTTTTCTATTGGCTATCTGCTGTTGTACTCTTTTGCACTCAGCGATACTTGAGGGATGAATGAGGCCCAGTCCCACAACTCAATGAACAGAAGCATACCTAGCCCGAGGTCTTCCTGCTTCACTCCCAGGCCCCAGCCAGGGGCTTAGGTACCAGTGGTTGCTGGGGGCACTGACAGCTGAGAAGCTGGGAGCAGGAGGTAGTTAAAAAACAGGATTGTTTGTGACCTGAGACCCTAAACCCCTGGTCATGCTCCATGGTCTTATCTGACTTCACTTATAAAACAAAAATTCAAAAATAACATTATTAAATAATGTCATGATTGCAATTGCAAAACACTCAGGCTCAAGCACTGGATCCTCCCGAGCAGTGGGCCTTGGACAGCAGCACTCATGGTTGCTCATGATGTGTGAGTGAGCCCTGCCTTCTCCCTTTTGATAATCCACACCCAGGCACTAAAAATCCAACCCCCACTTGGGCCTCTTGGCCAGCACCCTTTTCCTCTGGGAGGGAGTCTGACTCAGACACTGTCCTTCACAAACAGTGTAAACCCATGACCAGAATTCCAGAACTCAGCCAAGTTATTCCTGGGGCCTCCTGCTGTATTCTGTGTGTCTGGCTTCCCCGGAAACATATTCCACACAAACAGGTACCTCAAGACCTCAAGAAGGGAAATGAACAAGCTGTACTTTTCTCATGCTAATCTCTGCTTCCCTTTCCAGAAGCTTTTCCCAGTGCCTGACCTCCTAAGAGGATTGTTGGGCCAGATCCCAATACCCCCATAAAAGTAACAGGACACCCCTCATCCAAGACCTTTTTCTTTTTAACTTTTTTCCCTCCTTACCTTTCTTTAAGTCCATCCTCTTACTCATATTTCAAGTTAGACTATGTGGAGAACGGAAAGTCCCTGTTTATTATTGAAAGAAACATTCTGATCAACCAAGACAAGATAGAGAATCAAACGAAAGCTACCATGATGCCCTTCAGAGTCATCTGAGCAGGCTGTATGGACTTTATAGTAACCAGACATGCTACCAGTAAATATTGAAGAGATCCTCTGCCAGTTCCCTGGAGAAATAAAAACAAGATGAACTCAGATCAGATATAATGTATTTATTTCAGATGAATCAATAGTTGCTTTATCTTGAAAACTTCAAAAATGTGTTTGGCTCAAAAGAGTTTTAATTTAGGGGCACCTGGGTGGCTCAGTGGGATAAAGCCTCTGCCTTCAGCTCAGGTCATGATCTCAGGGTCCTGGGATCGAGCTCCGCATCAGGCTCTCTGCTCAGCAGGGTGTCTGCTTCCCTTCCTCTCTCTCTGCCTGCCTCTCTGCCTACTTGTGATCTCTGTCTGTCAAATAAATAAATAAAATCTTTTAAAAAAAAAAAAGAGTTTGAATTTTAATATGAAAGTTATGGTCATCTTTAGCTAATTCAATCCCTGCCTTATCCTTTTATCATTCACTGTTAGGTCCCCCAATAATGGGTCCATGATTAAAGAAGGGAGACTGATACAAAGCGAAGGTCAAGCAAAGCTTTATTTCATGCCAAGCATCGAGAATCAAACCGACCATTCAGGGCCATGCCTCTTATAGAGAGGGCGAACCCTTTCTGCCTTACAGACTAACTTTTATAGAACAAAGGCTATAAGTGGTTGGGCCAATGAGATTATAACACACAGAGGAAGCTGCACAGTCATGCTAGGCCCCACACGGGTGGCCAATTGAATTACAATTCACCCCATAGTAGCTATTTGAACTAGCCTATCACCTTAGTCAGAATTGGCGCCCAAAAGGTGGGGCCCACACTCCTTGGTAGCTAGGGAGACAGTATGTGTGCTTTACTGATTGGATGTCTCCACCTGGCCTGACCCACCCTTGTATTTGGGATTTGTTACCTGGGACTGGTTTCTGGGATTTGTTTTAAGTAAGTCCCCTAGGGTGGGGTGGGGGGGCAGGGACAGTTTAAGTTTTACTACATAAACAACAAAATGGCTGTTCAACGGAGGTGGGGCTGCTCTAGCTAAATAGGCCCTTACAGTCACATCATATGAAATCATATCACTTGTGATTTCATATTATAGTATTAAAGGAAGAGACCTGAAATCATCTCATCTACTCATTTCATTTCACAGAGGAGAAAACTGAGACCCAGAGAGGTCAACCCCAGAGTCACACTTAGCACATTAGGTACTGTTGAGAGTGCAGCTAGATAGAACTGGCTTTGTGACTTCCTGCCAGCCCCACCCTGGTTCTATAGTACAAGGACTCAAAGAATCCAAAGAAATATAAGAAATGTTATTTGGATATATTTACATTTTTTTCTGATCAAATGATGAATTAGCCTCAAATTTTTAAAAAAATGTAAACACTTCTATATAAAAATTGAGGAGCACCTGGGTGGTTCAGTTCTCGGTTAAGCATCTGCCTTCAGCTCAAGTCATGATCGGAGGGTCCTGGGATTAAGCCCCAGATCAAGTTCCTGCTCAGCAGGGAGTCTACTTCTCTCTCTCTCTCTCATAAATAAATAAAATCTTTTTTAAAAAAACGAAAAGGCTAACTACAAACTGAGGAACTTACTCAAAATGTGCAATACCCAAACTCTATTGCTCTTATTAGATTAAAAAGCACTTGCATATTTACATAATTACAAATCAATAGTCCTTGGTATTTGAGCTTATTCAGAATCTTGTTTTTCATTCCATTTCAGGATGCCATGTAATGATTGTTTGGGGCCACTGAAACTCCAGTGTTACTTTCGATAACCATGTACTGGAGTTACTTTCACTAAGCATGACCTTAGCAAAAATGATCAATGTAAGTATTTAATTCATGTCAAGTATATTGCGTTAAATGCTAAAGAAGGGGTTAGTCAATGGCCGTAGAGCCACACATAGTGGACCTAAAACACTGGGGTTTAGACACATGAGGCTGGCCCCACCCTGACCCAAAGAAAGACACTGGGCCAAAGAAAGAATTAACTCCTAGGATGCCCAAGTGGCTCAGTTGGTTAAGTGTCTGCCTTTGGCTCAGGTCATGATCCCAGCATCCTGGGATTGAGTCCCACATCAGGCTCCCTGTTCAGCAGAGAACCTTCTTCTCCCTCTGCCTGCCATTCCTCCAGCTTGTGCTCTCTCTCTCTCTCTCTGACAAATAAATAAAAATCTTGAAAAAGAAGAAGAAGAAAAGGAAGGAAGGAGAGAGGGAAGGAAGGAAAAGAAAAAAAGGAAGAAAGAAAGAAACCAACCCTTTTTCAAGCCCATGATACCTACTCTGGCTGAACAGCCATGGAGAATTATGCAAATTGGGATGCAACTGCCATGAAGGCTGAAGGGGTCTAGAAGGCCATTGCCCAGGCTGTTCAGCAGCAAGAACTCCCTAGGTGGCTTGGAAGCCTCCTAGGTCCCTGCAGAGGAAGCTCATCCTGGTCTGAGAAGCCATTGACAGCAGTGATGAGAGGCTCAGGAGGAGAGAATTCATGAGAGAACCACTTCTAGAAAAAAAAAAAGAAGAAGAAGAAGAAAGCAAGGAGCACAAAGTACCCCCAGATAGCACTGGAGATGGAGAGCATCCCATGGATGTTTGGCTAAGCTGGCCTCTTTCACTCACCTAAGATCATAGTGAACACTCCCTACCTTGGAGGAATGCTTGATCTGTCACTGGCACTGATGCCTTTTGTACCAGGTTGCATAGAAGACACTACACACCAGATGCCCATCTGCCTTACCACGTTTTCCATCATCCAGAAGCAGCTGGTCCAACAGAATCATGGGATGCCCATCGAAAACTGGGTTACAGTGCCAGTTAAAGGACAACATCCTGAATGTATGGGATTCTATCTATAGGATACAGTGTATATATGCCCTTCAGTGCTCTTTCATTCATAGCCAGCATACATAGGTCCAGCAATCAAGGGGTGGATGTAGAAGTGGCTTCTCTCACTATTACATCTAACAACATTCTTGGCAGAATTCTTGCCTCCTATCTGTGCAATAATGATCTGTACTGGTTTGGTGGGAAGAACGATTCCTGTTGCCTACACAACAATAGTTCCATTGAATTGGAAAAGGAGACTGCCACTGGTCATTTTGGGGTCCTTATGTCCCTGAACTAACAGGCAAAGAATATTCCTCTCCTGGCTGGGATGATTGATTCTGATAACCATGAGCCAATTGTGTTGCTGTTACAAAATGAATGTAAGGAAAACCATGTCCAGAACTCAGGGATTCTCTGGGTTCTATCTTAGCACTTCCATGGTCAATCATAAAAGTTAATGGGAAACTCCAGTATCCATAAGAAGATGGAATCTCTGAGGACTCAGATACTTCTGAATTCATTCTGACACTCATTCAGGAATGAATATTTGTGTCAGCTCACCAAGTAAAGAATTAACTGAGGTTCTAACAGGATAGAAAATTTGGAATAAACCAGTTTTTGAAATGTGTGTGTGTAGACAAAGCAGAGTAAAACTTTTTTCTATAAAGAGTCAGATAACAGATATGTTAGATTTAGATGGTCTGTGTTGCAAACATCCAGATGTACCATTATAGCCCCACAGCAGCCAGAGACAATATGTAAATCAACAAGCGAGGCTATGTTCCAAAAAACTTTATTTTTAAATTTTTATTTGACCTGTAAGTTGGAGTTTATCAACCCCTGATATAAACAAACTTTGTATTTCTTATTCTCCTTCCCCATACTATTACCTAGGACAATGTAGTCTTTCAGTAACAGAATGTTCTGGTGAGACTTCAAAGTTGAGAGTAACTAAGACAGCTCAAAGATGAATGATGTAACTGTCTCCCAGAGGTAGGTGCAATGACAGCTGGGACTTTGAGGGACTGCTGGAACATTGAGGTGCAAAGAAGATGAGAACATCTTTGTTTCTGTGTATGAAAGTCCATAGGAAAGTTCTTGTGTGGAAGAAAGATGCTGAGTAGCCAAAGCGGCCATTTAGAAAGTGATCGTTTCCCAGACTTGGGGGCCGGGACTCCACAGAGGTCAGTTCTCCTTTCTCAGCGGGGGCTTGCCAACAGGGGAATATAGAACTTGCCAATAGAAGGCAACTAACTACAAGGCTGGAGGGAAGGGGACCCGCCGCTTCCTGGGTACCTCCTGTTCCTTTCTGTCTTTCATTCCTGTCAGCATCATCCTAGCAAAACGTTTGCACCCCAGGGCCAGCAGTGCAGTTGATTCTGGTTTGTGTTTCTTCCAACGCTCGCAGACCTGGCAGAGACCCCCGGCAACTCCGGGTCCCCTCCTCAGAGGGCTGGGCCTCACCGGGCAGGGGGGACTTCCAACTACTGAGGCAACACTACAGCTGAGCAGAGCCTGTTCTCAGAGGCCTGGATTTCAGGTCTGCAGGGTCCCTCCTCAGGCATCTCAGCCTTAACAGTATCCAGATCTTCCATTCCTTCCTCAGGTTCTAGGGTGGCAGCCACTTGCTAAGACTGCCACTTCTTAGTGTGTCATTTTTGCCTTTTCATTTCTTCATACTTGGTTGGCAGTTCTTCATAGGCAGTTCCCTATTGAAACAACTGGGTGATTTCTGTCTCCTGACTGGTAGTCAATCCAGCCCCCCACCATGAGGTTATATCCATTTTCCAGATGAAAAGATTGAGACCTAGAAAGGGTTAAAAAACCCTAGAAAGGGTTAAAGGGGTTAAAAAAAAAAAAGCCACACAACCCGTATGAGACAGGAATAGGCCTTAAACCTGGATCTTTCTAGTTGTAAAGCCCTTCTTTCTTTTAATACAGCTGAGCTCTGCAAGTTGAAGGCAGATCTAATCAATAGCTCACTGGCCTCTTTTTAGCAGGGAGACAGGTATTCAAATTAGACTGGATCTGTCCAAGGCAGGCCGTATAAATAAATGCAAGAGTACGCACACCTGGCAGCTTTAAGAGACTTTATAACACTGGGCCCAAGTGAATTATATTCCAGAGCACACAGGAGCCTGCAGACATCATGTGAGATTCTATAATAATCTGCAAAAATAAATAAATAAATAAATAAATAAGGAGCTGCTAGAATAATGGAGAAAGTTAATGACTTCCCTTTTGTGAAATAGATATGCAAATATTTAGTTTTCACATTAATCTCCAGCAAAAAATCTAGGATGTTCCCATGTGTACTTTCAGCAGAACTGCCTGATTTCCAAGAACAAGCCTTTGAAACCAACTAACCTCATTTACGTTCACTGAATGCTCTATGATACCCTCACAGCTAAGATGGTAAAACAAGGAATGGATGCGGATCCCAGTTTGAGGTTATAAGCATATTTGTTTGGAAATAAAGCAAGGTTCGAGACAGCACTGGTGCTTGGGCTGGACCCAGCAGGCAGTTTTCAAAAGGAAGAGCGAAGAGCCCTTCATCACCGCCGGACTGGAGTTCTCCTGTGCCTCCCAGGAAAAAAATGAATTTGGCAAGGAGTAAGACCAACACGGATGAGGTCAGGGTCATCCTGAGGGTCACATGAGGAGGGTGAGACAGACCTGGGGGTTCTTACTCAAGAGATAAGACCATCAGAACTTGCAGGAATGTGTTACTTTCTAAGGGAAGAGCTCCAGGTTTTTCTTTGCACCCTTGTTTCCAAGTGGTCTGTCTGCCCAAAGGATGGTGGTTAAGATAGCGACTGTACAGTCATTTGTTGGTTTTGTCACCAGCATCCACTCCTCCTTCTGGCAGTCTCTTGATCTTTCTTTACAGGAACACCCATTCCTTCCTTCATTGACTACATTCTCTGTGGACATCAAGAAATTCCGCCGCCATCCCCAGCATGGGGTGGGCATGGGACCCCAGCCAAGCCAATCAGATTCTTTCTCCTCCAATTTCTCCAAGAAACTTCGGTCCTGATCAGAGGGACAACAGAAAACAATTGTTACTGAAACAACAGCATGACGTTGAAAACACAGTTCCTTTGTCTTGCTATTTAGATGCCCCAAGTTGCCACTGTTCTGCTCTCCCCAAGGCTGATTCTTCCACTCACCCTTCAATTTTCTGAGCTATCCTATTTCCCTCAGATGGATTTTTTTTTTTTTTTTTTTTTTGCCAGGGCCTTTGTTCATTGTTTTGCTTGCTTGCAGCCAAGGAACCCTCACCGATTCCACAAGCTGTATTGGTAAGAAAAAATCTGAAGGTTCTCTACAAACCTTAGAGTACTCTCAGATAAAAAAAGAGGTAACTGCCTTGTCTATAATGTTTCTAGCTGCAGATATCCACAGGGAAGTCACAGGGAAGCAGACTGTAACTCCTGGACATTCAGGGACTGGGTTCATTTTGTTCACCCCTAGATCTGAAGTGCCCAGGATCTAGTGCTTGGAACAGCATAGGATGACATTAATATCAGGTGCATGAATAAATAGAAATGAGCAATAACTTTCCAATGATTTGTTTAATAATAGAATTGCTACATCATTAAATAATAAGCTCCTTGTCACTGAGAGAGTTAAATAGAACCTACATCTCTTAGGATGGGAAAAAAAAAATGGAAAAAAAAAAGTCCTGCATTGAGCAAGTGGCTTCCAAAACACATTGTAATTCGACCTTATAATTCCATAATTGTTTCTTACTTGCTCTTAGAAAATAGATTCTAAAGTAAAAATAGAACACTGTGTGCATTAAGGCCATATATATAGCAAAGACTAAATAGAACAAAAGGCATGATAATTTTCCTATGTTAGAAAAGCATTTCCTTACAAGCCCACAAAAGAAAGCCAGCATAAGCTCTAGCAGGAGATGTAAACCATTGCTGGTCTTGTTTACAATGACCTACACTTGATCTATTTTTAGTCTCAAGGAAAGTGAAATAATAAGAGAATGGATAGTTTGGTTGCCATGGTTATTTCCATCCACTGGTGCATCCATTTCCCATCATTTGTAATAACCCAGTTTCCCAGAGTGATACCTTGAGGCTCTTTATTAAATGGTTCCCCTGGTATCACCCTCTTCTGGCTACTTTTCACAGCTTCCCTTTCTTTGTCTTGCCAGTCTTCAACATGGCTGGAAGTGAAAAATACCCAGCCTAAGTCTACCAGGATTTTTCAGTGCAGATAAGTCTCTTGTTTGGACGCAACCACTTAAGGGTCTGAATGGTTCATGTGTTTCTGAACCTTAAAGCTGCATCCTTCCCTGCATTATCAGGGCAATAAGCAAATGAGGTGATGGGTTGCTATTCTCTTTAATGTGGATTTCACCTCTTTTACAAGTAGCACATCTTGGCATTGAAGGCAGGTGGAATGGAAGGAAACGCCATCTGGAGAATATGCTTGCGACCTTGTGAAACTGAGCTACGCATCTGTCTTGGTTGCTTTGGATTTCTGTAGTGGCTAACAAAGACAGTGTCTCTGCTTTGGGCAGAAACCCGTGAGAATGCAAAGAATCTGTATGGGGCCTCTGAAGAGACACTTTGCGGGGAATTACACTCCCTTGATAAATTCTGGTCTTTGTTGTAGTAGGTCGTAGAAATTTGGCATCGTATAGACTCATACAATTCAAAAAAAAAAAAAAAAAAAGGTATTGCTGGTGCCACACATCTACACATCTAAACACTAGGTGGCAGCCTTGCCTTTTGTGTCACCAATTGGGAGGCATGGGGAAATTCTATGGTGGACAAGGGACGGGGTACTTGCTGATACGGAGCTTGCACAGAAGTAGAAGAGGTAGACACTAAACAAGCAAATAAAAATAATTTTAGATCATAACTGCAATGAAAACATGACAACATAATGTAATAGCAAGTGGGCATGAAGGGGAAAGGATGGTGGTCAGGAAAGTCCCCTGAGGAGCCAATACCAGCCTGAATGAGGAGAAGGAGTCAGCGGGGCCAAGAGCTGAAGAAATAGTGGTTCAAGAGAAGGAAATATCAGTGTAATGGCCCCAGAGGGGCCAAACTTTTGGTATTAAAGAAAGAAGCTAGTGTAACTGGAGTGTGGGAAGGGGAGGGAAAAACGGGGTAGAAGGCTGGAAGATAAGCAGGGGTCAGACCATGTGAGGACAGCTGGCCAAGGAAGGAGACAGTATTGTATTCCAGGCTCAGTAGAAAACACTGGAGGAAGAAGTGGAAGGCGAAGGGACCTAAGTTCACCCTGAGCATTATCCCCCACAAGGATGTAATAAGCTCCTTACAGTGCTCACAGTGGACTGACCATTAAGATAGCAGATTTGGTAGACACAGCTCCCACCCTAGGATCCCCCAACTAAGAACAGACCTTGGTGGTGCAACACACCCCAGTGGAGGTATCCCGTTGAGTGTGGATCCCTAAAGAAAAAGGCATAAGCAGAGGGCGGGGGGGAATCAATTTTTGGAAACACTAAACACTGCAACAAACACCATTTCCTGCTGAGAAAGTATTTTAACACACAAACCTCCTTTATGCCAGAAAGAAAAACAGAAGAGGTAGAATTTTCCCATTGTGATATGCACAGATCAAATTTAGGCTTCAGGACACCTGAGTTCACGGCTCTCTTTGGCAACTAATTGATAGGAGGTTATCTGTTTAGTGCATTTTGGTCAGAAGGCAACATTCTGCAATAAACACAACCCCGCTCATCTGGTCTCAAGAGTTTCCTTTTGATACAACCACCCCCAGACCTCTTCATGGGGCTATTCTGCTCACTTGGCCTCATGGTGTAGCACAGAGCAGCACCTCCAAAGGCTGTGAGCAGACTGGGCTAGAGGAGGCTTGGCCTCCCAAACATGCAGGACAAAGACAGAGGTACACAACTGCATTTTCGTGCTAGCTACATGTGGTAACACAGACACTCCATAGAGTCAAGACCCCTTTTTAGATTTTCTCCCCCTTTTGAGGCTGGATGTATATTACCAGCCGAGAAGCTGGCCCATTCAAGGAACATAAATGGGGAATGTCTATCTAGTGGGATCTGTGTCCAAGGAGAGAGGACATGCCCTACTGGAAGAGGACAGCCACCCCAGCTCCAGTCAAATGTTTCCAAGCAAGAACATGTGGCCTGATGATATCTGATCTCCAGATATTTCTAGAGAAACCAGAAATCCAGATTTTAATGAGAAGTCTCCTGCTTTTTAAAATGTTTGACACTGATTCAGTAAAATAGTTCCTTGATGGCAGAATAGGTCATGATCTGTAGGCCCCTGGTTTGTAAGTTCTACTTCAGTCCTTAGTTATCCGATATTTATTATGAAATTGTCACATGTGTAGAAAAGTTGAAATAATTTTACAGTGGACACCTCTCACCTAGATTCTAGCTGTTTGGTCACATATCTCTACTCAGCTGCTACTTCTAAAGACATTTTAACTGTATGGAAATTTGAAGGAGCAGGAAAGACGAAAGGAGAACATGAGTCCTGTCGAGATGGCTATTAACTAGGCTATTAACTCTTTTTTTTTTTTTAACAGATTTTATCTATTTATTTGACAGAGATCACAAGCAGGCGGAGAGAGAGGAAGGCAGAGAGAGAGGAAGGGAAGCAGGCACCCCGCCGAGCAGAAAGCCCCACTTGGGGCTCGATCCCAGGACTCCGGGATCAAGACCCTAGCCGAAAGCAGAGGCTTTAACCTACTGAGCCACGCAGGCGCCCCTGTTAACTCATTTTTAAAACTTCAGCCTCAGTGGCAGGAAAAACGGGGAATTATTAATCAACAGGTGTAAGGTTTCAGCTATGCAAAATGAATTAAGTTCTGGAAATCTGCTATATAACATTGTACCTACAGGTAGCAAGATTCTATTGTACACTTAAAAATCTGTTAAGAGTGTAGAACTCATGTTAAGTGTTCTTACCAACAATAAAATGAGTTATTTTATAAATATATATATATATATATATATATATATATTTTTTTTTTTTTTTAGTGTAACCTCTTTAACCCAGCTTTCTATGGCCATGATTTTTAAGTAGAGCTTAGGAGTTAGAGACTTAAAGCCCCGGGCATCTGTCATCCCTGGGCAGATCGAAGCTGCCTCTCAAAATGACATCTCAAGAACTGAGCTCCGGGATGCTGGAAGGTTTTGTGGAATACACATGCTTCTCCCATCTCCCTGGACACGGAAACTCTGATACCCCCGAGTGAGGCCAGGAAGGTTCCAGCAGGGCCACAGAATACTTTTCACTGACCCCAGTATAGTCAGAAAGGGCCAAACACAGACCGTGGGCTCGCTACCAGCAGGAGAGGGTGCAGTTAGAGACCTCACTTGCTCAGGGTACGTGTGAGCCCAGTGTTTTGCACATGGGATGCTCATTTTTTTTTTTTTAATTTATTTGACAGAGAGAGAGAAATCACAAGTAGGCAGAGAGGCAGGCAGAGAGAGAGGGGAGGAAGCAGGCTCCCTGCGGAGCAGAGAGCCTGATGCGGGGCTCAATCCCAGGACTCTGGGATCATGACCTGAGCTGAAGGCAGAGGCTTTAACCCACTGAGCCACCCAGGCGCCCCATGGGATGCTCATTTTGTGGGGGAGGTTAGAGCCAAGAGCCTTGGCTGTGAAAACTGATTATTTTAATTAAGTCCCTTGAGACTTGCTGCAGAACACTTTTTGAAGGTTGAAAATAGCCTTTCTCAGGGTTCCCACGTGGGCACTGGGATCCAGGGAAGGTATTTAAATCCTGACAGCAGCTCTCAGGTTGGCTTGTCTGGCGAGATTGATCAGCAGCCTTCTCTTGTCCTTTGTGGTGACTGAGAAACACCTAGGGACAGAGGGGGAGAGAAGCCTTTTATACCCACCACTGTTCCCCCACTGCTTGCCACTGAGCTTAAAAAAATTACATTTCCCTTGTGGTAACAGTGTATCATTAAGGGATGGTAATCACCATGGTAACGAAGGATCGTCCGCTACGAGTGAAGGAAAGAAAGAAAAGCATCGGCCAGAGCTGGCTGCACCCACGTTAGCTCAAAATGCCTGGCCTTTGAAGTAATACAGAAAAGGAGTATTTTTCTAAACCGAGGGCTGCACCGAATTTTAGAATCATTAAATCCTTAAACTGTAAGAGTGAAGGAATTGCAGAATGACCACAGGCTGCAACTCAGTGCCTTCAGGGTCAGCCAGCCAGGTAAACCACCAGGCCTGCGGCTCCGTGGTGGTGGAGGAGGGAGAAGGTTTGGAAAACTGGCCAGACCCTGAGACAAGGGGGAACAGCTTCCACAGCAGCAGCTGATCATTGCAATGAGAGAGCCAGCCCTGTCACATCAAGTCATGCAGTTTCCAATGGGAGCTCCAAGTGAAGATTTTTATGTGAAATACCCCAATTTTGACTACTATCCCAAACTTATTTCAAGCAGGTCAATTAAAACACATCTGTGAGCTCCAGTTTACAACAGTTGTATCCCATCTCCCTGGGATACACTCCAGTTCGATTCAACACAACTGCCCACTCTTTTTCTTAAACTCTGAGGATACCTAGATCCAGAAAAGTTATTATTTTGTTCAGGTCACACAGTCAGTTAGTGAACAAGTCAGACCTCTGGGGTCTGGACTCCCGGTGCAGGGCTCTTTCCCATCTGAAATGTTGTGGAGACAGCCAGCTTGGCTCATTTCCACTTTGATGGGTACAAAAACTCTGCTGGCAGTCAGGCTTTATTACAGACTGAAAATTTTAAAAACATAAAAACAGTTTTCAGAGCGTACAAGATGTGTGAGTCTATCCATTCCTTGTTAGATCATTTCCTAGTAGCTTATGTTGACTGTTATTGTAAATAGGATTTTAAAATTATATTTTTGACTAGTAACTGCTTGTATAATATAGAAAGCTATTTTCTCATTATATTTGTAATACCCACTTTACTGAATTTTTTCTCTATGACCTATCAATTCATTCTTTTTTTTTTTCATATTTTATTTATGTATTTATTTGAGAGAGAGAGAGAGAGATCACAAGTAGGCAGGGAGGCAGGCAGAGGGAGAGTGGGAGACAGGCTCCAAGCTCAGCAGAGAGCCCAATGCGGGGATCAATCCCAGGACCCTGAGATCAGGACCTGAGCTGAAGGCAGAGGCTTAACCCACTGAGCCACCCAGGGGCCCCACATCAGTTCATTCTTATAGAGTTTCTAAATGTAGAATCAAATCTTCTGCAACTAATTGTTATTTTACTCCTTTATTTCCTTTTTTTTGTCTTTGGATGATTAATATTTACATAAGACAGTGTTAACTAAGAGTACTTAGTATCTTTGTCTCATTCCCAAATTTAACGGGAATTCATCTCACCATTAAGAATGATGCTGGCTTGGGGCGCCTGGGTGGCTCAGTGGGTTAAACCGCTGCCTTCGGCTCAGGTCATGATCTCAGGGTCCTGGGATCGAGTCCCGCATCAGGCTCTCTGCTCGGCAGGGAGCCTGCTTCCTCCTCTCTCTCTGCCTGCCTCTCTGCCTACTTGTGATCTCTCTCTGTCAAATAAATAAATAAAATCTTTAAAAAAAAAAAAAGAATGATGCTGGCTTTATATATATACATATGTATCTTAAACATATAAAGAATCAATTCCTACTTTATTAAGGACACTTTAGAAAATAATAAATATATGTTACATTATATCAAATTCTTTTTTTAGCACCAGTGGAAATGACTAAATGATTTTACTCCTCTGAGAAATATGGGGAATTATATTACTAGATATCCTAGGGTAGAACTACTTTAGCCTTCCCAAAATGGAATCTATTCTTTTTAAGTTTTATCTATTTAAGTAATCTCTACACCCAATGTGGGGCTTAAACTCAAGATCCCAAGGTCAAGAGTTGCACACTCCACCGACTGGCCAGTCAGATGCCCCAGTCTATTCTTTTAAAGTTCCACTGGATTCTGGTTGCAAACATTTCATCTCAGATGCTTATATTCATGTATCTTTTTGTTGTTCTATCTTGGACAGGTTTTGTCATGAGTGTTTATGCTTATAAACATAATTGGGAGGCTTTGCTTCTCTCTTCTACCCTCTTGAATGGTTCAAACAGCATGGGGATTGTCTGGCCATTAAAGACTTGAAATTTCTTAAACACTTAAACTTGAAATTTCTAAGTTCCCATGACCCTGACCAAGTCCTTCACCCCAGAGGATTTCTCTACTTCCTTGTCCAGAAACAGCTTTAATCTCCTCTCCTTCAATTCAGTGTCTAATCCTAGTGGCTAAAAGCCCCACGTCTCCTTCATGGTGGCCTCGAAGCCTTCACAGGAACCTTTCTGTGACAGCCCAGCATGGCAGAGGTGTAAATGTTGATTAGATTCATTTCGCTATCCCTTTCCTCCCTCTTCAGAGTACCAGACTTGAGATTCTTGTTGCATTTAGTCATTGGTCTTCAGCATTTGTTAGAGCCCTGAATATTAAGTGAATATTAGTACCTAGGCCAGTGCAGAAGTGTCTCTTCACCTCTTTGACTTTGTCTAATTCTTAACCATTTCTCTTTTTCCTTCCCTTCCTCTCTCTCTTTTTCTAGTCCTTTCCTCCCACTAATGGAGATGTGCATAGATTAGACCTCATGAGCAGGACACTTTCTGGTCTATCTTTTTAAACTCGTATCCAGGATTCTAGTTATTCACCACCATCTTTTTTTCCCCACAATAAAGCCAAGACCATTACACAGGGTCTCCTAGTCCTGGAGATTGCCTAGGACTCCTTTGGCAATGAACCAAATCATTTTATCTCTCACCATCCTTCTATAGTTGAAACCACTACTGGAATTGATTACAGGGGGATGGAAAGGATCTTCTGTAGGAAATACTCCATGTCTTCATCAGGATGTTCTCAAGCTAACCTGCCAGGCCATGGGTTTTCTTGACACAATGGCTCTTCGTGATCCAAAGAAGGAGAGCCCCAGAGCTTGACCATACGCATGTTAAAACAGGCGAACTGAAATCCCATGCCCTAAAAATGAGAATCAGAAGTTGTCCCTCCCTAGAGATGTTATTATCAGCAGGAAGAATGTGCCTATCTTGGGGTGGAGGGGTGGGGATCCTTTTTAAATCAGGCAAAACTGTGCCACCCATTTCCTGGATCTTGGTGCCCATCTCTATGCTCTTTCTGAAGACTACCAGATGAGGTAGTCTTCCAAGATGAGGTTGGAATGATGCTACAACCAAAAAAAGAAATTTGCTGATGACAGGAATGTGGTTCTCACAGTAATAAACATGAACAGGTGGTTGAGCAGCAGGTTCTTAAATACTGTGCCACTATAAGAGAGGGAAGACAGCAGATATAACATTTGCACTTGCAAAAATATCCTGCCTTTAATAACAACTCTACACTGTAAATGCAAATGATATGTTAAACTCGCCAGGAGAATGGCATGATATTGCTGTAGTTATTTGGTAGGACAATAAAACAATGGTAGCAGGAGCCCTGCTGGGCACTTGTAGGGTACTTAACATTTTCTTAATTACTTAACATTTTCAAAGGCTCTGACAGGCACCAATTCATTGTGATGCTTTCATGAGCTTTCTCTGGCCTGACAGTGCTTTAGAAGCATGTAAATAACTCTTTGCTACACATATACCTTAATGCAGTGGCAAGCTTGGTTTATATCCTCAATTGACAGGTTTTAAAGTTGCTGTAACCATGTGGGAAGTCAAACCATGGACTGGCTCACAGCTTAGAGATTAGCGGTTCTTAACTTGAGACTCCAACCTCCAGTTATGGAGAAAAAATAATGTTAACTTCTCTTCCACATATCCCATTAATGGAGCCCCCAGAGAGCACAAAGACTTTTTTTTTCAGATTTTAGAAATACACATGCACTGGCTTTGTCCATACTAACCAAAACTTCATGGGCCCAAAGACATTTTTATCTACGCCCCTTCCCACAGAATTTATCATCTATATTACTGACCAAATATGGGAAAGCAATCTATCCCATAAGTAACTTACTCCTACCTTCACAGACCTCACAGCCTATCTGGGTGAGGGAAAATGTGCATTCAGAATAAAGTCTACTGATATTTAAAATAGAGATGTGCCAGATGGATAGACAGCCAGATAGAATGGAGGCTCAGAGGAGAAAATAATCCATATGCTTGGGATCATGGGGTGATAAGAGAAGTCCAGAGAGAGGAGATGGCATCTTAACTGAACACTGAAGGTTAAGTGAGCAGTCACCAGCTGGTTGAGGGGATGGTAGGTGAGGGCTGAAGGCAGAGGAACCACAGAGCCAAGGTGAAGCGAGAGGACACGCAGCACTGCTCCCAACACTCGGAGTGGTTCGCACGTGGTATGAAGTCCAAGTTCAGCGTGGACTAAATGCACAAATGCTTACACGGGTGAGGGGACCTTGGGGAGAAATGTAAACCGTGGATCTCAAGTTTGAGACAGACGTGAGAAGCTGATCTCGCTGAGGTGTGACATCTGACAGAAAGCCGTGGCTGGACCACTGAGTTTTGTGAAGGTGTAGAAGAGGTCTTAGAACTCTGGCTGCATTTCTCACCGGGGTGAAGCTTCTGGACCCTGAGAAGCATTTCAGCAGAAAAAGATCAGAACTAGAAGGACCATTAGTGAGCATCTAATTCAGTCCCCAGAGGTGACAATGATGGGCTCCAGCTTCAGGTCCTGTGTCTCGCGGTGGCCCCCCACAGTCAATGCAGAATGACCTCTCAGTGAAAGCCTCTGGCCACACTGAAGGAAAAAACGTCAGAAAGCAGGAAGGGGTAGATAGAAAGAAAAGCGGGCAGGCTGGCAGGCAAGCAGGCAGGCTGACTGGCCTGTGACCCTGGCTTGAGATTTGGCTGGCATTGGGTTTATTCTCAGCATCTTGCTGGAAGGGAAACTCCCTTGAGCCCAGTTCCCATCAGAGCAAAGGAATGGCTTTTCACAGCCTACTACACAGAAACAAGCCTGCCTTCAGTCCCTCTTGGGGAGGAAGGGCTGTTGTGGTACTGCAGCATCGTGGTTGGTCCTTTTTTCTCACTTCACCAGAGCAATCGGTTTTGAGTTTCCAACCCAGCCCTTCAAACCCTTACAGGAAATTCCTAGGGACTAATTAGTCCAGCTACAAAGTTTTTGGCAGCTCAGCTCTGAAGCCCTCCTTTGAATTCTAAAGGAACCAGCAGGGGCCCCTGGGGCTCCACTCCTGGCTCTTCCCCAACCTTGACCCAGAGACCTGGGTAGGATGGATTTCCCCACATGGAACAAAACTGACCCTTGATTTCTTTGCCCAAATGTCCTCCTACACTAGGTGTCCTGAATTAAATATTCTTCCTACAGAAGAGGTTTAACCCAGGGGTTCTTAAACTTTAGCATGCATCAGGGGCACCTGGGTGGCTCAGTGGTTTAAAGCCTCTGCCTTCAGCTCAGGTCATGATCTCAGGGATCTGAAATCGAGTCCCGCATTGGGCTCTCTGCTTGCCAGGGGACCTGCTTCCTCCTCTCTCTCTCTCTCTCTCTCTCTCTCTCTCTGCCTGCCTCTCTGCCTACTTGTGATCTCTCTCTGTCAAATAAATAAAATCTTAAAAAAAAAAAAAACTTGAGCATGCATCAGAATCACCTGTAGGATTTGTGAAAGTACAGGTTTACTTTAGGACCCACCCCCAGTTTCTGATTTGGGGAGTTCAAGATAGAACCTGAATTTGCATTTCCAACAAAGTCCTAGAGGACTTTGCTAATGCTTGTGTGCCAGTGCCCACACTCTAAGTACCACTGAATCAGGACTCGGGTCCTATATTCTTTTCTTTTTTCTTTTTCTCTTTTTTTTTTTTTTTTTTTTGTTTCTTTTCCTGCTCACCTATACCACAAAATTGCCAGGAATTCCCAAATAAGGAAATCAGGAATCAGGCCTTATATTTTTTTCCTGCAAACAAGTTATTTCCTGTCCTCCCAAACCTCAAAATTGCCCTCTGTCCTTCTCCTTAAGAACATAATCCTTTCATTGATTAATTAGTACTCAACCTACTTATCGCTACAACAATTTTGTTCCTGGCACCGTGAGACATCCCTAATTTTATTTCCTGTCCCTGTTGTCTAGACCAGAATCTTACTTATGATCTCCAGGCCCAAATACATGTGTAACAGAAACAATAAAACAATCCAGCCCAGAGAACAAAGACAGTGTTCTTTCCTAAGAAAAAGGAGCTTTGGTTGAAAGTCAATGCAAGCTTTAGACACAAAATGGAGGGCATGCACATGGAGTGACGGTAAATTTCCTGCTAGCATTCTATTAGGCTCTGCTAGTGAGGAGACTTTTTTCCCTGGAGAAGGTTAGGAATTGGTGCCAGCATTAATTAAGGAATAAAGGTGAGTGAATCTTTTCCTCTGTTGAGTAGAGTCTATTCCATGCGGCCTGGCTTGCTCTAATAATACCAGACAAGGTGCAGTGTTAACCTCCCTTCCTGCAAGAGCTGCCTTTACGCTAGTAGGGGGGCTGGGTAAATACACCAACTCCTATTTATAATGATCTTTCCTGGGTCAAACTACTTCTAAAGAGGGATAGGAGGACGTGGGCAATATTTACAAGCTCATGGGAAGACACACTGGAAGGCAGTTTGAGAAGTTGCCATTTTGGGGGCCCCTGTGGCTGGCCTGGGAGGAGATAGGGATGTAGTCCACTCTAGATGTTACCAAATACCAAAAGCTACAATTACTTGCAGGAAGCGTGGGGCTGAGGGTGGGGTTGTGAAGTGTGGATTGAACAGGGAAGAGAGTGTCTCTAAGAGAGAACTGAAGGGAGGTTGTAGAGAGTTTTGATAGGTGGACGTGAGTTTTTGAAGATGATTCATCCCACTAGGACATGAGGCAGAGGATGAGGGAGATGCTGTCAGCTGACAAAGAAAGTGGGTCATAGACTGGGTAGGTGAATCATGGAACATGTTGGACACACTTGTTAGGTTATTGTTCTTCTTTTCTCTTTTCTCACTTGAAAAGATGCCGGAGGCATCTTGGACTTCCCTCCTGTCCAAGCCCTCATCACCTGTGCCTCGGGCGGGATGCCAGCCCCATCCTCCCTGCAGCTGAGCCCCAGGGAAGCCACATGTAATTTGGACAACAATTTCCAATCAGGGCATAAATGCTCTGATAACGCATTTTAGCACGCAAGTCCACTGGACACAGGATTTTCCAAAGAGACTCTCAGCTTTCTGTATCAAGAGGATTATATTTGCCATCTACTCTCCCTGGCTGTACTGTGGAGAGGATTACCGAGTTGATATGTATTAAGTACTTTGAGCTGCAGGGAGGAAAAGGTGTCATTGAGACACAAAGAAACATTAAATACAGAACAAATTGCTTTAACTCAGTGGCATGTCGGAGGCTTCACAAAGAATATGATAAGGAAATAGTAAATCATGATTTCCACAAATAATTCAACTCCCTTACGGTTTGTCATACCTGTGTGAGCTGATAAACAGAATAATTCTAAAATTTACTAATTTGCTCCTGTTTAAGCTTCAAACATCTCAGAGCTAATTAGTTGATTAGTTTTTGTAAGTTTTAATGAAAAGACTTCATACATATGTTGGGTCCTCACATCACAAAGTCAAGATTCATCAAATATTTTATGTGATTGCATTTATGATCAAGGCAAAATGCCTTAATTACACAAGTAATTAGCCTTGAGGAGAGAAGCGAACACAAAAGTCCAAATTAGTACATTTGTTAACTGTTCCTCCCAGGGATAGAACCCATAGCCACTCCATATACAGTTAGATATTATAGCTACTTTGATCATGGGAATTACACATGATCTTCTGAAAAGCACAATGGCAAAAATGAAAACACTAATGTAATGAACTTGAATACAATGGAGCAGAGTAAAGATTAGAACTGGCCAAGAAACCTGGGTTTTAGTTCAGGCTGCCATTCATAAGCTTTGTGCCTTAAGCTAAATTACCTTAGTCTTCCTGGGCCTCAGTTTCCTCAATTATAAATTATGGAAGCTAGACTATATGATTTTTTTAAAGATTTTATTTATTAGAGGGATGCCTGTCTGGCTCAGTCGTTAAGCATCTGCCTTTGGCTCAGGTCATAATCCCAGGGTCCTGTGTTCAAGTCCTACATCGGGGTCCTTGCTCTGTGGGAAGCCTGCTTCTCCCTGTCCCACTCCCCCTGCTGTGTCTCTCTGTGTCAAGTAAATAAAATCTTAAAGGAAAAAAAAAGAGATTTTATTTATTAGAGAAGGAGAGAGCACATGGGCAAGCTAGGAAAGGGTAGAAGGCGAGGCAGACACCCCCACATCACCCCCCTCCCCCAACCCTCCCACCCACTCCCCGGGGCTCAATCCCAGGAGTCTGGAATCATGACCTTTGCAGAAGGCAGACACCCAACCCACTGAGCCGCCCTGGCACCCCTGGACTACATGATTTCTAAAGCTCCTTCTGGTGCTAAAATTTTTCAGGCTGGTGTTGAGGAGTTCCCCCCTTTCAACTCTTGTTTCGGAAGCCATTTGCTTCCTAGCACTGTGCCTGTCAAAGAGCATTGCTGCCAACAGCTTATAAGGTTGGTCTGTTGGTGCAGGAGAGAGGCGTCTGCCTGATCTGGTTTTGTTTACAGTGGCAGCATTTCAGCACATCCTCTGTGCTTTCAGCAGGAAGCAACCAGGCAGCAAAATTGCTCTAGCATTAAACAAATCCAGCTGCAGGGCATCTTCAAAATGCTCCCTATGTGTTTTTCGATTTAGCCTACCATTAACATTTTAAAGCACCATTTAGAGCTACAGTATGCAGTCTTCTGTTACAAAATGAATGCAGGTTTCTCATTACTGCAGTTGGGGTGGCTGGGGAGGGTAGAGGGAAGGGGGCTATTCAGAGAGAGAAGGTATCTTAGAACGTGGGACAGGATTTGCCTTTATCCCTCCTGTCCAAGCACTCATCACCTGTGCCTCAGGCAGGACGCCAGCCGCATCCTCCCCGCAGCTGAGCCCCAAGGAAGCGGCAGATAAACAGCGGACCCAGAGAGGGGATTGGAACAGGGTTGGCCTCACCTGCTTGCGGAATGGGTGTGGTCTGAGTGAGAGGTGTGATCTGAGAAGGTGTCGTCGGAATTGGCAGTGGTGGGGGAGGGGAGGCGGACAGAGGACAGAGGCCATCCAGAGCGGAAGGAGCAGAGTAACAGGGCATGGAGGAAGAAGGAGCATGGTGTGGAGGAAGAAGGAGCATGGTGTGTTTGAACAATGCAACTAGATCTTAGTGGCTCTGCATTTAATGGAAGAAAAAGCAAAAAAAAAAAAAAAAAAAAGATGGAGAAGTGACCAGCCAGGTAAAGTCTTATTATAGCACTGTGTTGTGCTCTCCAGAACCCTGCTCCAGGACTGAGGGATTCACGGTCACATCCGCTTCCCCAGGAGCCACCCACATAGAAAAATTTGTGGATGCTGGGGGGGGGTGGTGAGTCAAATATAAAGGCCCCCAAGAGCACCTCCTAATGTATTTCCTGCAGGCTACTCTGCAGCTCACTTTCTGCTTCTCAGGGAGCCCAAGCTTCCCGTATGCTGTTAAAGAGGGATGGTTCTGTGTTGGCCGTGGTGGGATGCTAAAAGGCTGGAGACGAGTTAACCCTGATCAGATTGGAAATTGTAACAGGTTATAGCAATATTCGGAGGATGGATTGGAGTGGGCAGACAGAGGACTAGAGCTGTGCGGGACGTGACCTTGAGCCCTGTGGACTCCAGGTACACAACCAGGAACACCATGCCGCAAGCAAAACTCTCCCACAGAGAACAGAAAAGCTCCCAGTGCAAATTAAAAGTCTCAAACCACATTGTCCATTAGATCAATCTAAAACCCATGGTGAAAAAAAAATAAACACAAACATACCTACATAAATACTAAAACCCATGGTGAGAGCACGGGGCAGCCGATGGCGTGGTCAACAGAGGCTAGGGTGCAAGCAGGCAAAAGAACCCTAGTGCCTGAGTCATGTTCACACGCCCTCCTCCACCCGCCCCATCACATCAGTGTCCCCCACTTGATGACATGGTGGTGAGGACCACGCTTGAGGTTTGAGCAAGGAAGGGGCCCACAGAGGGAAGGTACCAGAGACTTAGGACATGCTTGCTCCATTGAGGAGGCACAGGCAAGGACACGTGGCCAGAGCTGTGGCACAGCTACAGTTTTATCTGCAATGCTTAGGCAAATCACAATCATACTGTCACTATCGGATGACTGAGGAGGGCAACATATCACTGTCAGCCCAGTGAAAACACAATCAGCCCTCTATGTGTAAGCAACTCTCTGGCCTGTTCTATCTGATTTGCTATTTACTCCATGTATCCTCTGTCTGTCTCATAGGTTAGTAATTTACTGTCTATTTTTAACACAGCTTATGAATTCTTCCTACCTCTCACATGCTACTTGTTTATTCATTCTCTATGCTTAACACACCCAGCAAGGTTTGGCTCTATCTCTTAAGCCTTTTGTTTACTTAATACTGATGCTTTGTGCTTCTGAAGACTTATCTCCTACTATCTGTTTGTTTTGTCTTTTATTTTTTATTTATTTATTTTTAATTTATTCATCTGACAGAGAGAGAGAGAGACAGTGAGGAGAGGGAATACAAGCAGGGGGAGTAGGAGAGGGAGAAGCAGGCTTCCCGCTGAGCAGGGAGCCCGATGTGGGGCCCAATCCCACGACCCTGGGATCATAACCTGAGGTGAAGGCAGACACCTAACAACTGAGCCACCCAGGCACCCTTGTTTTGTCTTTTAAAGAAGAATTGAGGGACACCTGAGTGGCTCAGTGGATTAAGCCTCGGCCTTCGGCTCAGGTCATGATCTCAGGGTCCTGGAATCGAGTCCCGAATCAGGCTCTCTGCTCAGCAGGGAGCCTGCTTCTCCCCTCTCTCTCTGCCTGCCTCTCTGCCTACTTGTGATCTCCCTCTCTCTGTCAAATAAATTAAAAATTTTTAAAAAAATTTAAAAAGAAGAAGAATTGACTATTCTCAAATACTACAGCAAAAGCAGCTTGCAAACAGAGACCATTTTGGAGATTTTTTTTCAAAAGTGGAGGCAAAAATGAGGTGGCTTTGAATTAGGGAAGTGACCATGGAGATTCAAGAGTAACTCGATGGGAGTAAAATGAACAGAAATGATGATTGAATACATATAGTAGGACCATATAATGGACACTGTTGGTTGACCCACCCAACGACCATTCCATCCACCTTCTCCCTCTTAATGTAGAGGCTAGAAAACATAAATATTCCTTAGCAACCCCTCATGGTTCTAGCCAATGTGATTAATATGGAAGTCTACTAGGAGGAATTCTGTCAAAGAGGTTGCTTCTCTTAGTAAGACAAAGGACAGATAAAGCTAGAGCCATCCCTCCCACCTTCTGCCTGTCATAAACATGAAAGTGATTCTGGAAGCTGTGACGGCCATTGTGCCATCTACCATGATGTGAGAAGCCACTGTACTAAGAATGGTAGAGTGCAAAGACAGGAAGAATCTGAACTTGATGACATCTTTGAACTGCTTCTTCAGCTCTGGACTGCCAACCTCTAGACTCATTGTTATAGGGGAATAATTATTAAACTACCTATTATGAAACTACCACGACCTGGATTTTCTGCTACTCATAGCCAAAAACATTTTAAGTTCTCACTGAAAAGGCAAGAGGAGGCAGGATAACATAATCAAATGGCCAAACCTTGATGTAAAAAGCACTGTGAAATACAGTGCTTATTTTATATGACCATATAAAATATTTTAGGTGACCATACACCCAATTACAAAATGAAAGATCTCTTACTAGTATAATGGGACAACTAGCAGTATTTTCCATAGGCTATATTTCCATAGCTTCCATAAGCTGCTAGTGCTTAGCAATGAAAGTCAAGTTTCCTGTGCTCTCTAGTTCTCTAGTATCCCACAATCACAAATGAATTCATCTAATTAAACTAGAACCTTGGAGATGGCAGATCCTAGGCCCAGCATTTTATAAAGCTCCTTTGATTGTTCTAATGAGTAGCCAGGGTTGAGAATTCCTAGTTTCAATGAACACGTCTGCGTTGGAATAAGAATATGTTCACTCCATCTTCCTTCTTTTTTTGGAAGTGCTTAGTTATCTGGATCTCTGAGCAGAGCTGGGAAATACCAGAATACTAAACATTCACAGATACCTGTTTCCTCCTGTAGATTAATTATACTTCTATGAATCTTGAATGCAGGCTCCAGAGCCATGCTTTCTAGAACCAAGATGAAGTTTGTTGAGTGACACATTGCATTTCTACTATAGTTTTCTGTCAGCTACAGATGTCACCAAACTCCCAATTAATAACAAAGAGAAATAATCCCACTGTTCTTCTGTCCACAATTTTTTCTAGAGCCTAGAATCCTTTTTTTAGGTTGAGTCATCCCTGCCCCCCTCCACCAGAGGGAACCATTTCTAGTCATGCTTTTATCTAAGGTCTTTTCTGGTGCCTCAATTCAGCCTTAACTATGTAGTGGTCATAATATTCTGACAACAAAACTCAGGTATGCAAAAATGTAAAAGCCTGTATTTTCCCTAACTTTAGGCCTCCATTTCATTTGATGGCAGAACTAGAAAGAATTCAATTCCAAGTAATCTTGGTCCATTCAGGGTTTTCCTCCCTCCCGCCTTTACCCCCAGGAGTTGGGGGGAGATTGATAGAACATCTGGACTTAGAGGGGGCTCATCTGGTCTTCAGTAGTCATCTGTCCATGCTGGCATCCTCTGCCGTGTGCTTATTCCTAGGAGTCGCCAATTGTCAGCGTCTCTCCCCACTGGCATCCACAGAGGCAACTGAGCTCCCATCTGGCCTTTGACAGAAGGACAGTGCTGACATCTGTTCTTGGGCCCCTCTTCCCAATTCACAGCATCTTCTAATTTGCCAGGCCTTTTTCAGGTACTCCTGTACCTGTCTCTGACAAGCATGGATGTACTTCCGGCCACTCCAAGCTATGGGAGACCTAGGACTGACTGTTATGCTGAAATTTCTTTTCCCAACACAAACACTAGGGCAAAGGGTGAGATAATCTCAGACCTCCACTACTTTCCTGGAACCCCCAGGAAGACAAGGCAGACCTTGTCAGCCCTTGAGCCCCCCATTCCCATCAACCCAGAAAAGGCCCAGCGCCAGGCTGCCCCTTGGAGATACACAGCATTGTTTCCCCTCTTCTCCCTCATTCCCAGCCCATAGGGTCTTTATCAACAGAGTAAACAGGGAAAATGTTGGCTCAATGTAGGGACAGAATAGGAAAAAAAACATTAATCTTTGAACATACAGTAATTACTTCAAATTAAATTTATTAATGTATAAAATCTATTTAAAATATATTAATACTTCAAAAATATTATTCTGCCACGCTCCTTGGCAACCTGAGAAGTCTGCCTCTAATTCACTTATTATCATCAGGAAAAATTGTATAAAAAACTAGACACAATAAATAGATTCTTTTCTCAGTAGCAGGAATATCAAAGCTTATTTTTTCTTTTCTATCACCTTTTCTACATTTGTCAAATTTCTTCTGTGAACTTTTTGCTTTCTATTTGTGTAGTAAAAACACCTGGAAAATATCCAACTAACCCTCTGCCAAAAAGGCATAAAGGAAAAGACTGATAAGTCCAATCAGATAACAATGAAAATTTAAGGTGAAAAAACCTCCATAAACAAAATAAGAAGACAATGGCAGAACTAAAAGAAAACATTTCTCGCATGTGATAGAGAAAAGAGTCAGGAAAGAAATGAATAGGCAAACTATATAAATAGCCTATTAACAAAAAAATAAAAGCAAATGGACAAAACAAAAAGAATCTCAATTTTACAGAAGTGTAAATTAAACAAAACTGAGATATTTTTATTTCTCAGATTTTCAAAGTGAAAAAAATGTATAAAACTTAGTAATTGGTTAGGGTGCAGAAAAAAATGTTTTACCATTCTTGAGAATATAAATTTAAGTAACTCTATTTGAAAAAACTTGGCAAATTGATCAAAATTTTAAATGCATTTCTCTCTCTTTCTTAAAGATTTATTTATTTAGAGAGAGAGAGAGAGGGAGTGGGAAGAAGGACAAAGGGAGCGAATCCTTCAGGCAGACTCCCTGGTGAGCACAGGGCTGATCCTAAAACCCCTGAGAACATGACCTGAGCCAAAACCAAAAGTCAGTCGCTCAACCAACTGAACCACCCAGGAACCCCTAAATATATTTCTGAGAATCCCTTGCAAAAGTACACCAACTGAACATGGATGTGAACAAAGATGTGAACAAGGTTAATCATGGCAGGAGTATCCCCCCAAAAAACAGCCCAAGAAAGGGGGTAGGGTGGGGTAGGGTTGGAAGCAACCTGAAGGACCATCAAAAGCAGATTGGTTAGGGGCTTTGGGTGGTGCAGTCAGTTAACCAACTGACTCTTGGTTTGCTCAGGTGGTGATCTCAGGGCCATGAGACCAAGCCCTGCCTCTGGCTCCAAGCTTGGTGTGGAATCTGCTTAGGATTCTCTCTCTCCCTCTGCCCCTCCCCCGTTCCTTCATGATTTCTCTTGAAACAAATGAATGAATTTCTAAAATAAAAAAGTAGGTTAGTCAAATTCTAATACAGCAATATGATCAGATATTATAACAGTTTAAGACGAACATGAGGGGTACCTGGGTGGCTCAGTGGGTTAAGCCTCTGCCTTCTGCTCAGGTCATGATCTCAGGCTCCTTGGATCGAACCCTGCATTGGGCTCTCTGCTCAGCGGGGAGCCTGCTTCCCCTTCACTCTCTGCCTGCTTGTGATCTCTCTCTCTGTCAAATAAACAAATAAAATATTTGAAAAAAAAAAAAAAAGACAAACATGAAGTGATGTGTCATGTTTTAACGGGGAAAATTCTCCAAGATATATTATTAACTGAAAAAGCAATGTGCAGGACAGGGTGAACAGTATTATATTATGTAGTATACAAGTATCAGTGCTATGTAATCATGGGAAAATATTTTGCAGAAGTAAACAAAACAATTTCCCTACAGTTTGAATATTCTAACCAAGTACCTGTTTAATGCTTATTATTTGTTTAATGTCAACCGCCATTATCTACCTGTGGAATTACAGATAATTCTGATTTCATGTAGAATTTCAATTTTTTAAAAATGTGCATTAGGTTAATAAAAAGCAGTAATATGTAGAATGTCTTGTCTTCTGTCTGACGTGGCTACAAATTCAGCAGTTCCTACCCATCTGCCCCTTCAGGTCTGATGATTCCCTAAAATGCCTCACAGAACTCAGGAAAGCCTTTTGCTTATGATTGCTGGTTTACTATAAAGGCTACAACTCAGGAACGGTCAAATGGAAGAAATGTATAGCACAAGGTGTGCGGTATGGAGCCTGGAAAGAGTTTCTATCTCCTCTCGGGGCACACCACTCTCCCAACATGTTGATGTGTTCCTCAGCCTGAAAGCTCTCCAGACCTCATTGCTCAAGAGTTTTTATTCAAGTGTCATTACATAGACGTGATTGATTAAATCACTGGCAGTTGGCGATTGAACTGAATCTCTAGCACCCCATCCCATCCATGAAGGAAAGGCTGAAATTTCCAACACTCTAGTCATTTGCTTGTTCACTCTGGTGACCAGCCCCTATCCTGAAGCTATCAAGGGAGCCCCACCCTCAGTCACCTTATTAACATAAACTCAGATGTGGCTGGAAGGGGCTTGTTATGAATAACAGAAGACAATCCTAATACTCAGGAAATTCCAAGTGTTTTAGTTCTGTGTTAGAACTGTGGCAAAAGCCAAATATATATTTTTTAAAGATTTATTTATTTATTTTTTGACAGAGAGATCACAAGTAGACCGAGAGGCAGGCAGAGAGAGAGAGGGAAGCAGACTCCCCGCAGAGCAGAGTCCGATGCGGGACTCGATCCCAGGACCCTGAGATCATGACCTGAGCCAAAGCAGAGGCCTAACAGTTCATCTTAGAGATTAACCCATTTCAGAACATAAAGCACATTTCTTTTTTTTTTTTTTTAAGATTTTTATTTATTTATTTGAGAGGGAGATTGAGAGAGCAAGCACAAGAGGGGAAAAGTCAGAGGGAGAAGCAAACTCCCTGCCGAGCAGGGAGCGTGATGCGGAACTTGATCCCAGGACTCCAAGATCATGACCTGAGCTGAAGGCAATTGCTTAACCAACTGAGCCACCCAGGCACCCACATTTCTTTTTTTTATTATTAATTATATACCCTTACATGGAAATATTTTAATTTATGTAACTTGTCCCAACATACAAACCTTGAGGTTGTTTCCAGTCTTTTGCTACTGTGAACACTTTGAAACAGCATCTGTGGGTCACACTGTAGGTTTATGTCAATTTTGATCCAGAGCCTATAGTCCTCCACAGTGTTACACCAACTTATATGCCTTCCAAGAACACCTGGGATGCCTATTTCCCCATACTGTTGCCACTACAATATATATCAAGTGTTGTCAATCTGATGAGCCAAAAATTCTTGTCTTGGTATAACCTTATGTTTGTTTTATTATATATAAGAGTATATTCTCCAATATTAAGAGACATTTGTATTACATTTTCTGTTATCAGTCTGTTATCAGTCAGTTATGTACTTGGTCCATTTGACCTTGGATTTGGGGACTTATTAATTTGTAGATCTTTACATATTAGGAAAACTTCTTTTCTTTTCTTTTCTTTTTTAAGATTTTACTTATTTATTTGACAAAGAGAGAGAGAGAGACAGAGCACAAGCAGGGGGAGTGGGAAAGGGAGAAGCAGGCTCCCTACTGAGCAGCGAGCCCAATGTGGGACTTGATCCCAGAGCTGTGGGATCATGACCTGAGCTGAAGGCAGACACTTAACTGACTTAGCCACTCAGGCGCCCCAGGAAAATTTCTATCCAGGAAAATCATGAAAGGGGTGAGGGAAACAGGACAGGGAAAAGGAAAGAATGGAACATAAACTTCACTGTAGAGTTGTCTGTCCTCTAGTAAGACAAGAAGCCTCAGTATCAGTTGGTGGTTTGTGGTTCATAACTTCCAGAACAAGGTGGGTCACGTCAGCTGAAGGCTATTCTCCAGGGAACGCACAGCTGTAAGCCCTTAGCAGCCAACACTCACAGCAGCTGGGGAAAGGGTGCTCTGATTTGGTAATGAGGAATGGATGGGCCAACAAGATAAGGTACACCACAGGAAGTGAAAACAGGTGTTTCATTTTGGACATGGTAAGTTTGAGACATACTTGAGATATCAAGGGTCATGTAAGCAGTTAGGAAATCCATGACTCAGAAAAGACTCTATATGGAATATATAACTTTGGAAGTGGTTAGCATATAGATGGTATTTTTTAAAATTATGTGAATATCTCTGTACTGATATAGAAAGAGCTTGGCATATACAGTAAAAATTTTTTTTTAAAAAATGCAAAATAGTGTTTATGATACTGCCTTTTGTGGATGGGGAGAAATAAGTATATATGTACACACACACATATACACAGACATATACATACATAAGGAAACCCTGGAAAAATACACAAGGAGCTAATAAAAGTGCTTACCTGATAGGTAAAAGGATAGAGGTGGATGGGGACCGGAGTAGACATGAGACCTCTTAAAGCATTTTTTTTTAAGATTTTATTTATTTATTTGACAGAGAAAGAGAGGGATCACAAGTAGGCAGAGAGGCAGACAGAGAGAGAGGGGGAAGCAGGATCCCTGCAGAGCAGAGAGCCCTATGCGGGACTTGATCCCACGACCCTGAGATCATGACCTGAGCTGAAGGCAGAAGCTTATCCCACTGAGCCACCGAGGTGCCCCTCTTAAAGCATTTTTATATCGCTTCAATTTTTTTTCAAGTTATTGCTTGTGGTAAAAAATAAATTCAATTTAAAAAATTTTTAAAGGAAAGAAAGCCATGTGGCTAGTCAAGGCCTTCTATGAAGAAAGAAAGGAAAAGAGAGGGGCGCCTGGTTGGTTCAGTCAGTTAAGCGTCTGCCTTCAGCTCAGGTCGTGATCTCAGAGTCCTGGGATCAAGTCCTACATAGGGCGCCTTACTCAGCCGGGAGCCTGCTTTTCCCTCTGGTTGCTACTCCCCCTGCTTATGCTCTATCTCTCTGTCAAATAAATAAATAGTCTTAAAAAAAAAAAAAGAAAGAAAGAAAATAAATAGGATGAAAAGAAAGGAAAAGAGAAGATAGGCCTAGATCCAAGACCTAGCGAAGCTCAATGTTTAGAATTTTGGTAAAGGAGGAAGGACCAAAAAATGCAAGAAGCAGAAAAGTCCAGAGGTTAAAGGAGAAAATCAGGAATGAATGGTACTAAGATTCCATCCATGGAAGCAGTGGTATGTGAGCCTTGTGAAACCACTGGGAGCTTGATATTGGCCATGGTTTATTTACACTATGATTTATTTACACTGTGGAAAAAGCAAGATGTTACAAACCAGTCCTACCCCTCCCCCTGCCACCAGTTAACCAGTACACTACTGCATGGAAGTTAGGAGAAGGAAAGTTTGAGAAGAAGGGAGAGTATTTGGCAGCGTGAAATGCTACTGAGAAGCCAAATAAATCAGGGGCAGAGAAGTATCTGTCATTTGTAGGGTTCTCAAAACAAGAGCCATGGAGTGGCAAGGTGGGCATGGAAGCCTGACCTGGAGAAAGGAATGAGTAGAAGGTGAAGAAGTAGGACTCTCGGTAGAGACGGCTCTTCCAGTAAGTTTTGCTCTGCAGGGAAGAGTTAAATCAATAGGTTGTTGGCTTAAGATCAAAGGAGAAGGTATGTGTTTTCAGATGAGTCGCATTAAAACCAGTATGTCCAATGGTAAGATTATCCAGGAGAGAGAGAGAGAGAGAGAGAGAGAGAGAATGTTGAAGACATACAGGAAGTGACTAGGATGTTGTCCTGGGGAGAGTATCCAGAGCGCAAAGAGGGGGCTTTTGTTTGGTAGAAAGAACATTTCTTCCATTAAAGGAGGAAGTTAATGACTCTCTCAGCAGCATCAGTGATGGGGCAGTGCCCAGCTACACAAGGCCCAGCCATCTCCCCGCCTGTGCAAGGTTATACCAACACCTTGACATTGTTCTTAAGTCAGTGTGTACACCTGTGCCTTTCTCTGAGACCTGTCCCCAATTAGTCAATAATTTTCAAGGCATCCTTGATCTCTCAAAGGAAGCTGGAGTAAATACCTAGAAATCCAGGACTTCCGCCGTGGAAAGGAGGAGCCCTGCTGAAGAGTGGAAATATTCGAGGCAAACAAGTTTTTTAAAAGGGGGAGGGGCATTAAAGGTAATTATGTGTCAGGATTTTACTGTCCACCGCTTCTAGATTATACTTGACTTCACAAAAGCGCTAATGTTTGACTAATGCTCTCTTGCAATTAGTAGCTCAATTAAAAGTACAGCTTCTAGGGAGCAGGTGGCCCCTTAAGTTGAAGCATAAGAGAAAGAGTCTAAAAGTGTTCAAAATGAGAAGGAAAAAGGCCTTTAGCAGATGGGAGTAATGATTACTTTAATTGTTTCAAAAGGGAGAGGACTGATCTTTCCCTCAGAGGGAGGCTCCAGCCAGTGCGGCAAATTTCCACCATCTTCCAACTATGTTGGGGCTATGGAGACCAGTACCTTTGATGAATCACAGTTGAGTGGGGTCCTTGCTGTGCAAACGGAGTGTTCATGGAGTTATGGAGTGAAAAAAAATGAGGCCTTTGGTTACAATGCCTATGACGAATAGTAACTGTCAATTATTACTATTATGATTCTGTCATTCATTTCTGAAAATTCTGCTATTGCTCTGTTATGACCTAAATATGTAAGCATGACTTGTGACTTGCAGTCTTTCACAACATGTATCACTGGGGAACTGTCCAGTGGTTAGTAACTGTGACTGTTACATGAAGCATGAGTTCCTATTTGCAACTCGGCTGGATTTGAAGATAATTTCCAATCAGGGGAATCTGGGTGGCTCAATTGGTTAACGGTTGCTTTCGGCTCTGGTCATGATCCCAGGATCCTCAGGCCCTCTGTTCAATGGGAAGCCTGTTTCTCCCTCTCCTCCCTCATTGTGCTTTCTTGCTATCTCTCTCTCTCTCTCAAATAAATAAATGAAGTCTTAAAAAAAAAAAAAAAAGAAGAAGAAGAAATTTCCATTCAAATGAAGACCCCTATCTCTGAACACAGTACCCAGATCAATGTCTATTATAACTGTATGTGACCAATTGGCAACCTCTTCTATTTTTCGGTGATGGTTAAATGTGTCTTAAGAGTTTCCAGCTAGGGGCGCCTGGCTGGCTCAGTGGGTTAGGCCTCTGCCTTCAGCTTGGGTCACGATCTCAGGGTCCTGGGATTGAGTCCCTCGTCGGGCTCTCTGCTCAGCAGGGAGTCTGCTTCCCCCTCTCTCTCTGTCTGCCTCTCTGCCTACTTGTGATCTCTCTCTATTTTTCTCTCTCTGTGTTAAATAGATAGAAAAAGTCTTTTTAAAAGAAAAAAAAAAGGAGTTTCCAGCTAATGTCTGGGACTCGACCACCTTGCTCTCAGTTACAATATACTGTTAAGATTTCTCTCACCCTGTTTGGAAGGATGTCTTAAACAAACTCTTTGGAACCAAAACCTGCGATGGGGATTCTTGAATAAGCTATTAATTTACTGAATAATGGAGTATTCTCAGGAAAAACCTGTAAGGGAGGGAGGAGAGCAGAACAAGGGAAGGAAGATCACTAGGGAAGGATGTGATTTCAACAGAAGTCTCACCTCAGCCTGATCTACTGGGGAACTCTGGAGAATGAATTGTACCTGTTTGTTCTGCCTTGAGGTGAGTTGGGGAGGCATTTATATACCACTCCCATCAGTCAGTCATTGGCTATGGGCCACCCTCCTAGGGCATGGGGTGTTATAACCTCCCTGGCTTCTCTGTCCCTAAATAAGGGGACAGCTGTGAGCTGCTATTAGCAGCCAACACCCTCAGCAAATGTGGGTGGGATGTTGTGGGGAGGGAGCTCCAGTCTAGAAAAACAGGATCTGGGTGGGACATCCATAGCATCTGCCTCAGAGGACAAATGGCATTGGTGATTCCGATACTAGACCATCAGCCAGGAACAGACCCAGAAGGGAATTTGAACTTCTCTAAGCCATGCCCTTTGGGTCAATGCTGGCAGTTCTTGACTGCTCAATCGGTGAACTTTTCAGTGATGAATATAGAGCTGCCCAGTGGTATCAGCTCAGAGAGCTAGAATTACAGAGATGTTCAGCCCACAAGTGCACTGTTCCTGTTCCCCTATTTCACTGTTGTCAAATATTTTTAGGGTACTCCAGGCAGAAAACACATCAAAAGTGCAATTCTGATTCTAGAAATGCTTATACTTTATACTATTTGATGCTATTAGCAATTGACCATATAAGATGATACGGATGACATCATTATGATATGAGTCTAGCTGTCTCTTTTAGAACTTAAGTCTCAGAGGGCAAAGCTGTGGTTTGGATGAGTAATATGAAAAAGGCACAGGGCAATTTGCTGGGAACATGATGTTATATTGTTGGGAGAAAAATAAGGACATTGTATGCTCTGCGTTGTCAGTGACCAAAGGTTACTTCAGTAACCCATTCTCTGGGGTTAGGAGATGAGCTGCAGATAAGCAAATAACACAAATCAATATTTGCTTCTGAAGCGTATTAAGCACAGTGAGACTTCCTGCGGATTTCCATGTCCTTATTCCATCTGCTCCTGAAAATGTTTTGTGGAGGAATGGATTTCATGACCTGAAAGGGTGATTATATGCTCCATTATAATGTTTCCTGGTCACAGTCAATGCTCCTGGCTAGGTCGGAATAGCACACTGAAGGGAGATGGAGAACGTGAGTTTGGGAGCAATGGCCACCTGCATGGTCGCTGAGAGGTAGAATTTTCTGGCAGGATGCAGTACATTAAGGAAGGAACCTGGGAGAGGAGTCCTCAGATGAATTCAGGGTGGAGGAGAGAGTGTTTTTTCCTCCAGCCACTAAAAAGAATTTTTCAGAGACCAGATTCAGGATGGGTCCCAAAGAGAACAAATGGTGAGAAGTGTGACTGGCACCTAAAGAAATGATAGGAGTCAGCCCATGAAAGCAATTGGAGGTCAATAACTGTGTCACTTACTTTCCTTGAAACTCCAAAACAACCACCTCTGCACATGGAAGGAACGTAGCTAAGTAAGCTGGAAGCTCCTTAGGATATTTGATCTTTACATTGTCTTCCAGAGTGTCTGGTATTTAATGAGAGCTTATTACAGATGTGTTTAATTAATTAATATTGTGTTGTGGATGTCCTAGAGCCCAATTAGTTTTAACGTATGCAAGTTTAATCACTTGGTATTAACTGGGCACTTGCATGAAAGTGTAGCTTTTTGAGAAGTGTAGCTATATTTATAAATTACCTCAAGAAGGCTTTAAGAGTCTCAATTCCCACCCCTTTAGTGAAATGATTTGGTGAGAAAATCTTGTTTCCTGTTTTCTTTACAGCCCCAAATTTCTCAGAATAATTTTTTTGTGGGTAACTTTAGTGGCTCTCTGGGTGCTAACCTACTATTCTTTCCACATCACCGAAAATAGCTGATGATAAATGCTGTAGCCCAGCAGTCAGCAATAAGAATCTCCTGGGGATCTTGTTAAAATACAGACTTCTAAAAACACTCCAGGGATCATCAGTTATGAGGTCTGGGGCAGGGCTCAAACATCTCATTCACAACAAGCACCCAAGTGGTTCTGATGCACACATGACTCCATGGGCTATTGCCACAATAATATCGAGTCACAAACCACCCACAACTCAGGGGCATACAACGGTAAGCATCCACTTCTCACTCACTGATGCATCTGCAGGTAACCTGGAGTTCAGTTCATCTTGGCTAGACGAGGCTCCAAGGTTTTGGTTGGATCTGGACCTGGATCTGCTCCACGTGTCTCTCGTCCTCCTGGAACCAGCATCTACCAAAGGCAGGCTCTTCTCACAGAGAAAAGCAGAAGTGGGAGTAAGCTCATTCTCTACTCAAGCACATGCCAAGCCTCCACTCCCATATGGTTCACACCAGCCAAAGGAAGTAACAGGATGGAGCCAAAAGTCAAGGGAGAGGAAATATACTGTTTCCATGGAATTCTGATGGGGGGAGTAAATATTTGCCAAACAAAAATTTAATTCATCACAAGGTAGTGTACAAACTTTGTGCTTTGAAAAACACTAAAGTCTCTTGAATTATCCAGGAAAGGTGAATGCAAGGTCAATTTTAAATTTAGTTAGTTATTCAGTAAACACTCAATGAATGACTGCCCAATACCAGAGAGGCAGGTGATTAGTAACTGTTTGTAAAGAGTCCAGTCCAGAGACAGGTATGTACGTAGCTAATTACCAGGCAATGTGCCAGTTACTATATAACAGAAGTAACAGAATTTAGTTTGGAAAGGGAGTTGGGCAATATTTTGAAAAGCCTTACATGTCAGGGTAAGAGATCCACTTAATGCTCTTTCTCAAGCTTGGCACTATGGATGCTTTGAACCAGATAATTCTTTGTAATGAGGGGCTGTCTTGTGCAACTGTTTTGTGCCCTAGTCTAATAGCATTCTTCTCCTTTTTATCACCTGTCTTCTGACAACCAGAAATGTCTCCTGACTTTACCGTAGTCCCTAGGGGTGGGAGGGGGCAAAGTTATCCCTGATTGAACACCACTACTGTAGACAATGAGATCGAGGAAGGTTTCACCAAACCCTCATATATTCCAAGATATGCTTTTCCTTACCTTCCACATGTAATCCACCACCAAGTAAACTAAACTCTGCTTTCCAAATATCTCTTGAATCCTTTCCTTGTATCACTGGTGCTACTGATTTAGGAAAGGCCTTCATCATTCCCACAGAGATCCCTGCAATAGCTTCTTACCATTAAAAGTATATATTTCTATGGACATTGGGGAGGGTATGTGCTATGGTGAATGCTGTGAAGTGTGTAAACCTGGCGATTCACAGACCTGTACCCCTGGGGCTAATAAAATGTTATATGTTAATTTAAAAATTTTAAAAATTTCTAAAAAGTATCTATTTCTATGTGTACATTTGTATATCTAAAAATGCATGGAAACATTACAGGATACACACTAAAGCCCTAAAAATAGTAAGTGCTTAACATGGGGAGGAGACTGGGATTTGGAGAGGAGGTCTAATAGAAAGGGACTTGGAGTTTTTCTATATTATTTGAGGCTGGTTGCCTTTCTCCCCTCACTAGAAAGCCCAAGACAATAGGAACTTTGTCCTTCTCACAACTGTCTCTTTAGAGCTTTGAAGAGTGGCTGGAACATTTTCCGTAGGTGTTTAGTAAATGTTTACAGAATGAATGAGTGAAGAGCACACACACAGCGATGAAGGCGGGAAAGGCCATGGGTCAATCAGGAAACCTCAAGTCATCTGGCATGACCAGAGTGCTTAGAACAGCAAGAGTGGGAGAAGATGAATGTGAAGGGTAGGCAAACATCCACTCATACACAGTGCAAGGGAATTGCATTATTCCCTGGGTAACAGAGACACCAGTTATGGTGGGAGACATGACAGGGTTTACTCTTTAGAAAGGCCACATGTGCAGCCCTTGGAAGGGTGGAATGGAGGAAACCAAGATGTAGAAGCAAATACCAGTCAAATGCCTGTTGTCAGAGCCCAGATGCGAAATGACGCAATCCTGGACCACGGGAGGAGGGGCGGTAGGGATAAGGAGCAGATGATGGTTTTGAGAGATAGGCTGGCCCCGTTTACCGATGGATGTTAGGTGGGGTGGGGTGTATGGCAGAGGAGGTGTCTAAGATGACACCCGCAAGGTTGGATAGGCGACTTCAGGGATGATGGCGGTGGTCATCTAGAGAGGGGAAAAGCATTTTGTGGGTACAAGTTATGAGCCCATCCTCAGACATTGATTTCAAGGGTCCTCTGGATCATCCAGGGAAAGACATCCAACAGAAAACCTGGGGTCTGTCCTGAGGTCTCACCTTTTCCTCTGCCCAGGGAGAGGTTTCAAAAATTTCATGGACATTTCTTTTTCATTGACATTTTTAGAAGGAGCCAGTCCTCAGACAACAGAATGTTTAGTGTTTACTAATTTAACAAAGGAGGGGGAACCCAGCAGAGATGATTTTGTCCCCCGGCCAGCTTTCTCTAATAAACATTATCCTCTTGCTTTATTAGCAAGAATAACATTCGTTATGTAGTTCGTTGTAGGAAAGAGACTGAAAAATGTACCCCTGAAGAGTTAAAAACAGAAGGTACACAGAGAGGTGTTTGGGGACACAGGTTGCCTTCAGTTTAAAGGGATAATCTGGCAGAGAATTGCTGGGGGAGAGACAAAGGGACTCCCTATCCTCTAGGCTGAGGTTCCCATCTGGCCGGAACCTCAGCCCTCAGCTCTGAAACCCAGAACACCCGTTGCTTTCACCTGCTTGTACAGCATTGTCTCTATTCGAAGGCTCACACCTTGCGGTGGTGATTAATGGCATGATTTGGCCCCAGGGGCCATAAACCTTGATGGCAGTGATGTTCTGATTCCCTGGGGAACTGAATTCTGCGCCTGGCCCTTCAGTGCAGGGAGCAAAGGAAGACAAAAGAGCCTTTCACCCCAGATTCTTTTTCCCCCCACTCTGAAAGGGCGAAGCCTGGGATGCGGAGAACTTTCCTCTCCCACAACAAAAGCTGAAAACTTAAACCTACCTTGTGCCTAACCACTGGGTGTTTCTGGAAAAACCTTCCCTTCTTTGTTTCTTTGTTTTTCACAGCTATTGGAACTGGATCGTTCAAAGAAGTACCTGACCTTGTTTGTCAGGCGAGAAACAGAAAATGCTGACCCTGAATTCTTTGATTTGCTCCCGCTGCTAACGTAGAGATCCTGCAGAATCTCGGAGGCTTTAGCAGCTTGAGTCAGGCTAGGGTACAGAATAATGAATGCAGAAACTCCTTGACAGGAGCCTCTCTTCCCTCTGCAGGGAGGGAGGCCATTAGCAAGGAGTAAGCACAAAAAGAAGTGAGATGTAGGCAGATGAGGACAAAGGCTAACTTCAGCCGAAGCTGAAATTGACCTGCTGGTAATGTTTCCACTCATAATGGTTTTTCTCCTTTGTTGTGTTGTCTGGGTCCTGCCATTAATTTTGTGGAGGGAGAAAGTGACCCCGTAAGGTCAGAAGCAGTGTTTCATTCATCTCCAGGACTTAGCACAGTATCTCGAGGTAGGGACAGAGAGATTAGGGAGAGAGCACCTTTTGCCCATTCGAAAGGTAAATAGTATTTATTTTCAGTTTGCGGAAGAGAAACATGGGTTTGGAAATGTCAAGAGACTGGTTCAAAACACAAAGCCGGTCAGTGGCTGTGTTTCAATTGGGCACCTCTTTGGAGGTAAGCAACAGAATACAACTCTGGCATATTTAACCGAAAAGATCATTTGCTAAAGGGATAGAAGAATGCAGAGAAGATGGGAATCTAGGAACCGAAATCAGACAAAAGGCCAGGAGTTAGGAAAGGGAGTAGGCATTACTCCACAATCTCACTCAGGAGTCCGTTTATGCCAACATTTCCCCCATCCTTGCCATTACTCTGCTCGAGATGGTCCAAGTCCTAGGAGAAAGCATTGGGCAAGCCTGGCCAAGCTCAATTGCATATGCCTACCACTTGGAGAGCAAGGTATTTTCTCTAAGACTCAGTCCTGTCAAGTCTACATACAGCGGGGAGACAGTTATTCCTCCAAAGGAAAATGCAGTGTTGTTAGCGGGAAAGGATGCTGAGTGGCCACAAAATTCAAATGACCCCCTCAGGGAGCTGGGTTCAAGTTCATATACATCTGATACCGAAGTTTGCACTCTTTGTTTCCCTAGGCTGGCATGGTACCAGCAGTGGTCTCAACCAGTGGTTATTTTGTCCCACTATTCCCAGGGGCACTTGGCAATATCTAAAGACATTTTTGGTTGTTAAAACCGAGAAGAGGAGCTGTTGGCATCTAGTGAACAGAGACTCCAGATGCTGATGAAAATCCTGCAAAACACAGTACAGCCCTCCACAAAAACCAGTTATCCAGGCCAGAATGTCAATGGGGCCAAGTTTGAGAAACTCTGGTATAAGCAAAGACAGGGTGTTGAGGTAGTACATGGTGGGTTTAAGAAAATGGAGTAAATCGATCTGGTAGAAGTACGGATTACATATAGAAAATCAGTGGCGGAGGGACTCAAAAAGAGTTTCAGGCCAGATTTTATGGGGTCTTGAATGGCAGGCTAAGTGGTGTAGACTACATTTAATAGGACTGGGTGCCTCTTAGGCCAAAATTATCTCTCAGTTGCCTGGGCATGGTAGCACTGTCCATGTATTCTGAAGTTTATCTCTGGAAGACCTTTGGAGCACAAATTTGAGTAACATGAAACTGTCAACGACCAAGCACCGTTTGTGTCTCTCATCCTAGGCAAACTCTCAGGGTCTGTCCCAAAGTTTTGCTTCTCACATCTTTCAGGTATATGATACGGGAAAAGCCATCGCTTCTTAGAAGGGTGCTCCTGCTAAAGAGATTAACACCATTATCAACATTCTTTCAGATACAGCCGCTGAATGATCCTTATTCTTCCCAGAATAACCTGTTCTTAAAATTAACATATTTCCCCGATTCACATTTTTCACATCTCTGAAATCAGGATGCACTTATAATCTATAGCCTACCTGAGTTGAATTGGTAGCACTTTTTTCTTTCTTAGGGGTGTATAAAACAATGGCCCAATCAATGGCAATTTAAATTTAGTGAAATAGGATATATTTATTTTCCTCTCATTTGTCACTAGTTAAATTTTACTCACACTCATTTAAAGAACTGGCTGTTGGCATTGTATGTGGGTATTAGTGTTGAACTCTGGCAGAATGCTAAGAACCATACGGAATATCATGATGGAACTGGCCCCTCTCTGTCATCATTATTTTATAATTAGAAATACAGCTCTTATGTTGAACAGAAGAGGTTTTGTAACCATGCAACCATTTCCCCAGTGGGAACATCCAGGGCCTGCCCCCAATGAAATGTTTCGTCTGTGTTTCAAAGCTTTCAAAGAGTATGTGAAAGAAACATTCATTCAGGTTGAATTGCCTTGGCGTATGCTTTTAGGCTGTCCTTATTTCATACAAACTTCCCTGGTCCATCATTAGATAATTTTATTTGCGCAAAGGAAATGGAGTAAAATTTCCTTCTATGTCCCTTCTCTGTTTCTCGTCTTTATCTTCTCACAGAACTTCCTCTGTTCCTTTTTCATCATCATACATCAGTAAGATTAATAGGCAGCAAAATCCACCCCCCCCCCGCAATTTTATCAGCCTCAGAAACAAAGGCGTTAAGTAAGACTAAAAAAGGAGAACGGGAGATGAATAGTGGTGAAGCTTAAGCAACTGTGAATTTCCAGGAAATATTTATGAGCTGATTTAAATACTAATGAGCTGGTCGTCTGACAGCGGCAAGACGGCAAGACGTGCCGGAGCTCAGGAGCAGAATCTCAGCCCGGCCGTGGATTGTCTTATCTCTATACAAGCTGTCCAGGGCCATAGCCACCTTTCAAGCCTCCTGCTGAACAAACATTTCAAAACGCTGTGGAGGGAGAAATTGACATTTTCCCACTGATTTCAGTTTTTTATTTCTATCATGGTACTTACCGATCAGTTTGAATCCCATGTAGAAAAACACATCTAGCGCCTGAGTGGAAAAACCACTTGACCCAAACCTGTAATCTAAATGACCACTGCATTAAGAAAGACTCTTTCCATTTCCTTTCCCGTGTCCCCTTTCAGGAGCCACCAAGTAGCCTCTCGTTGCAAGTTCCGCTGCAGCAGCATGAACAGGTCTCTGGAGTGTAGTCGGAGGTAATTTATCTCAAAGTGTCTCCTGTCCCAGCCTGACTGCAGAAAATACTTCAGTTGCCTATGGGTTAGAAAAGATGAAAACGCTTGCTATTATAATAAAACAAATTTAACTTCCAAAGAGCTTTTTACATGTATTGCCTTGGGCCGGACAATCTGCTGACTTGATCCAAAATCAACAACTGGCTTTTGCATTTCTAAATCATTTCAAAGTGCCACATACAGGATTGCTGTTAGAGCTTATTCAGTGGGAAACCTTCCTTCCTCCCTCTCTTCTTCCCTCCCTCTTCCTTCCTTCCTTTCATCTTTTCTTCCTTCCTTTCATCTTCCTCTCTCTCTCTCTCTCTCTTTTTTTTTTTTTTTTTTGCATTTTTCCTAAAACAAAGATGCTAAGTAAGGCAAGGAGGAAAATAGGAGCAATTCCGGAGGGATTCTGGAAAACTAGTCATCTTTAAAACAGTGAGCTATATCTCCCCAAAGTCAGACAGGAGAGAAGCAGACAGTTGGTCACATTACCTAGAAAACTTACCCACATTGTGTTCCCCCAAGGATATGGTGGCTGATACCTCAGGTGCAAAATAGAAGGTGGCCCCAAAACCTCAAAAATCGAGATAAATGCTATTTTTATACACTATTTTAAAAATGCAAAATTAATGCAAAAAACCTATAATAAACAGCACAGCGTAATTTTAAATTGCATTAAATCCAGGATAGTAAAGTCATAAGAAAATTCTGGTTGGGGTATAAATCAAATATTTAAACTTAAAATACATACCTTTCCAGTCTTCAGTTTTTTTTTTAACTACATGAATGTTCTGTCCAGCACTCTGCTGTGGTGGCATTGCACAGGGCTAGCCCCGATGTGTTAAAGACTTTAAAGAGGTCAGAATACAAGGCTGGGAAACCAAGCTGAAGGCAACGTTAAGACCTCTCATCAAGGATGCTGTGTTATTCTGGGACTATGTTTCATTTTATGCGCAATATTTGTGGGCCATAGCATTAGGACACTACCTAATAGACAAGCCATTGTTGATTACTTAATGATGAAGAAAATCTGTTTTCATATAGTAAGAAGTCCAGGGGAAGAGTGGCTATAAGAAATGGTGAGTTCAACATCTCAATGACACCAACCAGGATCCAGGGTCTTTTAATGGTCCTACTCTGCCAAACAGTTGGCTTCATCTATGACTGGCTCTTCTCATGGGTAGAAAATGGCTGCCTCATTTCCTGGGGTCCCACACAGACCTGTCAGCACCTCACAGAAGAGAAGAGGAAATTCTCCCCCTTTGGTCTCCTTTTAAGAGTGAGAAACACTTTCTTAGACTCCTTCCAGCACAACTTTCCTACATCTCGTTGGCTAGAACAGGTCATATGCCACCTTAAAAACCATTCCCTGAGAAGGGAAATGGGGTGACAACAATAGGTTCAGTCAGGTTAACCGAGATTTGCCCTAAGTCGTGTCATGGAGGGGTAGTTACCCAAGCATAGTTACAGCTTTGTAGCAAGGATAATGAAAGAAATGGCTGTCAACTGGGCAGCCAACAGTGTCTGCTACAAATGCCAATTATGGGTGGCCAGACATTGAGTAGTAAGTATATCACTAATCTTTGTGTCAGGATTATCATTTAGACCAGTATAGGAAGTGCCCATGTTGTCATGCAAGACAAACTGCCAAAATCTTTAATGAAACAACATAGTTAGAGCCATACCTCCCAGCTGGCAGCAGGAGAAATTCCATGTGGATCATACACGATTAAGTGTGACAACTTTACTACTATTAAATGAACACATTGGAGAACTCTTATAATCTTGGAGTAGGAGAAACCGTTCTAATTATGACTCAAAATCAAGAAGCCATTAAGAAAAAAAAATTTTCAGCCTGGAAGGAAAATACCAGAAACAAAGTCAGAAGATAACTGATTAACTGGAGGTGGTGCAGACTGTAAATCACATCCTAGACAGTAAGCTGATCTCCTCATTGCATAAAAGCTCCTAGAAATAAGTGAGGGGGGATAAAAGCCATCGACATATAGAATAACATACAATAAGAGGCAAAAGATATAAACATTCGATTCATAAGGAAAAAAAGCTCACAAATACTCCTTAAACACATGAAAAGTTGCTCACTTTCACCTGATTTTATATTAAGAAAAATAAATATTAAAACTGTTCTGAGATATCATTTTTCAGCTATATGACCGGCAGAAGTTTGATAACACTCTGCTGTCATGGTTGAAGGGAAAGAGTCACTCTCTCTCTTCTCTTTTAAGATTCATTCATTCATTCATTCATTCATTCATTCATTTAGTTGAGAGAGAGAGCACAAGTAGGGAAGGAGAGCAAACTCCCTTCTAAGCAGGGAGCCCAACATGGGGTTCCATCCCAGGACCTTGAGATCACAACCTGAGCTAAGTGCAGACGCTTTACCAGCTAAGCCACCCAGGTGCCCCCAAGAGTCACTTTCATAAAGAAGCCACAGAGAATCTGTCTTGGTATAACGGCTATTTGGCCGTACGTGTTAAATGCCTATCTCCTTTAATCCAGCAATTCTATTTCTGAGGCTGCATCGATGGATCCTACAGAGTCTACATTTTACAGATCTATTTGATGACATGCAAAAAGATGTCTGGGCCTAATGTTTAACTGGAACATAAACATAAGACCCAGGTGGTTAGTCCATGACCAGCATCTACCCAAAAATGTTGAAGTGTATGATGTACTTCAATTTAAAAATTTTATATATTACCTCTTTAGGTATGTAGGAGTCTATTTCTTGTAGGAAAATATTGAGACAATGCAAATAGCCCAACAAAAGTGGATGAATTTAATAAATTACAGTGATCCAAAGGATGCAATAGTGGGCATCTCTACAAAAGAATGCGTATGTATCTGTATATAGTAAAATAGAAAGATCTCTAAAATCTGATAAAGTTTAAAAAAAGCAAAGTGTTGATCATTATGTATAACACTCCAACTTTTGCATAAAAAGGAAAAAAAATGAGTATCGTTAATTTATCAAAAAAAAAAGCATAGGTACATTTACTTATAAAAACATAAAGAGGGGCGCCTGGGTAGCTCAGTCATTGAGCATCTGCCTTTTGCTCAGGTCATGCTTCTAGCGTCCTGGGATCAAGCCCCCAGTTGGGCTCCCTGCTGTGTGGGGTGTAGGGAGTCTGCTTCTCCCTCTCCCACTCCCCTTGCTTGTGTTCCCTCTCACTCTCTCTTTGTCAAATAAATAAATAAAATCTTAAAAAAAAATAGAGAAACTCTGAAGGAAACATAAGAAAATAATCACAATGGATACCATTATTGGGGAGATGGAAGAAAGACAGGATAAGAGGAAAATTTTTCACTATATCTCATTTATTTTTCTTTTGATTTTAAACTATGTTAATGTATGTATTCAAAAGCTTAAATAAAATTTATTAAAGATCTATAGTCCTTTTATTATTTTTTTAAGTTTTTATTTTATTTTTTAAAAGATTTTATTTATTTATTTGACAGACAGAAATCACAAGTAGGCAGAGAAGCAGGCAGAGGGAGAGAGAGGGGGAAGCAGGTTCCCTGCCGAGCAGAGAGCCCGATGCGGGGCTCGATCCCTGGACCCTGAGATCATGATCTGAGCTGAAGGCGGAGGCTTTAACCCACTGAGCCACCCAGGTGCCCCTAGTTTTTATTTTAATCACCCAGTGTTCATCACAAGTGTCCTCCTTAATCCCTATCACCTATTTCACTCATCCACCCCCCCCCCATCTCCCCTCTGGTAACTATCAGTTTGTTCTCTAGAGTTAAGAGTCTGTTTCTTGGTTTTCTCTCTCTCTTTTTTCCATTTTGCTCATCAGTTTTGTTTCTTAAATTCTACATATGAGTGCAATCATATGGTATCTATCTTTCTCTAACTGACTGATTTTACTTGGCATCATACTCTCTAGCTTCATCCATATCATTGCCTATGGCAAGATTTTATTCTTTTTTCTGTATGAATAATATTCCATTATATATGTATGTATGTATGTATGTGTATGTGTATACATACACATACATACATACACACACACACACACACACCCCACCTCTTCTTTATCCATTCATCTATTGATGGACACTTGGGCTGCTTCCATATCATGGCTATTATAAATAATGCTGCTATAAATATAGGGGTGCACGCATCCCTTTGAATTAGAGTTTTTGTACTCTTTGGGTAAAAACCCAATAGTGCAATTGCTGGATTGTAGGGTAGTTCTATTTTAACATTTTGAGGAACCGCCATACTATTTTTCCACAGTGTCTGTACCAGTTTGCATTCCCAAAAACAGTGCAAAAGGGTTCCCCTTTCTCAACATGCTCACCAACACCTGTTGTTTCTTGTTTTGTTAATTTTAGTCATTTTGACAGGTGTGAGGTGATATCTCATTGCAATTTTGATTTGTATTCCCTTGATGATAAGTGATGTTAAGCATCTTTTCAAGTGTCTGTTGCTCATCTCTGTTTTCTTTGGAGAAATGTCTGTTCATGTCTTCTGCCCGTTTTTTCCATTGTATTATTTGGGTTTTGGGTATTGAGTTGTATAAGTTCTTTATATATATTGGATACTAACCCTTTATCAGATATATCATTTGCAAATATCTTCTCCCATTCAGTAGGTTGCCCTTTAATTTTGTTACTTGTTTCTTTCACTGTGAAGAAGCTTTTTATTTTGATGTAGTCCCAATAGTTTATTTTTGCTTTTGTTTCCCTCGCCTCAGGAGACCTAGCCAGAAAAAAACTTGGTACTGTCAGAGAAAGTACTAATGTCAGGAAATTACTGCCTCTGCTTTCTTCTAGGATTTTTATGGTTTCAAGTCTCACATTTAGGTCTTTAACCCATTTTGAATTTATTTTATAGTGTGAGAAAGTGGTCCAGCTTCATTCTTTTGGATGTTGCTTTCAGTTTTCCCAACACAGTTTGTTGAAGAGATTGTTTTTTTCCCATTGCATAGTCTTTCCTGCTTTGTCAAAGATTAATTGACCATATAATTGTGGATACATTTCTGGGTTTTTTATTTTGTTCTATTGATATATGTGTCTATTTTTGTGCCAGTACCATACTGTTTTGATCACTACAGCTTTGTAAAATGACTTGAAGTCTGGAATTGTGATGCCTCCAGCTTTGCTTTTCTTTTTTAAAATTGCTTTGGCTATTCAAGTCTTTTGTGGTTCCACACAAATTTTAGGATTATTTGTTCTAGTTCTGCGAGAAATGCTGTTGGTATATGGGTAGGGATTGCATTAAATGTTTAGATTGCTTTGGGTAGTGTAGACATTTTAACAATATTTGTTCTTCCAATCCATGAGCATGAAATGTTTTTCCATGTCTTTTTGTCACCTTTAACTTCTTTTATCCATGTTTTATAGTTTTCAGTTTACAGGTCTTTTACCTCTCTGCTTAGGTTTATTCCTAGGTGTTTTATTGGTTTTGGCGCAATTGTAAATGGGATGGTTTTCTTAATTTCTCTTTCTGCTGCTTTATTAGTGGTGTATAGAAATGCAACAAATTTCTGTACATTCATTTTGTATCCCATAACTGTACTGAATTTATCAGTTCTAGCAGTTTTTTGGTGGAATCTTTTGAGTTTTCTATATATAGTATCATGTCATCTTCAAATAGTAGAAGTTTTACTTCTTCATTACCAATTTGGATTTACTTTTATTTTTTCTGTTGTCGGATTGCTGTGGCTAAGACTTCCAGGACTATGTTGAATAAAAGCGGTGAGAGTGAACATCCTTGTTTTGTTCCTGACTTCAGGAAAGGCTCTCAGTTTTCCCCCATTGAAGGTGATGTTAACTGCGGGTTTTCATATATGGCCTTTATGTTGAAGTACGTTCCTTCTAAACCTACTTTGTAGAGGGTTTTGTTTTTGTTTTTCTTTTAAATGAACTTTATTTTATTTTATTTTTAAAGATTTCATTCATTTATATGACAGAGAGAGAAAGATCACAAGTAGGCAGTGCAAGAGGCAGAGAGAGAGGGAAGCAGGCTCCCCGCTGAGCAAGGAGCCCAATGTAGGTCTCAATCCCAAGGCACTAAGATCATGACCTAAGCAGAAGGCAGAGGCTTAACCCACTGAGCCACCCAGGCGCCCCTGTAGAGGGTTTTTATCATGAATCATTGCTGTACTTTGTCAAATGCTTTTTTTGCATCTATTGAAAAAATCATATATTTATTAACCCTTCTCTTATTAATGTGATATATCACGTTGTTTGATTTGTGAATATTGAACCATCCTTGCAACCGAGGAATAAATCCCACTTGTTTGTGATGAATGTATTTAATGTACTGTTGGATTCAGTTTGCTAGTATTTTTTTTTTAAGATTTATTGATTTATTTGAGAGAGAGAGCATGAGCACTAGCAGGGGGAGGGGCAGAGGGAAAGGGAAAGGAAGACCAACAGATTCCCTGCTGAGCACTGAGCCCAAGGTGGGGCTCATCGCATAGCCCAAGATCCTGACCTGGGCTGAAATCAATAGTCAGTTGCTCAACCATCTGAGCCACTCAGGTACCCCCAGTTTGCTAGTAGTTTGTTGAGGATTTTTGCATCTGAGTTCATCAGAGCTATTGGCCTTAGTTCTCTTTTTTTGTGTTGTCTTCTTCTGGTTTTGCTGTCGGGGTAATGCTGGCCTCATGAAATTAATTTCCTTTTCTATTTTTTGGAATAGTTTGAAAAGAATAGGTATTCACTCTTCTTTAAATATTTGCCGAATTCCTCTGTAAAGCCATTTGGCCCTGGTCTTCTGTTTGTTGGGAGGCTTTTGATTACTGATTCAATTTCATTGCTCATAATCAGTCTGTTCAAATTTTCTTTTTTTCCTGTTTCAGTTGTGGTAGTTTATATGTTTCAGAGAATTTATCCATTTCTTCTAGGTTGTCCAGTTTGTTGTCATATAGTTTTTCATAATATTTTCTTATAATTGTATTTCTGCCGTGTTAGTTGTTATTCTCCTCTCTCATTTGTGACATTTTATTTATTTGGGTCTTTTCTCTTTTTATTTCTTGATTAGTCTGGCTAGAGACTTATTAATTTCATTGATTTTTTCCAAAGAACCTGCTCTTTGTTTCATTGATCTATTGCTTTTGTTTTGTTTTGTTTTGTTTTAGTTTCTACATCATTTGTTTCTGCCCAAGTTTTTATTATTTCCTTCCTTCAGTTGGTTTTAGGTCTTGTTTGTTGTTCTTTTTCTAGCACGTTATGTGTAAAATTAAATTGTTTATTTGAGATTTTTCCGGCTTCCTGAGGTAGGCCTGTATCGCTATAATCTTCCCTCTTAGAACTGCTTTTGGTACACTCCAAAGTTTGAACCATTATGTTTTCATTTTCATTTGTTTCCATGTACTTTTTTATTTCTTGTTCCCTACAATCTATAATTCTTTACTGTTACCTACATTTGAGTTCCAGATCTTTAACTTGGCATTCAAGACACCCTACAGTTTAGCTCAAATCAACCTTTTCCACTGTTGATTCCTACTCATTTTATCTCGCCACTCCTAACCCCCACCTATGACACACACATAAATGCACTATCCCTGGAAACTCCCCCTAAAGATAATTATTGTTAATAGTTTTCATTTCAGAAAGAATATAATATACATATGCCTACATTTATATTGTATGTATATTGTTTTTCAAAAAATTTACCTATGTGATCATATTTTTATTACATACTTTTAAGAATTCTCTGTATCATGGGGCGCCTGGGTGGCTCAGTGGGTTAAGCCTCTGCCTTCGACTCGGGTCGTGATCTCAGAGTCCTGGGATCGAGCCCCATATCGGGTTCTCTGCTCGGCAGTGAGCCTGCTTTCCTCCCTCTCTCTCTGCCTGCCTCTCTGCCTACTTGTGATCTCTGTCAAATAAATTAAAAAAAAAAAAAAGGAATTCTCTGTATTATGAACTTTTCCCATTTATTTATATATACATCTTGTAATTTTTATGTATCAGTAATATGGCTTTTTTAATGGTTAGATAATATTCCATCACATGGATACATCATAATTTAACTTGTTATTTTTCTTCCTGGACATTTATGTTGTTTCTGCTATGGTTGTTTTTGGCACATTAATACCACAATAAATACCTTGCCATGTTTTTGCCTTACTATCAAAGTACAATTGTTAGGCAAAGTTATTTCAAAATATGATTGATAGCATCAAATTGCCTTCACAAAGATTGTATCTTGTTGTTCTTTCAAGAAGTATATGAAACAACTCCTTCTTTCCTCACTCTCTCACCAATATTGATTTTGAGACTTGTTGCCTGATAGGAAAAAAGTATTTTTTTATGCTTACTTTGCATTTCTTTAATTATGAGAACGAACATGTTTTTATAGGAACTTGTATTTCTTTTTCTATGAACCATCTACTTTAGTTTGGTAGAGTCAAATGAAGCCATCTTTTCTATTATAATTCTAGGGTTTAGAGTTAAGAGTTGTATTTAGAAAGGTTTCTCTACTTCCATATTTCACACACACACAAATTCCCCTATATTTTCTTTTGGTCTTTCATATATCTTTAAATGTGTAAATCTCTAACACATTTGGATTTGGGTTCAGGTGGAGATAAGTGGTATATCCTAAGAGCTAAGACTATAATTGAATTATTTTTCCAAATGTCCTAGTAGAACTTCCTGAACAATCCATACCTTCTTCATTGATGTGAATTACAAAATGTATTATATTCTAAATTCCCATGGGTAATAGATCTTGTCTATTCTATTCTATTCATCTGAATATGTCTTCTCACCTAACACCACAACATTCAAGTCACTATAGCTTTACAACATCTTTTCATCTGATAAGGCTGGCCACCACTTTCTAAGTCCTCTGTGTTCCTTTTTCAAAACATTCTTAGCTATTTCAGCACATTTAATCTTCCAGATGAATGTACAGGATAATTTGAGGGAAATGATATTTTTATAATATCAAGTTTTTCCAACCCTAAGTCCAGTTCTCAAAATATCATATGAAATCGCTAGATAATTACCTAGTGAACCTGAGACCAGATCCTTGTGGACATTTCTGACTGGATTACTTTGTGTGAGTCATCTGAATCTAAGACATAATTGCACAATTCTCCCCTTTCTTGTGTAGACATGTGAGAATTACATGGGTATCAGGGAAACTGGGCCCAGAGCAAAAAATAAACAGCCCCTCCGTATCCTTCAGGAATTTTTTAATACAAAATCAATCATTTACACCCTGTCCACAGTGAAACTGGAGTTCCAGCCACAATCAATACCGAGGCTCATGTGTGCTAGAGGCCACATGCATCTTGGGTATAGGATTCCTGGCTCCTGGCCATAACCAATATAGGAATAAATGCCATTTAATTCCACCCAGCTGTTCCTGGGGCCTTCCATGGGTGGGTCTGCCTAGGGGTGTTTCATTCAATTCACAAGAAAAAATGTGCCCCTCAATTGCCTGGCACAGAGCCAGATTTGCTAGGCCTTTCCAAACACACCGCTGTGGGGAGGGAAGCCCTGCAGGCTGTTCACATAATGGACCAGGCAGGCCATGGTGTTCTGCTGGGGGTTCTGCCAGTCTCCCGCAATGCTCTAAACTTGCACTTTATCTCATACTTAGCAACCAGTGCTTTGTGTTGGTGTCAGATCTTTCTAACAAGTGAGGTTAAGAAGATATCTTTACCTATTTAAAGAAATGGGCATGGAGGAGTGGTGGATGGGAGAGATGGGGTGGCTGGGTGATGGACGTTGGGGAGGGTATGTGCTATGGTAAGTGCTGTGAATTGTGTAAGCCTGATGTTCACAGACCTGTACCCCTGAAACAAATAATATATTTTATGTTAATTTTTTTAAAAAAGAAGAAGAAAAGAAACGGGGCAGTGGAAATAACGAAATAGAAATTCCACTCTATATAGTATTGAAGATCACATCAATCTATGCAAATTAGTGTCATGGAAGAGATTGTCATGTGCTTAATTCAAAATTGTGGACCTTCTTTTTATTGACAGTAGGCTACCAAATTGATGTGTTGTAGTTGTGTGTTTAGGTGCCAAAAAACCAATTTCAGCTTCTGGAAAGAGTAGTCATTTCCCATTTCACATCATATAATTCCACTGTTACACTTCAAAATTATCCTTCTTCCCTTGAAAAACAAATAAATGCAAGGGACCATGTGTAGTTTGCTCTTTATTGTCCTATTTTGGTTTGATGCTTCCAGAGACTATGTTGGAGCATTTTGAAATTGTGTACCATGTTCAAGGTTAAACTAAGACAGTGGCTGGTGTGGGTAAGGCCATGTGGCATAGTAGGGTTGGGAGGTTCACTGGAACTGAAATATGGCTAAATGGGCTTGGGGAAACCCCAAATGAAAGGTTCTCTGCACTTTTCTGCCCTGGTAGGCAGAAGCCAAACGGGAAATAGAAGAAAAGAGAATTCTTACTGAGAACTCACTTGATTCAAGGTGTATATTTTATTATAATTAACCCCTACCACATCCAGCTTTAAGAACTATGCCTCATTATTTCAATTAGCCATTTATATTTTAACACATTAATCAAACTCTTAACAGTTCCAATATGGAAAATCTGTAGGCTGGCCAACTTATATCAGGAAAGGAAACATATTTATTGAGCACCTACTGTGTTTCAGACTTGTGTTAAGACTGCTGCTGAAAATTTCTAACTAATGTTAGCTTTTCAGTATTTTGAATCCGTATCAATTTACAGAAAAGATTTTTTAAATATTCAGTTTAAAAATGTATTGAGAGCGCGTGGGTGGCTCTGTGGGTTAAGCCTCTGCCTTCGGCTCAGGTCATGATCTCAGGGTCCTGGGATCAAGTCCCAGGGCTATCTATTCAGCAGGGAGCCCGCTTCCTCCTCTTTCTATCTGCCTGCCTCTCTGCCTACTTGTGATCTCTGTCAAATAAATAAAATCTTTCTTAAAAAAATGTATTGAATAATCTATAACCCTTAGAGAAAGAGAAGTTGGGAATTTCACCAAAAGAGAAATTTTCTTAGGAAAAATATTTAATTTCTTAGGAGAATAATTTCTTCTGAGATCTAGATGCTTGATCCATAAGGGTTTTAGAACATTCTCAAGCTCTACAGTGCAACACATGTTAGGAAGCTGGGCTTTCCTCCAAGGTATATATTCCAAATAGCAATTAGGGGCACCTAGGTGGCCCAGTCAGTTAAGCAACCGACTCTTGGTTTTGGCTCAGGTCATTGTCTCAGGGCTGTGAAATTGAGCCCCACATCAGGCTCTGCACTGGGAGTGGAGCCTACTTAAGATTCTCTCTCTCTCTCTCTCTCTCCTTCTCCCCTAAAAAACAGCAAATAGAAGGTTCTAGAGAGAAGCTGGCTGTGTATGGCTGACTGTTGCTCATGCATTCAATCTCATTCTCTGTGCTTTCCTACAGCAGAGACTAGAAAGCTGAAATGTATGTTTTCCAGACTCTTGATGCTGGAGTTCTGGATACCACATGGGCTCTGGCAATGGGATGCACTTTCATTCGATTTAGAGTACGGGAATGAAGCCAAGAACATCTTCCTGTGACTCTAATGGCAAAAGAAGTCTCAGAGTGTCAAGAGGCAGGTGGTAGCTGGACTCAGACTTCTAATTTCTAATCTCCAGCTTTAAGAGGGTGGAGAGGACAGGGATGGAGAGGTTGTGTTCACTATGGCGGTGGCTTCCTAGTCCCTAGATTCCCTCTACAACTGTGTGTTCTTAAACTTGATATTGCCAGTAACCACAGCTGATCCCCACCCCCCTGATTCAATGGTTTTAGAATTATCTAATGCCCTGTATTAAATCCTTTCTATTTAAAATACCTAGAGTTCTTCTGTTTCCTGTTCTAAACCCTGCCTGATCCAGAAGATTCTTAAGAGTTTTTTGAGGTCCTCAGAATTTAAATCTTTACCTCTAGTAATGAACTACTAGCAAGAAGGAAATAAATGCAAGTTTCATATATTTCAGTCACTCCTTTATAAGCAATTTATTCCAGAATAATTAGAAGGCATTACAATATTAGCTTATCTTTATTTATTACTGCATTTAATTCTTATAGAAACTCCATTTACAATGGAGAAGCCCAAGGGTTAGAGAAGTTAGGAAACTTTTGTTTAACATTGTAGTAGACAGAACAATGGCCTCCCCTCATAGATGTATCTGTCCTAAACCACAGAACCTGTGCTGATGTCACCTCACATGGCAAAAGGAGCTTTCCAGGTATGATTATATGAAGGGTATTGATTGAGATGGGGAGATTATCCTGAGTTATCAAGGTGGGCCCAACGTCATCACAAGAGTTTGGATAAGAGGGAGGCAGGAGGCCAAAGGAGGAGAAGGAGATGTGACAACCAAATCAGAGGTCAGAGAGGGAGTGATTTGAGAATGCCACACTGCTGGCTTTAAAGATGAACGTTGGGGCCATGAGCTAAGGAATGCAGGGAGTCTCTAGCAGCTGGAAAAACAAAGAAATGGATTCTCTCCTACAGTCTCCAAAAGGGATGCAGTGCTGCTGACCCATTTTAGACTTCTGACCTCTAGAACTATAAGAGATTAAATTGTGTTGTTTTAAATCACTTAATTTATGAAAATATGTTGCAGCAGCAAGAGGAAACTAATACAAACATTAATATTTATTGAGATTTTATCATGTGGTGCTAGGACATGCAACTGTTAACACAACTGAGTGCTTGCACCAATATTCCAGTTTGCATTCTTGCCTGAAGTTAAGCAGAAATGAGAGCCAAGCCCAGGCCTGTCTGTCTGGCAAGCCAACACTCTTCACTATACTTTGCAGCTTCCACCATGCCAAGTTCATGGCAGATGCCCAGACCTGTGCCCTTCTTTGTTCTAAGAAATAGATCTAACAAATCTTATTCCTCACTGAATGTTGATAGATTAACACAAAGCATCTTTTCTTATCTGTAGGACCTGGAAGATTCCCTTTCTTCTGTGGGACATTGTGGTATTTTCTGCAGAGACAGTTTTGATCCCTTCAAGTACATTTCTAGACCTTTCATTCTCAAGTCTCTTCCTGCATACCCGGTGCTTGTTAAAACACCAGCTTCTAGAGTTCTAATTTCATAGGTCTAAGTGGGACCAAGGGTATGCACTTTCATACTTCAGGGGATTCTAAGACTGGCACACCAGGGGTCTCACTTGAGAAATACTCTTTTATATAAAATTATGGAAGAGCCTTGCTTTCTGACAGTATTTCCAAAATTCCAATCGCATTAGTTCTTCTCATAGGGTTTGAAGCAGACATTCTTTTCCTGGCTACAAATGCTTTGCAATGGCAAGAGGCGATTACTGAATCCCATAACGACTAATAACAGGGGTCGTATTGTTTTGTATTTTCTTTGTGGTGCAGTTAACGCTGCTGGAGTTATCTCTTTTTTTAATATTATAACATTACCTCTGATATTTTTTTTAAGATTATTTATTTATTTGATAGAGACAGCAAGAGGGGGAATACAAGCAGGGGGAGAGGGAAAGGGAGAAGCAGACCTCCTGCTGAGCAGGGAGCCCAATGCAGGGCTCCATCCCCAGACCCTGGGATCATGACCTGAGCCTAAGGCAGACGCTTAATGACTGAGCCACCCAGGTGCCCCTACCTCTGATCTTATTATTGTTTTTTTTCATGTCATGTTGAAATACTTAGTGCAGTTCAACATTTTCAGACATACTCCTATAGGATTGGGCACTTCCTTATTAAGGTCACTTAAACTCAGTTACAGATTATTTCACTGCAATTGCCACTTAATGGCTAAGAAATTCTTTTTCTTTTTTAAAGATTTTATTTATTTATTTGACAGAGAGAGATTACAAGTAGGCAGAGAGGCAGGCAGAGAGAGAGGAGGAAGCAGGCTCCCCGCTGAGCAGAGAGCCCGATGCGGGACTCGATCCCAGGACCCTGAGATCATGACCTGAGCCGAAGGCAGCGGCTTAACCCACTGAGCCACCCAGGCGAGGCGCCCCTAAGAAATTCTTTTTAAGTGACAGCTCAAAAGCTAAGTTCACGTCACTGAAAACAACTGAGTAAACCAGAGAATTTTATTACCTGCAAAGAGCACCCTAGAAATTATCCAGCCCAGCCCTATCATTCTGCAAATGAGGAAAATGAGGTTTAAAAGAGGGAGGTGGTTTACCTCGTTATACATATAAAGGACAAAAGCAAGACTAGCAGCCACTTTCCTGACTCCTGGTCTATTCAGATGCCCAGTATCCGCCGTAACTATGTGTGTATATATATATATATATACATATGTGTGTGTGTGTATATATATATATATACACACATACTTTCAAGGCACGTTCATTGGTTCCAGTGTGAGTTAATTTTTTATAGTAAATAATCTGGAGAAGATCGACTTAAAAAACTCTTGTTTTCATTTTGCTATTTTTCCCTTTCAAGACCTCTTCTATATTGACCCTCAACTTTTCTTCCCTAGCTATTCAGAGTAAATTTTGTGTGGATCTCTGCTTCCTTAGCCTTATCCTGATAACTCTCCCATTCAAATAAAAACAAGGTCTGGGGCTTGCAATTGGGGCCCCAAGCACTAACCTCGCTGGGTTGTCATGCACCACTGAGAGCATCATATCCAGCCACAGCCCCATGTCCTCTCTGCCTTACCCTGTATAAAATGGTTTCATACAATTTACTCAAATGAAGTCCTTGGAACAGTTGTTAGGGCAAGAAACTCAACACCCTGGACTAGTGATAGCAGAGGTGGGGGTATAACAGCTGGGGGAATTGTGCTGCCGGTCACAAGCTGAGCTGGTCTGGGTCCGACTCTCAAGTTACCAGTGCTCTGATTCGGATCCAGGGGCAAAAGTCTGGAGTAGTGAACACCCAATTCTGCGTGAAACTCGGTGATGCCCATCCATAAGTCTAATTAGTATAACTGGACAACTCCTGAAGTCTTCCCACTTGCTACGTTCTTCTGCCTGAATGTCTTTCGCCTACCAGTGGAAAACCCAGGGGGAGAACACTCCGACAAGCAGGGCGTTGGAGTATGACACAGCAACTGAATTTTGAAAGCGTGAGGGAGCTTGGTAGAGAAAGGAGAAGGCAGGTCAGGTAGGGCACTGGGCACAGTATGGCAATTACTGAGTTAAATGTATCTCAGTCCGGATGAAGTTGGATTTCTATCACAGCTAGACAGGACTCCTGGATTCGGCTCCTACATGTAAAACAGCCACATTCAGGGACGCTCCTGGTGTGAGGCAGAGCAGGAAAGTGAAGTGAGGGATGGGGTCCTCATTGTGTCTCTTGGCAGCAGGGCAAGTCCGAGGTGGAGGTAGTAATTTTGTGGGAGAGGCTTAAGATAAGTGTTGTGTGTTTTCACATGTCTTACAGATTTTCAGTTCAGGCATGTGCAAAGTTGGGTTGGCCCTTACATTTATTGTTGCCTTGATTTCCAGCCCATCTGGGACAAAGTCGTCTTGTTTGGTTACATCCCACTGGAAAATTAGTTCAGTGGTTTTTTCTTCCTTCAGAACACAGCTTTTCTTTGTAACCATACATTCACTTATTTATTCCTTCAACAAATAATTATTTTTATGTACCAGCCCTTGCTAGGTGCTTGGGAATGGTGGTGATAATAGATGCCTTCGTAAAGCTTAAGGTCTTGTGACATCAAATAAGTCATGACCATAAAATATATTAAGTGTTATGATAAGGGAAGTGGAGGGATGAATAGCTAAAGCACCTCTCTGGTCTACTTCCCCACCTATAAAATGCGGATGATAAAAAGAATGTCTCCCTCCAAGGCTGGCCTAAGGACCAGATGAGATGATGTGATTAAAATGCTTTGTTATGCGTCATGTCTCTTGGACTTCCTATTCAAATTCCCTATTGAAATAATTTAAATGCTGCCCAGAAAGATTTGTAAGAATATTTCTCTTACTTTGTGACCCACTTTCTACCTGTCACGTAGAACCTCTCACAGCTATAATCCTATATTTGTGAGATTGTTTTAAACACTCTCTCTCTCCCCTGGTAGATATTGGGCTCTCCAGGATGCAGCCCAGGGCTGTTTGCTCACCACCCGTAAGCCCCAAACCCAAACTAGGACCGTGAATGGTGCTGCTCAGTCGACATTCCCTGAATGAATGACAGAACATGTGTTACCTACTTTGACTGACATCCTTTGGAAAGTGTCATTTTCTAGCTGAAGAGTAGTTTCCATTTGACATTCTTGATAATGAACTTCCTACAAGACTGTTCCTGGGAGACAGTACAAGCAGGCTGGGCAGCCACTGGAAGTGAAAACTCAGGTTGAAAGAGGTCAGGACAGTTACCCAAGATCCCTTTCAAGTGCCAAGAACAGATAATTCTAGGAGTCTCGTAGCCCACCTCCAGCTGGGAAACATTTTCAAAAATGAGGGAGACACATGCTTTCAAAAATTAGGCATTTAATGGGGCGCCTGGGTGGTTCAGTGCGTTAAAGCCTCTGCCTTCAGCTCAGGTCATGATCTCAGGGTCCTGGGATCAAGCCCACATCGAGCTCTCTACTTAGCAGGAGCCTGCTTCCTCTTCTCTCTCTGCCTGCCTCTCTGCCTACTTGTGATCTCTGTCTAATAAATAAATAAATAAAAACTTTTTAAAAAATCAGGCATTTGATGCCTATCACATCTGAAGAGGAAGCTGGGTTCAGTACGCTTAGCTGAGGGGGTATCGCCAGCATTCCCAGTGTGTCCCGAAAGGAAACTGTAAATACCTTCTGCTGCTTCTGTCTATTTTTACACCCTGATTGTGTATAGGAAGGGAGGGGAAATGGGAATATGTTTTGAGTATATGTGTTTTTTCCCCTGGTACCTGCTCACACCCATTGAGGTTATAAATTCCAAAATTCTCACACAAGAAGCCCCTGTCAGGTGGCGGTGACCCACCACTTTGGACTCCACTCAGTGCGCACATCAAGAATGTTCTTGGCACAGAGCAATTATAGCATAGCAGTGGTAAAAAATAATGCTCACTCTCATAATTTTCAACTAACTATAACTCCTAATGACTAAAGCACTATCAGATTTTTTCAACACGCAAAAAAAATGTTTAAAGTTAATATTGCATCTGATAAAGAAAATCCATATTACCTATGACATAAGTTATTCCTGACTGGTATACAATTAGTTGTTATACATCACTGTCTTATTATCTTGAATGTTCTAACCTTTCCTTTTATGGGGTGAAGGGAGAATAGAAGAAATCAGATATACTGTATACTTTTCTCATAAGAAACTATACATCCTGTGTATGGTAAAAGAGAATGCCAGGGAGTCTATAGATTATCCAAAGACAAAGTAAGTCTAATAAACAATGAAAGCTCTTAGAGCCTTTTGGTTCAGATAAACCTTCGAGGAATAAACAGAACCCTAAAGGGAAATGGAAGTTAGCCAACTGGCTCCCAGAGGCTTTTGCAAAACTGAGGGAGTGACAACAGAATCATTGACAAACGAACCCTTCAGTGGGCAACTGCCCAATGAGAAACTGTTACCGAAGAGGAATTGATAGTGACTTAGAGGCACAGTGATTTAGGGAAGGGTGCGCAGAACCAGGAGAAATAAAGCTAAAATTGGAACAGGTTGGGGGAAGTTTAGGGGCAAAAATCATGCCCACGCCCATTACGGTTCTTTTCCAAACCTCCTCTAATGAAAAACTCAGATGACTATTCGGTTTGCAAGATCTGTTCACTCAAGAATACCAGAATCAGTATGTCTTTCCCCTGAAAGAGGTAGTGTGTTAAACCTCTGCCCTACACATTTTCATGAGGAGGTAGAGATAGACGAGGCCGGGTCTCCTGTTAGGTGATTTTAAGCCCCAAGATGTTTTCCTGCACCGCACTGAACAGTTCTTCTCTGAAATTTACATATGTGGTTATTTGACGAAGGTTATTTGACGAAGGTCACTATAAGTTCTCCAACGGCAAAGATTCGGTCTTCTTTTTTGCTAGTCACTGGTTCCTAATGTCTAGCACAATGCCTGATGCATAGGAGACACTCATTTATTACCTAAATGAATAAATGAAGGTAGCTTAATTACCCTTCTCCTTGTTTTCCTTCTTGTTACCTTCCTTCCCTGCTCAGCATTTCCTGGCTGTCCTCCATTTCATTTCATTTCATTTTCTGATCGAAACAAAACTTCATCTCAACGCTTCCATGCGTTGGGTTCTTTTGGTGAGCAGACCTGCACAAAGCTGGGGCAGCCTCCTTTACCTGCAAACTAGCCCTTGAAACACAGATTGGGATCCTCAGGTATCCCTCAGCCAGCCACATCTGGAGAGGGCACTCTAGTGTGGTAGTTAGAAGCAGCTACAGGAGCAGACGGCCCAAATTTGAACAGTCTTTGGGCAACTCACTGAATGTGTAATCCTGCATGAATTGCTTCACCTTTCTGAGTTTTGGTCTCCTCAACTGTAAAATGAGGATAATAATGAAACCAACCACGTAAAGGGTTATTACACTGATTAAATGACTTACTGTAAGTAAAGTAGCGGAGACGGAGTCTGACATATGGAGGGCACTCTAAAATAATAGCTATCATCATAATGACCTCAAAACCTACATGTGGACTTCAGTACACATTTTTGTAACTGGCCCATAATTTTCACCCTGAAAGTGAACAAAGTGACTCAGCCTTCGACCTCTGTCCCCTGCTGCCTGTCACCGACAGTCTCCTCCCCCAGCCATGCAGGCATGTCTGCTCAGGATTAGGGATACCAAGTGGTGGTTGTAGGGGGAGAAATCCACTCAAAATCAGAGCTCAATGGACAGCTGTTATTCTGCAGCAGAGGGTTTGGGTTTTTTTTTTTTGGTCTCCATTCTTGGCCTTCTGGCAACTGTGGCCTAAGGCATTCATTCCCTTGAATCTCCAAGGAGGTGTCTGTGCCTAGAAACACAGCATCATCTAAGTAAGGGCTCTCCTCTTACAGCTGTCTGTCCCAAACATAGACAGGAGTCAAGTGGTTGAATCTCTGTGTCACTAGAAAAAGCCGTGCCTTATCACACTCCTGCAAGCATCCGAATCTCGCTCTCCAAATCTGGTGAGAGATGAGGCTTCAGGCAACATGCAGCTCAGCAAAGCAGAAATGGCCGGAGACCAGGCAGGGAGAAGAGGCGCGAAACTGCCCGGAGCAGCTCAGAGGCCAGTTGTCACTACGCCCAGCAGCCCCTGCCTGGAAGAGGGTCTTTCTGAAAGAAACGGGAAAGAGTGGGTGCACTGTCAACATTTCTGCATTTTGTCTCCAGACAACCAGAGAAATCAGGATGACAGGCAGAATCCGCTGCTGAGGGAAAACAGCTCTTTGCAACCCAGATTAGAGATTTGGGAGTTGGGAGGAAGCTGGAGGAGCCATCCTAGTTGCACTTATTTGTCCAAGATGCAAGAGGAAGGGAAGAGGCAGAACCCCAGCTGGTCTCCAAGAGGTGGCCCCTGAGGCTCAAAACTGGGCAGATGGTCGGGACCAGCAGTGTACACACAGCTGCACTGCGGTTTTCTGGGTGAAGGAGGGTCTGTGACTGCAGAAATGGAAACCGATCTGTCAGGGCAGGGGGTAGGCAGGGGGAGCAGAGTAACCGGAAGCTGGAAGTGCAGGGAGAGAGTGAACAAGGCAGAGACAGCCATTGTGCACCCCTGTGTACAGCACTGCAAACCCATGCGTTATCTAGGCGAGGAAGCCATGTTTGGAGCCTGCAGGGGCTGAGGTTGCCGTGCCCAGAGAGCAGGGGACGTGCTGCCAAGTGTCCAGGCTCCGGGTCCCCAGGGTGGGGGTGGGGAGGCAAGTCCTGAGGATTGTTCTAGTGTATGCGGGGTGGAATCGGGCTTTTTGCACACTTCCAGGACCTCCTTCTTCCCAACTGAACCACAAGACAGGAAGTCTGTTTCCTGAAGGTTCCTGTCAGGGGAAACGAGGAAGAGGAGAGAGATTATCCTCACTTTCCTCCCCACCAGGTCTCTCTTGTCTGGGCCTCATATCAGAGCACTTCTATAATCTTCCCCTTTGAAATTACCCTGATGGTCTACGGCCATACCACCCTGAACGCGCCCGATCTCATCTGAAATTACCCTGATGTTTAATTTCTTACATATTTCAATCTTTTTAAAATGTTCATAAAGAAAAATCTTTTTTCACAGAGTATCTAATAAAGAATGCAGGAGACCTAATTTGGAAGCCTTAGCATAATAGTTGTACCTCTTCAAAGGAAAGAAAAAAATACTTGGAACATAGGAAATTTTAGTATTGATTTTTTTTCCCCAAAGCTGCAAAATAATTAGGACTCCAGAGCAAAAATATCTTGGGGAGGGGCCCCTTACCCTTAATTCAAATAGAAAAACAAAAAGAAGCTTTGATTTTCATGGGACCCCTGGTTGCTATTAAGACTACTAGAATACTATTAATACTCCAATGGAACTTGCTATCAATATACAAGGGTATCAGTATACAAGGGTTAAAGCTATTGTTAAGGTTATTATTAATCATTATACAAATACTCTAGAACCATACTTACTTATTTCAGCAACCATGTATGTTTAGGCAACTCTTGTTTTTCCAGGCCAAACACTCTCACTTAAAGATGGCGTCACATCGACACGGCATTGCATCTTTCCAGTTTTTTAAAAATGCTTTCAGTTCATTATCTTACATTCACTTCTCAAAATGATCTTCTGAAACAGACACAGCAAGCATCATCATTTTTGGCTTTGTTTTAACTAGCTCATTTCGTGAAAAATAATACTCGTGTATGTTGGGATCCGTAATCAAAGGAGCGAGACTGATACAAAGCGAAGGTCAAGCAAAGCTTTATTTCGCGCCAAGCATCGAGAATCAAACTGACCCGTCAGGGCCATCTCTTGCAAAGAGGCGACCCCTCCCAGCCTCACAGACTAACTTTTATAGAGGTAGTTTAGCCGGGCTATACACAGGTGGCCAATGAGATTGCAAAACAGAGAACACTGCACAGTCCTGCTAAGTCAGCCACACACAGAAAAAACTGCTAAGTAACACACGGGTGGCCAATTGAATTTCAACTTATCCTAGTAGATATATGTGTGCCCCACTGACTGGATGTCTTCACCTGGCCTGACCCGCCCTTGTATCTAGGCTTTGCAAGTAAGTTCCTCTGAGAGGGGCAGGGTCAATCTAAGTTCACTACATAAACACAAAATTACTCCCTCTGGCCAACCAGGCCCTTACAGTGTACCCAGTAACAAATTTAAGGGCATAAAATGAAAACTAAATCTCTCTTAACTGGCCCCACCCCTAAGTCCCCTGAGATATAACTACTGTGAGGGGTTTCCATGTGTCCTTTTGGAAATCACTGTGTACCCACGAGCACAATTTTATCTATAAGTGCCCTTAAAAAATGAACTCACACATCTGTGAGCAGGCTCTTCACTGCTCTATGCTTTGCTTTTTTCAATTGGAGATCTTCAATAAGAACATACAGAGCTCAACCTCATTCTCTGCTTGACAGTCTATGTAACTGGTACCCTAGTGATGGGTATTTAGGTTATATCCAGGCTTGTCTATTATAAACAGTGCTGCAATGAACAATATTAGCAGAAAATGATAACATGCCCTCTGGTGTCTTTCAGGTCTGTGAAGTAAGTTAATCCTCACAACCGTTCTATGTCTATCATTACTTCATTTTACCGATGAGAAAATCGGCAGAGACGTTAGGTGATTTGCCCAAATCCGTACACCTAGGAAGTGATAGAGCACAGATTTGAATCCAGACCATTGGGCTTCAGGACTCAAACTCTTGACCAAGCACAGTGTACTTACTGCCTCTCTGTGTTTGCTGTGTACGATTAGATCTGAGAAGTCAGGAAACACAGCCGGACAAATTGACCAAAGGGTTTGTACTCACTGTTGCCCAGGCAGCTAATGGTGGAGGGAGACTGGCCATGAGCCTCCCAATTCCCACCCTCTTGCTCATTCCTTCACCCTTGATGACATACCAATGCTTCCAGAATGTTGTCTCTTTGAATTCCTGAGAGGTTCTAAAAGACTTTAGACGGGAACGGGGAGTCTGCAGGAAGCAGAGGTTTAGGAGTCTTTCATAGATGTGGGGCAAGGGTTGAATTTATTTCTCCAGGTTTGAACATGCAGCTCCCACACTAGTAGATTCTGTAGTTAAGCAAATGTTGCCACAGAATAGCTCTCATGTAAAAATGTACTTTTTGAGTGGCCAGTTTAAAGAAAAACTTCACCAAGTTTTATTCCATATTACCATTCATTTTTGTCTATTACAGCAAAGAAAAACTTACTAAACCATGAAAGTTTAGACAAAAGAAAAGTATGTCCAATTTAATCCTACATGACGACTCATTTACCACAGTGGCATGAAACCAACATTCTCCCCGCACCAACCACCCCCCCACCCGACTTGAGAATCACAGCTGCATTCTAAATCTGAAACCATCTTCCAAAGAGCTGGGCCGCATTTGAGAGTTGTAAGCAAAACTATTTTCAAGTACCTCTTGCATTTAAATAGTTCAAGAATCTCCCTCAGATCCTCATACCCTCCCTAGTCCCTGCCCCACCTGATCATGAATGCCTTAGAGTAAAAGGCTGCAAGGCTCCTTAGAAACCATGTAGTCTAGTCTTTCACGATCATTAGGTCTCACATTGCCCAGAGCTTTACTATCTTCCAGTCACTTTTCCAATTATAAGTTCCTGTGACCACTGTGACCCACCCCCCCCCCACCATCTCAACAGTAGGTATTATGTCTTCACAAGTAGGTGGACGGTGGTAACATTTAACTGAGACTCAAAGGTGGGGAAGGAACATGACTGGGCAGGAAAATCAGAGTGTGATTTTGTACTCATAAAACCTGAGGCGTCTGTGTGACACCCAATGGAAACCATCAAGTATGTATTTGGATATATGAGGCAGGAGCTCAAGGGAACTCAAGGCCACAATTGCAGACTGGGGGTGTGAGGGGGAGGGTCAACCGTTTATATTGGTGTTTAAACCAAAGGACTGGATGAGTTCACCTAGAGAGACCAGATGGTCAGAGAAGAGAAGGTCTGTGATGGAACTTTGAGGAAATCTAACATTTGGAATTTACGTAGGGAAAGAAGAGGCAGCGAATGAAATTAAAAAGGAGCCACCAGAAATAGAGGAAGCTTGTGACACTACACAATCCAAGAAACGCATTTCAAGAAGGAAAGGGTAGCCAGCTGTTTTGAATGATGCTCAGAGGCGGGATAATTTGAGGACACAGAACTATCCTCATGGCTCACAGCCTCCAACCAGGGGTCCCTAGTGCAACAGAGCTACTCCAAAGAGCAAGCAGATGACTCAAGGCAGCAACTAAATATTTCGTCTGTTTTAGGAGACATTTTATTTAGTGTTCCTCAGATCTGTGTGCTTCCATTTACCTGAGTCTCTCCCTTTCTACCTCTTTAAATTTATGGTCCCTTTCTTGTTGACTGTACTTTTGGCTTCAGTCCAAGTCCCTGAGCTCTTCTAGCCCCAAGGAAGCTATTTATTATATGAGTTTCCAAGGTAATGTATTAATGTTTTAGGGCCGCCATAACAAAGACCACAGACTGGGTGACTTAGAAATTTAAATCACCACTCTGGAAGTTAGAAGTCCCAGCTCAAATGTCAGCAGGCCAGTTTCATTCTGAGGCTTCCTTGGCTTGTAGATGGCTGTCTTCTCCCCGTGCCCTCACATGGGCTTTCCGTGTGCACAGCTCTATGTCCTAATTGCTTCTTATAAGGACATCAGTCATATTGGACTCGGGATCATGCTAATGATCTCATTTAACCTTAATTACCTCTTTAAAAGTACTGTTTCCGAATACAGTCAAATTCTGAGCTACTAGGCTTTCTGGCTTTAACATCTATTTTGGGAAGACACAATTCCGCCCATAACAGGTTTATTATTTTTTTCTCAGATCCTGGACGTGACTTAAGACTCTTACTGCCACAGGCCTACCCTTCCTGGGTATCCAGGTCACAGATCTATACAATTACTCAAGTTCTAAATTCTGCCTCTTGACCTTCTCTCTTTTACTCATTGCTTTCCTCTCTCTTGCAACCTTTGAAATTTCCTTGGGTCATCGTTGAGACTTGCTCTGATTACTTGAGTATAAACTTGTCATACTGCTGACCTGCTAAACAATTCAACAGGGATACACAGACTGACCCCAGAAAAATTCAAATGATTGGAAACTAATAAATTACCTGTCCCCTGCCTGCTCTCTCTCCTTCTAATTTATCCTACATATTAGTGCCATAGTAACCTTCCTATTAGAACTGATATCTTGGGGCGCCTGGGTGGCTCATTGGATAAAAGCCTCTGCCTTCAGCTCAGGTCATGATCCCAGGATTCTGGGAGCCTGCCTCCCTCTCTCTCTGCCTGCCTCTCTACCTACTTGTGATCTGTCTCTCTCTGTTAAATAAATAAATAAAATCTTTAAAACAAAATTTAAAAAGTACTGATATCTTATATTTTCTCTACCCAAAAGCCACTGATGACTCACCATGGTCATCAAAATCCAGCGTCAATTTCTAATTCAAGGTCTTTGGCAAGCTGATCCCTACTCTGCGCACACCCCAGTTCTATTTGCTATTTTATAAGAGCATCTCCTTTGCCTTCCAAACCCTGGTTATTGACTCAAACCAGAATAGTCTGCCTGCAGTGATGTCCTTTTGTTTCCCCATTCTGTGTCCTTGTCTCAATGTCCAACCCATTCTCCAAGCCTCAGCTCATCTACAAAAAATATTTCCAGATTGCCCCTCTGCCTGAGTCATAATCTCTCCTCTTCTCATTTTTATATTTTGAATCTAATCATAGTATTCATTGCTGTTTGCTTTATATTAAGGGTGTGTGTGTGTGTGTGTGTGTGTGTTCCCCACCATATCATGAGCTCCTAAATGATGAGGTCACATAGCACCTAGGACATAGTTTATGCTCAGTAAACGTACTGAACTGAGAACCTTTGTGTTAGAAGTTCCATCCTGGCTTCTAATCCAGTTTTGGCTGCTTATAACCTTGGGCAGGTCCCTTAACTTCTGTTGGCTCCCCTTGCTTCATCTCTAAAATAAGATAAATCATATCAGGGATGCTGTGAAAATTAATTATTTATCATTTTGAAAGTGCCTTGAGATCTTTAAAGTTTGGCATTTCTATTTTTGTGGCATCTTTCTCACTAGAGCTGGCAGTTCTTTTAAAAGAAACATGCAAAGGAAAGGCATGGACTGTTCAAAGAACAGTTTTTTCAGAATCGGAAATGATTATATCCTGTATTTCAGACAAGGTCATCTTTTACCCTCAATAATAAATGATGGAGTCTTGAAGAAACCTGCTTTTCCTACCAGTGCGTTTGAAGTGATTACAGTATTTATGTTGAATTACAAAAAGATGAGTAAGTATTCTATCATGCGGAGAACAGAAATTTCCCCGAGGGAAGAAATAAATGAAAAAAAATTTTTTAAACATACCAAATGTAAATGACCTTTACAGAAAGAAAAAACCTGCTGTTTATAAGTCCTGGTCAAGGCTAGTAGTAGAAATACTTACTTGAGTAATTTGCTCATTCCAGGAGGCTCAAGACATAGCCAAAGTCAAGGGCAAAGGGAACAAAGTCATTGATACATAATAACTCATGTTTTATACACATTAACTCCGGATACATAATAACTCATGTTTCATACACATTAACTCTGTCAGTCTTCCCAATACTCTCATAAGGTACTCGGGCAGGTCTTACTAAACCTGTATTATGGTTGAGCAAATTGCAAGCCAGTGCGGTTGTGCAACTTATCCAAGGCCATCCCACAAATAGTGCAGCCAGGACTCAACCCGAACTCTTGACCCAAGTCCAGGGCTCCTTGCCTCACCTCACTCCATCTCAGCCCTAGTGTTCGGAGCACTGTGCACGGGACATTGGGCTGCCTGAGAAAGATAACACAGGAACAAGGAGGATGGGAAGGCAGAGAACTTCCTAACATGGCTTCAAGCCTCTATTCCCCACCAGGTCCACTAGCCGCTCTGTGTAGGGATCCACCATTTCCCAAATGCCAGAGCTCTTGGTGCTGAGGTGAGCTTTATTTCCATTTATTTCCCTCCTCCTTCACCTCGGGCAGGGCTCTCCTCCCCTCCTGGCTGCTATGTGGCAGTAACTTGGAAGTACTGACATGAAAAGTACCATCTGGGGGGATATAGAGTTTATACCCCCAGCAGATTCCCCTGTGGCTCTCTGAAGAGAGGACTTGGCACCCAGAGAATGCAGCTCCTATAGTCAGAGGGCAGACCCTTCAAGACATGTCCGTGCTCCAGACACAAACCTCCTGACTTCATATCCATTCTCTTCAGCCTCTTGCTCTGAAAGCAAATGTGAATGAGGTTATTGAGGAAGAAGGTCAGGAGTCCCTTCCATCTTGATGGAAATGCAGTCGTTTCCCGTGGTTGGTTCTCCCCCTTGCGCTCCAACAGCACTTTTCTGGCTCTGGCAATATTCCTCACCTTGGGCCTTGGGTTATGGTTCTCTCTCGATGTGTCTTATCTCCCCAGTTGGAGCACAAGTTTATTGAGAGCAGGAAAAATGTTTACTATGGTGGTGACAATAAAGGCCGGCACTATTTACTGAAAACATATAGAGTGGTAGGTGTGGCGCTAAACACTTTACATATCAGGTGTCATGAATCTTTGTAACAGCCTATGCAACAGGTGTCATTATTTTCATCCAGACTTTATAGCTGTGGAGATAGAGAAATGGAAAAATTATTTGCCCTAGATATCACATCTAATAATCATCAAAGCCAGGACCAAGAGTGAGGTCTATCACCATCCTTCTGTGTAACACCTGAATGACCACGTAGACCTAGTAGAAGGGCATTTAATAGGGTGCCATAAATATTTGCTGGATTTTAGAAAACTGCTGTATAGTTTAATTTGGAAGACACATTATTTATAATAGCTAACATTTGCATTGCCAGAACCTGTATGCAACCTCTCCCCCTTCAGCTTCTTTCTTTCCCCCAAAGCCAAACATCTTTCTTTACTTTTCTCTCCATTTATTTGTTGAAGAAACTGGATCACTGTGCTCCTCTTGCAAAGTTTCCTCTCCACTGGATTTTGTCCATTGTATTACCTAATCCTCATAACAATCATACGATTAATCTGAGGTAGGTACTGCTATTACGGACCATTTGCAGGTGAGAAAAACATGGCTCAGAATGATGGAACTTGTGCTTAAGGTGACATAGGAAATGTTAAGTGAGGACACAAACCTGGGTCTCACTGACTCTGGGAAGGTCAAACAGCCTCTCCTATGGGTTCACCCAGTGAGCATTCACCAAATGGGTATCAGTCTCTGTCCTGTAATTCATTTCACCACTTACACTGAGAACCAAAACTTAAAACAGAAGAGCATGTAGATGTTTTATGTTTGCCAATTTTATGAGCGTTATAACTAACATTCAGTGTTTGACTAAAGAAGCATAGCATACACAGTTCTCTAAAATGATCAACTTAGAAATTGGTGCTTAATCAAAGACTTTATCATGGGTAGTTAACTTATATGTGTGTGTGTGTGTGTGTGTGTTTTTCTTTACAAAGCTCTTTTTTTTTTTTTTTAAGATTTTATTTATTTACTTGTCAGAGAGAGAGAGAGAGAGCACTGGCAGATGGAGGCAGAGGGAGAAGCAGGCTCCCTGCCGAGCAAGGAGCCTGATGTGGGACTCGATCCCAGGACGCTGGGATCATGACCTGAGCCGAAGGCAGCTGCTTAACCAACTGAGCCACCCAAGCGTCCCTCTTTACAAAGCTCTTTAACTCATACAATGAAAAGGTAAAATATATAAATTCAAAAAAGATTTGGATAAAACAATAGATCCACAGTGGCTTATGGGGGTGCCTAAGGGGCTCAGGTGGTTAAATGTCTGCCTTCGGCTCAGGTCATGATCCTGGGATCCTGGGACGGAGTCCTGCGCAGCAGGGGATTTTGCTTCTCACTCTCCTTCCCTCCCAGTTCGTACTCTCTCTCTCTCTCTCACTCTGTCTCTCAAATAAATAAATAAAAAATAATCTTTAAAAAAAAAAAAGATCCACAATGGTTTATGAAAGGACACGAAGGGTATTTGTGATAAATACCCGGTTTTTTAACATTGTACACAGAAGTAATACTTAATTCTTTAACATTTGGGGAAATTCTTTTTTAAAGATTTTATTTTTTTATTTGACAGAGATCACAAGTAGGCAGAGAGGCAGGCGGGGGTGGGGGGAAGCAGGCTCCCCGCTGAGCCAAGAGCCTGATGCGGGGCTCGATTCCAGGACCCTGAGATCATGACCTGAGCGGAAGGCAGAGGCTTAACCCACTGAGCCACCCAGGCGCCCCCATTTCGGGAAATTTTTAAAGAATAAAGAAAATAAAGCCCACCCGCCGAGGCCTTGCCATTGAATCCCTCACCTTTTGAGGTTGACAGGAAAAGCAGCCAGTCTCCTCCACGTTATGGAACGGCAGAGGTGGAGTTTGGCTTTTAAGTGGCAAGAGTCTGATTCCCACTGTGGAATCTGTGGAGAAGTTTCCAGAGGGGATAGATCATATGTTCACAGGCCCTGGGTAGGGAGACATTTGAGATAAGAAATAAAGTATCCAGTGCTAACGGAGTAAGAGTTATTAAAACCTGGAATGAAGATCAGAGAAAGACACAAATCATAAAACACAGATATTCATACTTGTAAGAATGAAATGGAAAAAAAAAAATGAAGATTGGAAGACAAGGGATTTAGGTTTCAGTTTAGTTGGGTTCCAGAAATTTTGATACGAAAATACTTGCATTTCTAACGATGGAGATTTTGACCCTTGTAGAAGGAAGTCAGGTCACAGGATGAAATGGAACCTGACACTGAGCCACAGACAAAAGGCCTCACGTCTCCCAAAGACGTCAAGCCAGAGGTTAGCAATGCCATAACTAAGACTACTCCAGCTACTCCCCGAGCCTGCCATTGCAGACCCATCCTGACTTCCCCCTGCCCAGCCCTTCACTCTTGTCTCACTCACATTGCAGTGTACCCGGACTGTTTCAGGCAGGTTTCCACTGAGACTGGTAACAGATCCGAGTTTAGAACCTTGTTACAAAAAGTGTGGTCCCTGGACCAGCAGCACTAATGTCATCTGGAGGCTTGTTAGGAATGCAGAATCTCAGGTCCCACCCAGGACCTTCTGAATCAGAACCTGCGTTTTAATAAGATCCTTAGCTATGTAATTAGCTTCTCTCAATGATGATTCCAGACTCAAGGCTCTGGCAGTCTTTGGAAAAACATCATCCAATTTCTTCAATCCAGATCTCGGGTCCCCCCTTTCCCTGGTGTTCTGTGACACGTTCACCAATCCATTTTACAGGACATGCATGCTGGGGAAAAAGCAATGAATGAAACAGACAGCGGCATCCCTTACCCTCACAGAGCTTACATTCTGGAGGCAGGAGATAGACTGATAAAAAATATATAACTAAGAAATGAAAAACAAGCAACAAACAAACAAAAAAACCTGGTTTTCTGTAGTCACCTCTACTCAGACACCAAGGTCAGGGCTGGAGTCCTCTGTATAGACATCTACTGTGTCTGGCCTGACATGCACTCCCACCCCCTCTCTGTCTGCCAATGAAGGAGAAAGGCCTTGTTGACCCCCATGCTGAGAGCTGGCATAAACAATCAGTGTCCAACAGTTCCCTGGGCAGATGGAAACAGTTTGACATTGCCCTGCAACTGGCCCTTCTCCAAATGTAGTTCCTCCTGGAGATAGTCATGGTTTTAAAGTTACCCACATGCACATCTGTCATCTCACCTGTAGTGCTTGTTATGTTATTTAATGAGTGGGGCGTAACAGATCAGAGTTTTATAGAGAGACCCAATAAAGCAGGCCTACTGATTTTTTCCAGTCATAAGACTGCTCCACAGGCTCCTTTGCTGGTTTCCCTTAGGTCATTTCCACACTCACAAGAGCCACAAGTGCAGGAGACAGAGGGAGGGCTTCATTTCTTAGGAGCCAAAGTGACAGCAAGCTCAGCATCTGGTCAGTCTGATTTTAAAATTGAGGCTGACCACAGTTCATTTTGGGGAAGTTTTATTATCATTATTTTAGTTTAGGCAAAACACTCCACCATAAATTAATTTGAAGATTTTTCTATCAAAAGAGAAGTAAAGCAGACTACCAGCAAAATGGGACCAAGCAGAAAAGCGAAAGAATGGGAGGGAGTATTTCTTCACCAGCACAAGGGAAGTCTTAACTCAGAAGCCTGCTTCAGCCAGAATCAAAGAACAGTCTCTCTTTCTCTCTCCTTCATAACCCTGGCCCAATTTGCTTTTAAAAATTCTGCAGCCTGGTATGTTTACAGAAATCCACTCAGGCATATATAGTTCCATTTCTTTCTTCCAGAAAGATTTTGATTTTACGGTTTCAAAAAATACACCTATCATGTCAGGCCTGAATGAAATAACTATTTACATTCCTTTAGTTCTCCCAATCTTTACCCACACACACAAATACTTTTTTTAAAAAACACGTTTCTTATCATTGAATATGCACAGTTTTGCTTTCCACATTTTTAATTTTGTGTTTCTACCGGCGATTTTTTTTTCAAGTCATCAAGTATAGCTTGGGAGCCTGTTCTCTAATTTTTGTGCTTCAAAATGGAAGAGTTCTATTTTAAAGGGATTAAGTTGTTGTAAAAGCTGAGTTGCAAGAGTTACTTCAAGTGAAATATCTGCTTTATTTAGTTTCTGGCTTAAGAGATGCTACTTAAGCTTCACGGAGTCATCTCTCTGGTCGTCTGACTCTGTCCTTTGCTCTATGTCCTTCATGTGGCATTCCTAAAAATGAAATGCCGATGTAAACTTTATAGGAGAAAAAGCTTTCCTGATAGATTTCAAACAGAGAAAGTTGAAACTATAAACCTGATGATACAGAAGAATCAGCTAGAACCAGAAGGAAAGACAGACGGTGGTGTGGGTGATTATGGGATGTGACAATCCAGAGAATCCGAGAAAATTTTAGAAGCACGTGGAAAACAACAAAGGGGTTCCTCAAGATAGCCTCAAAGGCTTCTTTTGTCTGGAACTTGTTAAAGTACCTCTATCAATTCAAAGCATAAACCTCTCTACATTGTTCTCTTTATAGATAAAATGTGAAGGGAAAGGACATTACTGAACAAATTACTCTTCACTGTCGTCCAAGAAATTATGACAGATGATGCCCTAGGTCCCCCAGGGCTTATACATAATAGAAAGGAGTAAAGAGCAAAATCTTACATCTTAGGCCATGTTTAAGACAAGAAAATATCAAAATTGGTAAATTTGGTAATGGTAAATTAAAACTTTTTCCACTCCCCTACCAGTGCTTCCTGGGATCATATTTAAAAAGGAGAGCAAAAATAGCATAAAAGCCAGCTCCAAATTTACCAAAAAGGGACTAAATTAGGAAGTGGAAAACACTAATGCTACTGTATTGTTGTCTACTGTGCTTAACAAGTTACCGCAAAACTTGGTGATTTAAAACAACATTGATGTCCATGGTTTTTCTGAGTCAAGAACCTGAGAGCAGTTTACTTGGGTAGTCTGGTTCAGGGCTTTCCATCTGGAAAGTCTCCAGACTGGGCCTGGAGGATCCTCTTCCAAACTTGCTCATTAGACTCATTGGCTGTTTGCAGAATCATCAAGCAGATCTCTCTATCAGGCTACTCAGTCTTCTCATGATGAAGAGCTTGGCTTCCTTGAGAGTAAATGATTTGAGAGAGAGCAAGAAGAAAAATAGGATGCCTTTCACAACCTAGACAAATATCTTCACTGTCACCATATTGTATTTGTTAGAAGACAGTCACTGAGTCCAAGTCACACTCAAAGTGAGGGGAATTCGCTTCTACCTTTTAGGAAGAGGATGTCAAAGGTTTTGTGGATATATTTTCAAACCACAGTACAATAAGCTTTTTTAAAAACCACGAGGAGGGCGCCTGGGTGGCTCAGTGGGTTAAGCCGCTGCCTTCGGCTCAGGTCATGATCTCAGGGTCCTGGGATCGAGTCCTGCGTCGGGCTCTCTGCTCAGCAGGGACCTGCTTCCCTCTCTCTCTCTCTGCCTGCCTCTCTGTCTACTTGTGCTCTCTCTCTGTCAAATAAATAAATAAAATCTTTTTAAAAAATAAATAAATAAATAAAAACCAGGAGGAGTTGGCGGTGGGGGTTGAGGGAAGGGTACCATCTTCTAGAATAGCAGAAAAGTTAGATACACAAGAAAGCCCAGCCCCCAACATCATTGCCATCCCCAGAAACTAGAGAAGGTCATCAACAAAACCCTGAGAGTTCTCACCAGTACTCCCAAATCTGGAGCCAGGTCTGTACAGATGTATGTATCTCTCCTTCATCTTCCGAATGAAGAATAATAGGGATGGATATGGATAGAGAAAGAGGCAGAATAGAGAAAAAAGCAACATTACAGACTCTCTCTGGAAAGTGTGAAAGACTCCAGGGTTCCAGGCTGAATTGGGGAAACAACTCAAACCCAAGGGTACCTTGGGGCTGCACTCACACCCCCATCAACATTCACAATTACTCTGTTTGCTTTTCAGGCTTCCAATTCCAAGCACCTCCAACTCTCTGGGGACTTTTCTGACCAGCAAGGCTCACTTAGCCTCCTGTAGGGCAGGCAGGAAGTACTGGAGCATTAATGCCTCCTCCTAGCAAAACTCAACCAGTGACTGGACAACAGATGGGAAAAATATCCCACCCCTCCACTCCTCACGATGCTCACTTTAACATCTGTTCTGTATGGTCTACAAGAGTTCTCTGGTGGGATCAAGTTCACGTTGGCCACACAAGTGCCCTACTCCATAGCATGCCCTTGCTGTTCTTCCTCCCTCTACCGGCTTCCTTCCCTTCCTCATTTTTCCACTCCCCTACCAGTGCTTTCTGGGATCATTTCCCAAAGAAACCATTTTTCCTCATTACTTGCCTTGCTCTGAGCTTCTGTGGAAACCCAACTTACAAGCCCTGAGCCACTGAAGAGAGTAGAATAAACACCCGCATGAGAAGTACAGGCTCTAGCACAATCCTGGAAGGGTGAGTAGAACCCAAGTAGTGTCAAAGAGAACATACTCATCATTATCTGTAGTCTGATTTCATTTTTATAAAGATATTTTTCTCTTGCTCCCCATCCAGACAACCAGCCAGCTACCATCCATCTCTTGTTCAACTATGTATAGACACCAGAGAAAGGTGTCTAAAATCATGCTTTCCTAACGTTAGGTCTAAAGATCTCTAGATGGTGCAACCTAAGGTGTTTTAAACCCTTATACTCTCCTTTTCTACACCTGTACACATTCTTTATAATAAACATGGGCCATTTTTATGAAAACAATAATGATTTTTTTCCTTAAAGAAGCAAAGACTGCAGACAAATATGCCAAGAGGTGTACAAGAGTATTTCATTTTGTATACATTTTTTCTTATGACTTTTTATGTTTTCAGTGAGAAACAATTTTCTCCTCATCTCTATCAAATCTGTAATGAGTATTTATTTTTTTTTCTTTAAGATTTTATTTATTTGACAGCTTGAGAGGGAACACAAGCAGAGGGGAGGGAGAAGCAGACTCCCCACTGAGCAGGGAGCCTGATACAGGACTCGATCCCAGGACCCTGGGACCACGACCTGAGCTGAAGACAGAGGCTTAACAACTGAGCCACCCAGGTGCCCCAGTGATGAGTTTTTAACCTGAAAATACACAGTGCTGACAAAAGGCAGCAAAATAGGTAGTTTTATATATTACAAAGCAGGGAGGAGGATTCTTGAAAGCTGTGAATTGGTAAGCTGGTAAAACCTTCCAGGAAGGTAAATTAACAATATAAACCAGAGGCTTTAAAAATATCTATGCTTTTGATCCAGTAATTCTGCTTCTGTGTATTTAGCCCAAGGCAGTGTTTCCCAAAGCTTGGTCCCACTATCAGAATCACATGGGCCCTTCCAAAGATATTTGAATCAATATCTTGGATTCAGACTGAAACCTAGGTATTTCGCTATAACAAAGTCTCCTGATAATTCTTATATACATTAAAGCTTGAGCCCTACTGGCCTGAGCAAATGAAATTCATTCATTAATGCTTCCTAAGTCCCTACTAAGAATCAGGCTCTATTCTGTGCATTGGGGACACAGCTATAAAAAAAGTCCCTATGCTCATGGAGCTTGTTTTTTTTACTCAAAAATTTTATTTATTTATTTTTAAAGATTTTATTTATTTATCTGACACAGAGAGAAAGATCACAAGCAGGCAGAGAGGCAGGCAGAGAGAGAGGAGGAAGCAGGCTCCCTGCCGAGCAAAGAGCCCGATGTGGAGCTCGATCCCAGGACCCTGAGATCATGACCTGAGCCGAAGGCAGAGGCTTTAACCCACTGAGTCACCCAGGCGCCCCTACTCAAAAATTTTATAACAATATATTCATGAGGGACGCCTGGGTGGCTCAGTTGGTTAAGCAGCTGCCTTCGGCTCAGGTCATGATCCCAGCGTCCTGGGATTGAGTCCCACATCGGGCTCCTTGCTCGGCAGGGAGCCTGCTTCTCCCTCTGCCTCTGCCTGCCATTCTGTCTGCCTGTGTTCGCTCTCTCTCCCTCTCTCTCTGATAAATAAATAAAAAAAAAATCTTTAAAAAAACACAAAAAACAATATATTCATGATAGTATTATTCATGATAAAAAAAAAATCAATGATATTTCAAAGAATGGCACAGAACAGTTTTCACCATGTGTTGTCAGAGGAATATAGCTGTGATCCCTTTTTAAAAATATACCAATGCATCGATAAAAAGAGTAAGATATATATATATACAAAATATAAGAGGGAGATATATATACAAAAATACTAATCTTTATGGGGCACCTGCCTGGCTCAGTCCTGGAACATGAAACTTCTTAATCTCAGGGTCGTGAGTTCAAGCCCAATGCTGAGCATGTACCTACTTAAAAGTATATATACGTTAATCTTTATTATCTCTGAAAAACATGATTATAGATTATTTTTATAATCTACATATTTTTCGGTAATTTCTAAATTTACGGAATAAACATGAATTACTGATATAATTAGAAGAAAATACAGTGTTTTATAACGTTGATTGTGGGGCACCTGGGTAACTCAGTGGCTTAGGCCTGTGCCTTCGGCTTAGGTCATGATCTCAGTCTTGGGATCGAACCCCACATTGGGCTCTCTGCTCAGTGGGGAGCCTGCTTCCCCCTCTCTCTCTATCTGCCTCTCTGCCTACTTGTGATCGCTCTATGTCAAGTAAATAAATAAATAAAATCTTTTTTTTAAAAGTTGATTGTAACACCAGGGGAAATGAGAAATTTTCCTATGCCAAAATATGTTCTGATTTAACAATATCAATACAACTACTCTCACTTATGAACTGAACCCTAGAACTTTTGATTCCATTTTGGGAGCTATTCATTTTCAATTTTAGTTTTAAGGAGATGAGCTTTTAAGTGTTTTCTGTGTTTGGCTAACAGATGAACCCTAAGTACTTTCCAGCTCTAACAAATGGAGAGCTCAGGAAGATTCTTTTTTCTTAAATTTTAAATGTTTGTTGCTTTTTCTGGATTTCAAAAGTAAGCATAATTGTCATGTAAAAATATATATTTTTTAATTTTAAAGATTTTGTTCACTTATTTGACAGGCAGGCAGAGAGAAGGGGTGGGGGAAGCAGGCTCCCCGCTGAGCCGAGAGCCCCATGTGGGCTCTATCCAAGGACCCTGAGATAACGACCAGAGCCAAAGGCAAAGGCTTAACCCACTGCGCCACCCAGGTGCCCCATCATGTAAAAATATTAAGAGAAATATAGAACACAGAAAGAGAAAATCAGCCACTCCCCCACCCCCAAGAAAACCACCTTAAAGGATTGGATTGGATTCTTTTGGATTATATTCTCATGCAAGAGATACGTGCTGTTTTGGATCTTGCTGTTTCCTGCTTCCAGATACCAGTTATCTTTCCGTGTCCTCTTATAGAAACTCACTTCATCTTGGGAATGGCTGTATAAATTAGAATGGATGGATATATGTTGACTTATTTAAAGAATTCTTCTCATTTAATCTTATATTTATAACTGATTATTGCTGATTTTGTAAGAAACCTATTGATTTGGTACGCTTACAGTTACATCTGGCTTCCTTACTCCTACCTCTTATTAGACCTAATCGCTTTTCCTTTGAGTCCCTTAACATTTCTAGGAAGGCAATCATATCATTTAGAGATCATGACACTTTTTGTCTCTTCTCGATACTTCTCATCCTTTTTCTATTTTCTTATGCTTTGGCTAAGACCTCTATAAGAAGATAAATCTCAGGGCGCCTGGGTGGCTCAGTGGGTTGGGGCCTCTGCCTTCAGCTTGGGTCATGATCTCAGGGTCCTGGGATTGAGTCCCGAGTCGGGCTCTCTGCTCAGCGGGGAGCCTGCCTCCTCCTCCTCTCTCTCTCTGCCTACTTGTGATCTCTGTCTGTCAAATAAATAAATAAAATATTTTTTAAAAAATGATAAATCTCATTGAGCAGGGCCAGCAATGAAATTTCAGTAAAAGTTGATCTTTTGGGTTCTAGAACGATTTAGAAAGCTAGTCATCTTTTTTTTTTTCCATAATACCCACCACCAGGCTCACTCAACTCCCCACCCACCTCTCCTCCAAAACCCTGTTTGTTTCTCAGAGTCCACAGTCTCTCATGGTTTGTCTCCCCCTCCGATTTCCCCCAACTCACTTCTCCTCTCCATCTCCCAATGTCCTTCATGTTATTCCTTATGCTCCACAAGTAAGTGAAACCATATGATTGTTGACTCTCTCTGCTTGACTCATTTCACTCAGCATAATCTCTTCCAGTCCCATCCATGTTGATACTGATATAAAAGTTGGGTATGCATCCTTTCTGATGGAGGCATAATACTCCATTGTATATACGGACCATAAACCTATGTGGACCTGGCCTGAGTGGACTTGTTCTCAAACACCACCTTGCTTCCTCTTAACCTGACGATGTACCCTAGGGGTGGAGAGTTCAAGGTAGACGTTTTTCATTGCAGGCATCAGAGGCAGAATGAGGAGGTACTGGACCTACGGGGGTAGTTGGTACTAATTTGCAGTTTCCATCTTCAGACAGAATCTTATTCTATTTCCAATTTCCTATTTTTTCCACCTTCTACCCCAAGAGAAGGAAAAGAAAGGAACCCCCACCCAGTCTGCTTTCTTCACCTGTTTTATCCCCAGACAACTCTGCTCCCGGCTGGGCTGGATAGTGGTTGTTTCGGAAGGTAGAGCTGCTACAGCAAGTAGTAAAGAACTTCCTGGGCTAGCCAGTGGCTCTCCAAGTCGTCATGGGAAGGAACCAAAAGACTTTGGTAGAATTCCTGATGGGATTTAAGCTGATCTAGAAAGTTGCTGTAAACCGAGTGGGGGGTGGTTAATTTTTTAAAATTATTTCCGCTTAACCTAAAAATCAGGCTAGAAAATGGGAATTATGATGGCTTCAGGGAGAAAAAAAAGCAAAGACTGTTTGAGGTCAGCACAATGCTGTCAATACCCAAGTTGGAAAAGTTGGAAAGCTATGCTGTTTTTACTTAGTCTCATCTTGTTCTCAGTAATTGCTTCCTTTCAACCATAAAGTTGTTTAGTGGAGAAGAGCTATTCCAAGGCTTCTCTTTATATTCACGGCTGCAAGATCCCATTTTAGCATAATTACAGTCTTGGAGTTGCAGAGACAGGCTCACTCTATCTAGCGATGCAGCTGGCTTTCTCCAATGACAATAGGACGCTCACCCGCTTAGCAACGTCCAAGGCTGTGAGCCAGGGGGAGGCCCTCATGCTGAAATTTTGCCCTTGCTTTGTCGTTGCATCCTCTGTGAGAATGGGGAAATGGTTTAGAATATTAAAAAGCACAAAGTTCTTCTTTGATTCTTTTTTCACTTTTAAAGAGACATGCTGAGCTTCAAATGTGGATTTTAGTATCCCAAATCAGAGATTATTCATCTTTTTTTTTTAGAATTTTTTTTTTAAGATTTTATTTATTTATTTGACATAGAGAGATCACAAGGAGGCTGAGAGGCAGACAGAGAGAGGAGGAAGCAGGCTCCCTGCTGAGTAGAGAGCCTGATGTGGGGCTCGATCCCAGGACCCTGGGATCATGACCTGAGATCATGAGCAGAGGCTTTAACCCACTGAGCCATCCAGGCGCCCCGAGATTATTCATCTTTACATCTCCAACAGATATTACCGAGCAAAAACACCACCAACAAAGGAAAACCAATTTTGCACTGCTTTTCTGTCCTCCTTGCCTTTCTTCTTACATTTCTCTTTTCTTTTTGTGAGAAGACTCAAGAAAGCCTAAATCTGCCTGCTTCCTTTACCTGCAAGGTAATTCCGCATCAGCTTGACTCTTTGCTGTAGAAATTCTTTTCATGATTTGAAATAATCAATAACTGTTCACACTCAATCTTCAGTTACTGGGAGGCTTCTGCTTATGACTACACGGATTTCCCTGTGTCTCAATAAGACCAGGGCCCCACCTTTCTTCTACCCAGCTCACCAGATGCATTATCCCCGTCCCTGAGTTTTATTTATTGTTCCTTCACACAAATTCTTATATCTCTCCCCTTTCTATTCCACTAATCACAACCTTAGTTCAAGCCTTTATATCTCTTTCTCAAATTATTACGAAGATTTCCTAAATGGTCCATCTACTTCTGGGATTTCCCTAGCCAAACTCTTGCAAAAGTTTCAGATCCACTTTTTTACAGCAACATTCCAAAGGAATGAACAAGGGGCACCCAGGCGGCTCAGTCCGTGAAGCGTCTGCCTTTACCTCAGGTCATGATCTCAGGGTCCTGGGATGGAGCCCCATGTTGGGCTCCCTGCTCAGTGGGGAGCCTGCTTCCTCCTCTCTCTCTATCCTTCCCCCACCCTGTGCTTGTGCTCTTTCTCTCTCTCAAGTAGATAAATAAACTCTTTAAAGAAAAGGTGGGTGGGGGATGAACAAAAAGACTTACAAACTCTCCATTATGTGTCAGGTGCCAACGGACATTGCAAAACTTGGATGAAAGATATTCTCATGACTGGACATACTACTCTGGTCAAACTGGTGTCTTTCTTGGCTCAGGGACAAGTTCCATATATCAATGTTTCTCTAAGTGGGGATGTGTGAAATTTTGGAGGTTTGTTTTGTTTTGTTTTTTTTGTTTGTTTGTTTAAGATTTATTTGGAGGGGAGGGGCAGAGGGAGAGAGTCTCAAGCAGACTCCTCACTGAGCTTGGAACCCATGACAGGGCTTGATCTCACGACCCTAAGATCATGACCTGAGCCAAAATCAAGAGTAAGGTGGTTTAACCAACTGAGCCATTCAGGCACCCCGACTGTCCCAGCAGGGAAGGATAGGGAGTTACTAATCTAGTGTAGATAGGCCAGGTGTGCTGCTAAACCTCCTACAATGTACAGGACAGCTCTTGACAACAAAAATAATATAGGACAAAATGTCAATGGTGCCAAGGATGAGAAAAAATGCACATGTTAGTAGTTGACTCATGAGTTGCCCCATCAGTTCAGTGCCTCCCATCCACAGCTAATCAGATCCTACCCATTCTCCAAAGCTTTTTCAACTCTACCTCTCCTACTTGAATTCTTAATGCACTTTGGGTCTGTACCACTCCCAGGAGGTATATCAAGTGTCATTTTCCTTTGGAGATGGTGCTCTGTGTCCCCTGTGCCCTATCTTGTCAGGATATTGCTGAAAGTCACTGGGCCCATATTCTGATTTATTGTCCATAGCACCAAATACTGGGCCCTCCATGTGTTACCTAGTTAATAAATACTAGTAACTCAAAAGATAAGCCCATTAGCAAAGAATTTGACAGTTGAAGTAGTCAGAGGTTGTGAAATTGATAGATTAGGGCAGTTTAGTTGCAACAATCTCATTTAAAAACAAGGCTAAGAGAAATGGTAATACAAAAAAAGATGGGGTACCTGGGTGGCTTAGAGGGTTAAGCCTCTGTCTTCAGCTCAGGTCATGGTCTCGGGGTCCTGAAATCAAGCTCCACATCAGGCTGTCTGCTCAGCAGGGAGCCTCCTTCCCCTTCTCTCTCTGCCTGCCTCTCTCCTACTTGTGATCTCTCTCTCTCTGTCAAATAAATAAATAAAATACTTAAAAAAAAAGAAAAAGAAAGGGACAGGACCTCAGGAGGTACTGCCTAGGATGAGAGAGTTAGGATGTGCACTTAATCAGACTTTTTTTTTATTGTGGTAAAGTATCCATAACAAAATTGATCATTTGAACTATTTTTTTAAAGATTTTTTAAAAGTAATCTCTACACCCAACCTCACATATTCTAGAGGCTCATACTCTACCGAATGAACCAGCTAGGCACCCCTCATTTTAACTATTTTAAAGTGTACCGCTCAGTGATATTAAGTACATTCAATTGGTTGAGCAACCATCACCACAGTCCATCTCCAAAACTCTTTTCATCTTGTAAAACTGAAACTCTACACCCATTTAACAATAACTCCCCATTTTCCTCTTTGCCAGCTCCTGGAAAAAAACATTCTATTTCCCAGCTCTATAAATTTGACTATTCTAAGGACCTCATATAAGAAGAATCATACAGTGTGATGACTTTTGTGACTGGGTTATTTTACTTAACGTAATGTCTTCACCGCTCATCCATGTTGTAGCCTGTGTCATAATTTCCTTCCTTTTTAAGGCTGAATAATATTCCTTTGTATGTATGTACCACATTTTGTTTATCCATACATTGTCACTGGACATTTGAGTTGCTCCTACCTTGGGTTATTTTGAACAATGCCTCTATGAACATGGGTGTGTAAATGTCTGTTTGAATCCCTGCTTTTACTTCTTTAAAGTATGTACCCAGAAGTGGATTTGCTGGATCATTTGGTAATTCAATTTTCAATTTTTTAAAAAATATTTTATTTATTCATTTGAGAGAGAGAGAGAGCACAGAAGTGGGCAGAGGGGCAAAGGGAGAGGGGAAACAGACTCCCTGCTGAGCAGGGAGCCCAATGCAGGGCACAATTGAGGATACCGATATCATATCTTGAGCCAAAGGCAGATACTTAAGCTACTGAGCCACCCAGGCATCCCTAATTTTCAATTTTTTTTTTTTAAAGATTTTATTTATTTATTTGACAGGCAGAGATCACAAGCAGGCAGACAGGCAGGCAGAGAGAGAGGAGGAAGCAGGCTCCCTGCGGAGCAGAGAGCCCGATGCGGGGCTCGGTCCCAGGACCCTGGGATCATGACCTGAGCCGAAGGCAGAGGCTTTAACCCACTGAGCCACCCAGGTGCCCCCCTAATTTTCAATTTTTAAGAAGATTTTTATTTGCTTATTTGAGAAAGAGAGCACAAGTAGAGAAAGGGCAGAGGGAGAGGGAGAAGACTCCCTGCTAAGCAGAGATCCCAATGCAGGGCTGGATCCCAGAACCCTGAGATCATGACCTAAGCCAAAGGCAGATGCTTCACTGACTGAGCCCCTCAGGCGCCCCTCAATTTTCAATTTTTTTAGAGATTGCCATCCTGTCAAATGGCTGTACCATTTGACATTCCTACCAACTGTGCACAAGGGTTCCAATTTCTCCACATCCTTGATAACATATTTTGTTTTCTGTTTTTTTATTTTTGTTTTATTAACAGCTACCCTAATGATTGAGAACGGGTATCCTATTGTGCTTTGACTTGCCCTTCTCGAATGACTCATGATGTTGACCATCTTTGCATGTGCTTATTGGCCATCTGTGTTTCTTCATTGGAGAAGTGTCTATTCAAGTCCTTTACCCCTTTTTTTGGTCAGGTTGTTTATTTTGTTGTTGAGTTGTAGGAGTTCTTTATACATTGTAGATATCAATCTTTTATCAGATACATGATTTGCAAATATTTTCTCACATTCCTTGGGTTACCATTTCACTCTGTTAATCGTGTCCTTTGGTGTACATGTTTTAATTTTGATGTAGTACAATTGATGTATTTTTTCTTTTATTGCTTGTGTTTTAGGGTCATATCCAAAAAATTTTTGCCAAACCCAACATCATAAATATTTTCTTCTATATTTTCTTCCAAGAGTCTGTGGTTTTATCTCTCAGCTCTTACATTTAGGTTTTTGATCCATACTGAGTGAATTTTTTGCATATGGAATAAAGTAAGGGCCTGAATTCATTCTTTTGCATATGAATATCCAGTTTTCTCAACAATATTAATTAAGACTGTCCTTCCAGGGTGCCTGGGTGGCTCAGTGGGTTAAAGCCTCTGCCTTCGGCTCAGGTCATGATCCCAGGATCCTGGGATCGAGCCCCGCATCGGGCTCTCTGCTCAGCAGGGAGCCTGCTTACCCCTCTCTCTCTCTGCCTGCTTCTCTGCGTACTTGTGATCGCTGTCAAATAAATAAATAAAATATTTTTAAAAAAAAGACTGTCCTTCCTTCATTCATTGGTGTTGACCTCCTTGTTGAAATCATTTGACCATATATGAGAGGGTTTATTTCTGAGCTCCCTTTTCTATTCCATTGGTTTACATGTCTGTCTTTATGCCAATGCCACACTGTTTTGATTACCGTGGTTTTGTAGTAAGTTTTGAAATCAGAAAGTATGAGACCTTCTTCTTTTCCAAGATTGTTTAGCTATTTGGGGGTCCCTTGAGATTCCATATGATTTTAGCATGGATTTTTCTATTTATGCAAATAACATTGTTGGAATTTTGATAGAGGTTGCCTTGAATCTAAAGATTGCCTTGGATAGTACTGACATCTTAATAATATTACATCTTTCCATCCCTCAACACTGGATTTCTTTCCATTAATTTGTTTTTCTTTTATTTATTTATTTGTCTGTTTGTTTATTTATTTGATAGAGAGAGACACAGCAAGAGAGGGAACACAAACAGGGGCAGTGGGAGACGGAGAAGCAGGCTTCCTGCTGAGCAGGGAGCCCAATGCAGGGCTCGATCTCAGGACCCTGGGATCATGACCTGAGCTGAAAGCAGACACTTAACCACCAAGCCACACAGGTGCCCTTAATTTGTTTTTCTTTGATTTATTTCAACAAGGTTTTATAGTTTTCAGTCTACAAGTCAATCAGATTCTTTTTTTAAGGAAGTTATTTTACAAACAATATAATAACAACAGTATTGCAAATTTGAAAATAGAAGTTACAAAAAAAAAAAAATAGAAGTTATTCATCCCAAACCTTACTTCCCAACAGATCATTTGACCTCACTTTTCCTATGTCTTCTTCTAGTCTTATCTGCACGTATGTATAATTTCAACATAATTGCCACCATTGCATGAATCCAATTTTGAACCTTGATTTCTACACTTACTATTATATTCTACTCATTTTCCATGTTGCCACATAGTCACTTCAACAGATGCTGAGGGCCCTGTACCAAAAGTTGATTCTCTCAGGAGGAGGAAGTACAGCCAGTGGCCTGAGCTTCAGGGTAGGAATAGAAATGGAAATCCTCCTTTTTTTTCTTGTAATTTTCACAAAGTACTGGAAATAAATACTCAAATAGCAGAACAAAAACAAGAGTTTTAAAGATTGCTCTAGAAACCCTGTTTCTGTGCTTGAATGAGAATAGTCACAATTCAAGAAAACATGTTGGCTGACTTTCCTGGTGCCTCCTCTGAATATTTTCTAACCCTAATAATTGTAACATGTAGCATTTACATTTGGAATCCATCTTGAAAGACAAGAGTCTCAAAGCATCAGGAACATTTATTTGCTGCACCTACCATGGCAGATGATTGAAATATATATGTCCATCTGTAACTTCTAGTTACTCAATTTTCAATAGCTACTCAAGGATTCTATGAAATGGGATAAAATGCAATTAAGTTTTTACATGAAGAACAATTTTAGTGATATTCGATTTTATCACCTTTCTTGGAATGAAAAATTAAGTTGATGGCGTTGAGTGTTGAACTGGGAGGTATGAATTGGTTAAGACAGGTATGGGAAGCCTTGCCATCCCAAAGTTTATAATCAGAGTATGAACATGCCCCTACAGTAAAAAGCAGTCTGTCTCCTAGAATTATCTCTCCTCAAGTAGTTAGAAGGAGCCTGTACATACTTGACTGTACCGATGAAAACCCATAGCTTCACCTTTTCTTTTACAAGTTTATGCCATTTCTTGGATGAATTTGAGGACTAATTAAATGAATCTAAGCATAGGTCTTGGTTTCTTCCATTTTCCACCTGCCTACTACCCACCCACTCCCTTTTTTTCTTAATTTCTAGTCAAAAGATATTATGGACAAAAAATCCTACTAGGTATCATTCTCATCCTTCTTCTCCTCCTCCTCCTACTCCACCTCTTCCTCCTCTTCCTTCTTTTTCTTCTCCTTCTTCTGAGATTATTACGCCCGTTTTAAAGCTCTTTATATAAATGCCCTAAGAAGTCACACTTTTCTACTGTGACCACTTTCTCCAGGTTCAGGAATCGAAACATTGGCAAAGCACTTATAGTGTTCTTTTTAATTAACTTCTATTGTTTGTTTCCTACTCAGTTTAAAATGAAGTACTTTTTAAAACCAGAATATATTTTTGCAGTCTTGGATTAAAACTTTTTTTGACTCCTAGAGACCAGCCCTGAAAGATCTAAGACCTTACTTAAGAGGTTAAAATAACAAATACCCTTGTGAATAGCTACTGGAGAACTGGTTAGTTTAACATCTTAGGCCGGATGCCCAAGGTGGGCTGCTTCCATCTGTAGTACACACACACCTAATTGTAGAGTGTAGAAAGCACATATTTTAGCCAGTCACTCTCAGCATACACCAGAGAAGTAGATAGCTCCATTAGGCAATGTCAGAGAAGATAAATGTGTCCAAATTACTTGCCAAAAATGCTTAGTGAACATCAGAGTGATGGGTTCTGCTTTTCAAATTATTAAGCAGGCTATTCAGAAGTACTGAAACAATCATTTTTCATTGCAGATTGTTGACTAGAAGCCAGAGACAGCTGTCTTCCTGTGATGCCCCATGGTGACGCCCACAGCAACTTTCTCCCTTTGGTATTCAACCCGCTAGAAGGTGTGAAAGGATATGCATCATTTAGAAGCCCTGACATCTAGGATTTGACTGAAGAATTTTATGCACAGAAACCTATGGATCCTGGAAGGTCAGTTTTCTACTTTTAGATGAATTTGTTTCAGTAATATCAACTTGTCTGGTTTTCTCTGCACAAAAATCCTGAAATGGATTATCACAGTCTGTACATGTATGTATGTATATGTGTATCATAGTCTCATGTAAACATCTTTCTGGAAGGCAGAGCCTAGATCTAAGCCATGATATACTTTAAATGTAGCATTTCGCTTTGATTCTATACGAGACATAATGGAGACATTAACCGTCTCTCATGAACTACTTTGAAAATCAGGTCCTGAGACACCTGGGTGGCTCAGTCAGTTGGGCGGCTGCCTTCAGTTCAGGTCATGATCCTGGGGTCCTGGAATCGAGTTCCACACTGGGCTCCTTGCTCAGCGGAGAGCCTGCTTCTCCTTCTGCCTGCCTCTACCCTGTTTGTGCTCTCTCTCTGTCTTTCTCTCTGACAAATAAATAAATAAAAAGAAAGAAAAGAAAAGAAAATGAGGTAGGTCCTAGGTCTATCTGCATCAGAATCATCTAGCTTTTAAGAAAAATTCAGGGGGCGCCTGGGTGGCTCAGTGGGTTAAAGCCTCTGCCTTCGGCTCAGGTCATGATCCCAGGGTCCTGGGATTGAGCCCCTCATTGGGCTCTCTGCTCAGCAGGGAGCCTGCTTCCTCCTCTCTCTCTGCCTGCCTCTCTGCCTACTTGTGACCTCTGTCTGTCAAATAAATAAATAAACAAAATCTTTAAAAAATAATAAAATAAAATAAAAATTCAGATTTCAGGGTATCATCCCAGGTAGGACCTGGGAACCTACACTTTGGCAAACACCCCAGGAGATTCTGATGCTGGTGACTCCATCATCTCTCAACTGAGGAACACTGCCTGGGGAGATAGCAGAGCAGCCCTCAGAGTCCTCCTTAGAAGATCTGAGCTCTCTTCTCCTCCTTGGTGTCCTTGGTGAAGGACAGGATTGAGCATCAACACTGATGCAGTATTTTACACAGAAGTACTCATAAAAAAAAAAAAAGAATTAAGTGCAGTTAGTAGCATTATTTTGACCTCTGTCAACTTAGTCCTCGTCTTTTGTCATCCTGGTATTTCTTCAAATTTTTTTGTGCTCCAGCTGTAGACATGTTACCCTCTTTTATTTTTTCACAAAAGACTGGAGAACTCTCTACCATGGCCACTATGTTTAGGAAATGATTCAATTATCATCTGATTATTCCTTTATTAGTAACTAATAGTGAGGGACTAGATCTAGAACTCCAGCAAGCTTTTTCCTTCTAACCTCTGAAAACTTTGAAGAGAAAGCATACATAGAATAGGAGATATAGGAGAATATAGGAAGTATAGGAGTGTTCTCTTTTTGAAAACACATCTTAGGAAACTTGGATAAATAGGTAGAGTTCCTCTTCAATACTTTTCTTATTGCTTTGAAACTCGCCACCTTCTCATCAATTTCTTTGATGAGCAAATGTTAAGTGTTGCCTCTGTTAGCTGTCACCCAGGTGCCCTTCATCTCCGCTAAGGGGCCTCCAGCTAAAATTTTCTCCTCCCTCCTATATACCGGAATTTGTTCTCTTATAAAGCTTTGCCTGTTCATGTATCAATATAAATGCAGAAATCATATATAAAATATTATCAAACAGAATCCAGCAGCACATCGAAGAAATAACACACCAAGGCCAAAGAGCCTTCATTCCAGAGATGCAAAGGTGAGTCAATTTTAGGAACTCTGTTAACTTAGTTCATTTTAATAGATCCAAGGGAAAAAGCCAACTAAGATCATCTCCACTGACACTGAAAAAACTCTTGAAAAGAGTTTCAGAAAAACTCTCAATCCTTGACACGATTCTGTAGATCTACCTTAGATGCAAAGCCACTATCATATATATATATATATATATATATATATATATATGGATTTTATTGATTTACTTGTCAGAGAGAGAGAGAGAGAGAGGGAGAGACAGCGCGAGCGAGCACAGGCAGACAGAGCGGCAGGCAGAGGCAGAGGGAGAAGCAGGCTTCCCGCCAAGCTAGGAGCCGGATGTGGGACTCGATCCCAGGACACTGGGATCATGATCTGAGCCGAAGGCAGCTGCTTAATCAACTGAGCCACCCAGGCGTCCCGCCACTATCATATTTAATGGGAGCCACCAGGGGCACCTGGGTGGCTCAGTGGGTTGGGCCTCTGCCTTCAGCTCAGGTTGTGGTCTCAGGGTCCTGGGATCGAGCCCCATATCGGGCTCTCTGCTTGGCAGGGAGCCTGCTTCTCCCTCTCTCTCTATGCCTGCCTCTCTGCCTACTTGTGATCTCTGTCAAATAAATAAATAAAATCTTTAAAAAAATAATAGTAATGGGAGCCACCAGAAACATTTCTACCAAAGTCAGATAAACAAAGGATATTTATTTACTCTTATTTCTCTTAAGAGGTATTGTAGGAAAATGATAAACTTTATGGACTTTGGTATTCAACCACAAGGTTCAAATCCCAGCTTTGCCACCTAGGACCCATGTGACTGACTGTGGGCAATTTGCTTAGTATTTCTGTGCTGAGTTTCCCTTTCCATAAATGTAGATAATGGTGAGACTTACTTCTTAAGGCTGCTTGCTATGAGATATAAATAGCTTTATAGGTATAAAGTACTTATATACTACAAGGCATGTAAATACTCAATAACTTTCTACTATCATGACTATTATTTAACATTATTTTTTTGAGGTACAAGTCAAGGAGACAAACCAAACAGATAGGAGAAAGGAATTAAAAGTTTTAAAAGGGAAGACAAAATTACCTACATTTTCCATTACTATAATTATAAAACTGGAAAATCCAAGAGGATCTATTGGAAAAACTACCAAAAACTAAGAAGAAAATTCTATAAATAGTAAGTATAAAATTCACATTTAGAAATGAATAGATGTCATATATATGAAGATGACTTGAATTTTTAAAAAGACATAGCATGTTCTTAAATAAGATGATTCAGCATCATAAAGATGTTAATCCTCCCTATGTTAATTTATAAGTCTGACACTACCATTAATAAAATGCAAGGGATTTTTTTTAACTGAATAAGCTGATTCTAAATTTCAATTTAGAAATGCAAATAATCATTCAGGAAGTTCCACAGAAATTCTGGAAAAGAAGAGAGTAAGTGACCATTTGTCCGATATTAAACATTATAAACCCTCAGTTTTTTATTTTTTTAAAAGATTTCATTTATTTATTTGACAGAGAGACACAGAGAGAGGGAACACAAGCAGGGGGACTAGGAAAGAGCAAGCAGGCTTCCCGCCGAGGAGGGAGCCCTGTGGAGGGCTCAATCCCAGGACACTGGGATCGTGACTGTGCCAAAGGCAGACGCTTAACCACTGAGCCACCGAGGTGTCCCCACCTCAGTTTTCTAAAAGTATATACTAGCTCCTCCCTCAGACCAGGATCCCTGAAGGCAGAACTGTGTCTCCTCCCTCAGACTGGGCTTCCTGAAGCAGGGCTGTGTCTCCCTCTCAGACTGGAACTTCCTGAGGGCAGGACTGTGTCTCCCCATTCAGAATGGGGCTCCTTGAGGACAGGGCTATATTTCCCCTCAGACTGGGGCTGCCTGAGGGTAGAACTGTGTCTCCCCCCTCAGACTGGGGCTCCCTAAGGACAGGACTATAAATCTCCTCAGACTGGAGCCCCCTGAGAATCAGCTTTTTCCTCAGATTAGAGATCTTCTAAGGTATAGGGCTATTTCTGTCCCTTTGTCTGGTCTTCCCAAGGGCAGAGGGTGAAGGGCTCCTATTTCATGACTCTGTTCCCTTTCTCTCTTTCTTTCCCACAATTCCCAGGGTGTATGGCCCCAGGAGGGCTTTGGCCCAAATGTACACCCTCGGGTCAGCTCTGTCCATTAGTGCCACTAAAAGTGCCTTTACCATACCCTTACTGAGTGGCAGCACTGGCCAGTGGGACCACATTATGACTTTTCTGGGCCATAAACACTTTTGCCTTTGTGGGCCCCTTCCTCCACAAATACCAAAATTATGTTTTATAACTGTGTTGGAATAAAGATAAATGTATTCATATTATATATGAAAACATTTTATTGGACTTAAAAATTATTTTTTCCTTTCCATTTTAAAATAAATTAAAACATTAGGGTGCCTGGGTGGCTGAGTAGGTTAAGCATCTGACTTGGTTTCAGCTCAGGTCATGATCTCAGGGTCATGAGATTAAGCCCCATGTTGGGCTCTGGGCTCAGTATGGAGTCTGCTTGAAATTCTCTCTTTCCCTCTGCCCCTTTCCCTGCTCTAACTCACATATGCTCGCTCTCTCTCTCTCAAGGTAAATAAATAAAATCTTAAAAAAAAATAGGACATTTTTATGGGCCCCTAAAAAACCTTTTTTAATGGAAAAAATTAAAAGTATATGCTAGCACACACATAGACAGATTAGTGAAATAGAATATAAGCCTAGAAATGAGCCTACACACATACAAAAATTTAGTGTATAACGAAGTTGTCATCTAGAATCACTTGGGAGAGGTGGAACTGTTGATTTTTGTTTTTTAAATGGTGATGTGGTTATAATGTAGCCATGTGGAAAAAAATAGAAATAAGTCCTGTCAAGAACTATAACAAGCCAAAGATTTTACCCTGCTTGCAAGCCAACAAGTTAGTCTGCTAGGGTTTCAGATGCTCTCAGAAGACAGGAGACTCCTAGGTCAAAGACAAAAGAAGCATGGGCTCCGAAACTGCATAGTTCTCCTTGCTCCCTAAGTCCCTGAGATTGATGCAGAGATTCATCCAGGGGCATGCTACACACCACAATGTCCCAGCTGAGGAACTCTGAGTGAGGAAACCCTCCATCTCATACAAGGACTGCTAGCAAACCTAACCTAGAGAGAAACATCTTTATTATCTGGTATAGCAAACAAATGCCCCACTTGACCTGTATGGAGATGATATTCCCATCTCCTGAGGCCAATCACTAAAAAAAATTCCTACAAAGAGAGTTCAGAAGAAAAGCTATCTGGCATAAGATGCACAGAAACATGAGAGCTCCATGAACAATTGACTCCCAACAGATATGCACCTTTCCCCATCTACCAAGATAAATTCCAAATGGATCCAAAAATTAAATGTTTACCAAAAAAGGGTGCCTGGCTGACTCAGTCAATAGAGCATGTGATTCTTGATTTCAGGGTTGTGAGTTCAAGCCCCATGTTGGGTGTAGAGATTACTTAAAAATTAAATCTTAAAAAAAAAAAGAAAAAAAGGAAGCAATTGAAGAACCAGAAAAAGAATCAAAAAGAGAAAAAGAAAAAAAAAGGGAAAAATAATCTTCAGAATGGCAGAGACCTTTCTAAACTATGACACACAAAAAATTTTAACATAATTTAAATGCATGCTAAAATCACAAAAGGAAGTCAAGAAACAAACTTGGAAAGAGAATTTACAGCTCATATCATGAACACGGAGCTAATTAACCCAATACTACTGTTATAAATAAAATGCTAAGTGAAAAACCAAAACCCAGTAGAAAAATGGACAAAAGAGAAGAACTGTTCACCGGAAAAGAAAATGCAAAGTGTTCTTAAACATATGAAAAATTTTCAATTTTACCCATAGTAAAAGGGAGAACAGCCAACTAAAATTACAATGACAATATTTTTCACCTACTCAGCTGGAAAAAATGTAAAATATTATAATACACTATAGTGTTGGCATGGAGAAATAGACATTCTCAGACATTGCTGGGAGAAGGTGAATTGGGACAATCTCTCGGAAGAGAATAAAAATTAGAAAGATGCATATTCGTTGCAATTCCATTTCTAGAAATTTACTCTGTAGATATACCAGTACACACGCAATTGTATACAAATGATATTCATTGCAATGTTGTCAATAATAGAAAACTGTTGGAAAAAAATCAAGATGGCAGAGGAGCAGGAGACCTAGTTCCTTAGTTCCCAGGAACCCAGCTAGATAGCTATCGAATCATTCTGAACACTTGTGAACTCAACTGGAGATCTAAGAAAAGAATAGCTGCAACTCTACAAATAGAAAAGCGACACTTTCTGCAAGGTAGAAGGTGTGGGGAAGTGAATCCAAGGAGATATATGGGAAGATAAAACTGTAGGGGAAGGGAGCCTCTGTCAGCCGGCTAGGGAGAGTGGCAGAGCAGCAGACCATAAAACTGGAACTTTTAGAAGTCTGTCCAGGTGAGGGACATCCCTGCATGAAAAGAGCTCAGGTGGTGAAGTAGGGTGAAATTCTAGGTGGAACAATGAGGTCACAGGACCCTCAGGGTCACAGGAAGACCAGGAGTGCCTGAGTGGGGCAGAGTTCCCAGGCATCAGAGTGGGGAAGCCAGATGCAATCAGCAAGCCCAGGAGTGGGCTCTCAGCTCGGGGTTGCCATGAACCAGGAACCATAGCAGGGTCAGCTGACTGCTTTCTGAGCAGAGGTGTAAAAAGCAGCAGAATCAGCAAGTTTCCCCTTGCTCCCGGGGGAGAAGTGGCATAGCAGCATGCCTCCATAGGAGTCTGCAGGATTTGGAGACTTGAGACAGTGTTATTGTGTGCTTGAGATGGAAATGCCTTGGTCACAAGCCAGGTGGGCATGAAGTATAGACATGAGAGCAGGGAGACAGGAATGATTGACTGCTTTTCCCTGAGGGCTCACTAAGGAGCGGGGCCCTGAGTTTTCAGCCCTGGGACCAGAGATTGGGATGCTGCCATTTTCATTCTCATTCTCTAAAGCTGAACGGAAAGCAGTCAGGGAACAAAAGCCACATAGAGCAATCCCGAGCAGATTACTTAGCTTGGCCCCTGGCAAGGGTGGTGCATTTCCACCTGGGGCAGACACTTGAGACTCAAAGCAACAGGCCCCTCCCCCAAAAGACCAGCAAGAACGTCCAACTAAGACCAAGTTTGCCAATCAATGAGAACTGCAAAACTCCAGCACTAGGAGAAAACAACATATAGAATTTATGGGTTTTTTCCCCATGATTCTTTAGTCTTTCAATTTTAATTTTTTTCTCTTTCCTTCTTCAACCAATATCTTATTTTATCAACTCTTTTTAAAGTCTTTTTAAATTTTCATTTTACAGTTACATTCTATTCTTTCATTATATTTAATTTTATTTTTGTATATATGTAAGTTTTACTTTCTTTACAATTTTAGGATGCAGTTTCTTCTAACAGACCAAAAATACATCCAGAATCTAGTGTATGGCACTCTTCTCTTCACCTGTCTGATCATATCCTCTTTTTGTGTTGTTTTTCTTCCTTTTTTTGTTTTGTTAAAATTTTTTTGAAATTTTTATCTTTAAAGTTAGAGTGATCCTTTCAACTTATTTAATTTCATTTTTGTATATATATAAATTTTTCTTTCTTTACAATTTTGAGATAGTTTCTTCAACAAACTGACCAAAATACACTCAGGATATAGTGCATTGCTCTATTCTATTCACCTGTTTATATTCCTTCCTTATGTTGTTGTTGTTGTTGGCTTCCTCTTTTGTTTTTTCTTGTCTTTTAATTTTTATTTTTACAGTTACATTCTATCCTTTCATTATATTTAATTTTATTTTTGTGCATATACAAGTTTTTCTTTCTTTATAATTTTGGGATCTAGTTTCTTAGCAAATGGACCAAAATCCACACAGGATCCAGTGTATTACTCTATTCTGTACACCTGTCTGTTTATATTCTCTTTTTTCTTCATATATATGTACATATATATACATATATATATATTTATATTCATATTCGTTTTCAGTCTCTTCTGATTTGTTTAGTGTATATTTCTCTGGGATCATTGTTGCCATTTTAATATTCTGTTCTCTCATTCATCTATTCTCTGGAGAGAATAACAAGAGAGAAAAACTCACTTTAAAAAAGAGAACAAGAAGCCATGATGACTGACAGGGACCTAATCAGTATGGACATGAGTTTGTCAGAACTAGGGTTTGGAATAATGATTACAAGGATACTAGCTGGGCTTGAGAAAAGTATAGAAGACTCTAGAGAATCCCTTTCTGGAGAAATAAAAGAACTAATGTCTAATCAAGTCAAAATTAAAAAATAAATAAATAAAGAGATGCAATAAAAAAATGGAGGCTCTAACTGCTAGGATAAATGAGGCCAAAGAGAGAATTAGTGATATAGAAGACAAAATGATGGAGAATAAGGAACCTGAGATAAAGAAAGATAAACAACTACTGGATCATAAGGGGAGAATTTGAGAGATAAATAATACCATAAGGCAAAACAATGTTAGAGTAATTGGGATCCAAAAAGAAGAGGAAAGAGAGAGGGAGCAGAAAGTTTACTATAAAAAATTACAGCTGAGAACTTCCCTAATACGGGGAAGGGAACAGGCATTCAAGTCCAGGAGGCACAAAGAACACCCCTCAAAATCAAGTCAATACATATAATAGCAAAGCTTGAAAATCTCAGAGACAATGAGAAAACCCTGAAAGCAGCGCAGGACAAGAGGTCTGTCTTTCTACAAGGGTAGCACCATTAGATTGGCAGTGGATCTATGCATAAAAAGACCAGAACGGCCAGAAAGGACTGGCATGATATATTCAGGGTGCTAAATAAGAAAAACATGTAGCCAAGAATATTTTTTTTAAAGATTTTATTTATTTATTTGACAGAGAGAGATCACAAGCAGGCAGAGAGGCAGGCAGAGAGAAAGAGAGAAGGAAGCAGGCTCCCGGCTGAGCAGAGAGCCCGACGTGGGGCTCGATCGCAGGACCCTGGGATCATGACCTGAGCTGAAGGCAGCGGCTTAACCCACTGAGCCACCCAGGTGCCCCTAGCCAAGAATATTTTATCCAGCTAGGATGTCATTCAATGTAGGAATAGTAAAAATGCTTTCAGGACAAACAGAAACTAAAAGAATCTGTGATCACTAGACCAGCCCTACAAGAAATATTAAAAGGGATCCCTTAAGTGAAATGAGAGCCCAAAAGTAAAATAGACTAGAAAGGAACAAAGACAATATACAGAAACAGTGACTTTACAGGTAATACAATGGCACTAAATTCATATCTTTCGATAGTTACTCTGAATGTAAAGGGGCTAATTGCCCCAGTCAAAAGACACAGGACATCAGATTGGATAAAAAAGCAAAACCCATCAATATTCTGTCTGCAAGAGACTCATTTTAGATCAAAGGACACCTCCAGATTTAAAGTGAGGAAGTGGAAAACAATTTATCATGCTAATGGACATCAAAATAAAGGTGGGCTTGTCATCCTTATATCAGACAAATTAAATTTTAAACCAAAGACTGTAAAAAGAGATGAGGAAGGACACTATATTATAATTAAGTGATCTGTCCAACAAGAAGATCTAACAATTGTAAATATGTATGCCCCAACATAGGAGCAACCAGTTATATAAGCCAATTAATAACAAAATTAAAGAAACACATCAACAATAATACAATAATGTTAGGGGACTTTAACACCCTCCTTGCTACAATGGACAAATCATCTAACCACAACATCAACAAGGAAACTAGGGCTTTGAAATGACACACTGGACCAGATGGACTTCACAGATATATTCAGAACATTCTGTCCTAAAGCAACAGAATACACATTCTTCTCTAGTGTACATGGAACATTCTCCAGAAAATCACATCCTGGGTCACAAATCAGGTCTCAACTGGTACCAAAAGATTGGGATCATTCCCTGCATATTTTCAGACCACAATGCTTTGAAACTGGAACTCAATCACAAGAGGAAATTTGGAAAGAACTCAAATACATGGAAGCTAAAAAGCATCCTACTACAGAATGAATGGGTCAACCAGAAAATTAAAGAGGAATTTTAAAAACTCATGGAAATAAATGAAAATGAAAACACAACCATTCAAAATCTTTGGGATGCAGCAAAGGTGGTCCTAAGAGGGAAGTATATAAGCAATATAAGCCTTTCTCAAGAAACAAAGAATCAAATACATAATCTAAGCTTACACTTAAAAAGCTGGAGAAAGGACGCCTGGGTGGCTCAGTGGGTTAAGCCGCTGCCTTAGGCTCAGGTCATGATCTCAGAGTCCTGGGATCGAGTCCCACATCGGGCTCTCTGCTCAGCAGGGGGCCTGCTTCCCTTCCTCTCTCTCTGCCTGCCTCTCTGTCTACTTGTGATCTCTCTCTCTGTCAAATAAATAAATAAATAATCTTTTAAAAAAAAAAAAGCTGGAGAAAGAATAGCAAATAAAGCCTAAACCCAGCAGGAGAAGAAAATTAATAAAGATTAGAACAGAAATCAGTGAAATAGAAACCAAAAGAACAGTAGAACAGATCAGCGAAACTGGGAGCTGATTCGTTTGAAAGAATTAATAAGATTGATAAATCCTTGGCTAGACTTATCAAAAAAGAAAAGAGAAAGGACCCAAATAAATAAAAACATGAATGAGGGGCACCTCGGTAGCTCAGTGGGTTAAAGCCTCTGCCTTTGGCTCAGGTCATGATCTCAGGGTCCTGGGATCGATCCCCACATCTGGCTCTCTGCTCAGCAGAGAGCCTGCTTCCCCCTTCCCTCTCTGCCTTCCTCTCTGCCTACTTGTGATCTCTGTCAAATAAATAAATAAATAAATAAATCTTTGCTAAACAAATAAATAAATAAATAAAAACATGAATGAAAGAGAAGAGATCATAACCAACACCAAAGGAATACAAATGATTATAAGAACATATTATGGACAATCTATATGCCAACACATTAAGCAATATGGAAGAAATGGATGCATTCCTAGAGAGGTATAAGCTATGGAAACTGAAACTGGAAGAAATAGAAAAACTGAACAGACACATAACCAGCAAGGAAATTGAAGCAGTCATCAGAAATCTCCCAACAAACAAGAGCCCAGGGCCAAACGGCTTCCCAGGGAAATTCTACCAAATATTTAAAGAAGAATTGATACCTATTTTTCTGAAGTTGTTTGAAAAAATAGAAATGAAAGGAAAACTTCCAAACTCTATCACATTACCTTGATCTGAAAACCACACAAAGACCCTACCAAAAAGGAGAATTACAGACCGATATCCCTGATGAATATGAATGCAAAAATTCTCTCCAAGATACTATCCAATAGGATCCAACAGTACACTGAAAGGATTATTCACCACAACCAAATGTGGTTTATTCCTGGGACACAAGGTTGGTTCAACATCTGCAAATCAGTTAATGTGATACATTACATAAATAAAAGAAAGGACAAGAACTATATGATCTTCTCATATAAAAAAAGCATTGGACAAAATATAGCAAACTTTCTTTTTTTTTTTAATTTTATTTATTTGTTAGAGAGAGAGAGAGACAGAGAGAGAGAGAGAGGCATAGGGAGAAGCAGGCTCCCTACCAAGCAAGGAGCCCGATGTGGGACTCGATCCCAGGACGCTGGGATCATGACCCGAGCCGAAGGCAGCCGCTTAACCAACTGAGCCACCCAGGTGTCCCTAGCAAACTTTCTTGATTAAAACCCTTCACAGTGTAGGGATAGAGGGTACATACGTCAATATTATAAAAACCATATTCAAAAAGCCCATGGTGCATATCATTCTCAATGGGGAAAAACTGAGAGCTTTTCCCCTAAGTTCAGGAACATGGCAAGGACGCCCACTTTCACCATTGCTGTTCCACATAATACTAGAAGTCCTAGCCTCAGCAATCAGACAGCAAAAATAAATAAAAGGCATCTGAATTGGCAAAGAAGTCAAACTTTCACTCTTTGCAGATCATTGCAGATGACATGATACTCTATGTCTAAAACCCAAAAGATCCCAATTCTGCAAAATTGCTAGAATTGTATGAATACCCATACGGGAATTCAGCAAAGTGACAGGATATAAAATCAATGCACAGATCAGTTGCATTTCTATCCACTAACAATGAGAAAGAAAAAAGAGAAATTAAGGAGTTGATCCCATTTACAATTGCACCCAAAACCATAAAATGCCTAGGAATAAACCTAAACAAAGAGGCAAAGGATCTGTATTCAGGAAACTATAGACTACTCAAAAAAGAAATTGAGAAAGACACAAAAAAGTGGAAAAATGTCCCATGCTCATGGATTGAAAGAACAAATATTCTAAAAATATTTATGCTATCTAAAAATCTACACATTCATTGCAATCCCTATCAAAATACCATCAACTTTTTTCAAAGCAATGGAACAAATAATCCTAAAATTTTTATGGAACCAGAAAAGACCCCAAATAGCCAAAGGAGCATTGAAAAAGAAAACCACAGCGGGGGACATCACAATTCCAGACTTCAAGCTCTATTACAAAGATGTCATCATCAAGACAGCATGGTACTGGCACAAAAACAGACACATAGATCAATGGAACAGAACAGAGAACCCAGAAATACATCCCCAAATCCATGGTCAACTAATCTTTGACAAAGCAAGAAAGAACATCCAATGGAAAAAAGACAGTCTCTTCAACAAATGGTGTTGGGAAAATCAGACAGCCACATGCAGAAGAATGAAACTGGACCGTTTCCTTACACCAAACACAAAAATAGACTCAAAATGGACAAAAGACCTCAATCAATGTGAGATAGGAATCCATCATGATCTTGGCACAGCAACTTTATGCTAGACAGGTCTTCAAAGGCAAGGGAAGCAAGGGCAAAAATGAACTACTGGCAATTCAAGATAAAAAGCTTTTGCACCGCAAAGGAAATAGTCAACAAAACCAAAACTGACAGAATGGGAAAATGTTGTTTGCAAATGAGATACCAGATAAAGTATCCAAAATCTATAAAGAACTTATCAAACTCAACACCCAAAGAACAAATATTCCAATCAAGAAATAGGCAGAAGACATGCACAGACATTTCTGCAAAGAAGACATGCGAATGGCCAAGAGACACATGAAAAAAATGCTCCACATCACTCAGCATCTGAGAAATCCAAATCAAAACCACAATGAGATACCACCTCACACCAGTCAGAATGGCTAAATTTAACAAGTCAGGAAATGACAGATGATAGCAAAAATGTGGAGAAAGGGGAACCCTCCTACACTGTTGGTGGGAATGCAGGCTGGTACAGCCACTCTGGAAAACAGAATGGAGGTTCCTCAAAAAAGTTGCAAATAGAGCTACCCTATGATCCAGCAATTGCACTTCGGGGTATTTACCCCAAATATACAAATGTAGTAATTGAAAGGGGCATGTGCACCCCAGTGTTTATAGCAGCAATGTCCACAATAGCCAAAGGATGGAAAAGTGCCCAGATGTCCATTGGCAGATGAATGGATAAAGAAAATGTGGTACATATACAATGGAATACTACACAGTCATTTAAAAAATGAAATCTTGCTATTTAGAATGATGTGGATAGAACTAAAGGATATTATGCTAAGTGAAATAAGTCAATCAGAGAAAGACAGCTATCATATGATTCACTGATATGTGGAACTTAAGAAACAAAACAGAGGATGATAGGGGAAAAGAGGAAAAAATAAAACAAGACCAAAGTCAGAGAGGGAGACAAACCTTAAGAGATTCTCAATCACAGGAATCAAACTGAGGGCTGTTGGAGGGGAGGGAGGAAGGGGGATGGTGTAAGTGGGTAACAGACGTTAAGGAGTGCATGTAATGTAATGAGCACTGGGTATTATATAAGACTTATGCATCACTGACATCTACCTCTGAAACTAACAGTACGGTATATGTTAATTAATTGAATTTGAATTTTAAAAATGGAAATCAATCAATCAATCAATCTAGGGGCACCTGGGTGGCTCATTTGTTAAGCGTCTGCCTTTGGCTTAGGTCATGATTCCAGGGTCCTGGGATGGAGCCCTGCAACAAGCTCCCTGCTGGGCAGGAATCCTGCTTCTCCCTCTCCCACCCACCCTGCTTGTGTTCTCTCTCCCACTGTGTCTTTCTCTGTCAAATAAATTTTAAAAATCCTTAAAAACAAACAAGCTAATTTTTTAAAATAAATCTTTTAAAAATTTAAAAAGACTATTGGAAGTAACAAATTTCCACCAATAAGGGATTTGTTAAATAAATTATGGTTCATTCATATACATAATGCAATACTCTGCAAGTATAAAAGAGAATTAGGAAATTCTATGTGCAGATATGGAAAAGATTTCTAAGATACATAATTTTTTAAGTTCATGCAGAAGACTATGTGCTATATGTTACAATTCCTGTTTTTAAAAAAGGGGAGGACAGGGGCGCCTGGGTGGCTGTCACTTAAGCTTCTGCCTTCGGCTCAGGTCATAATCCCAGGGTCCCGGAATTGAGTCCTGCATCAGGCTCTCTGCTCAGTGGGGAGTCTGCTTCCCCCTCTGCTCCTCCCTCTGCTTCCCTGCCACTCCTGCTTGTGCTCGCTCCTTCTCTCTCTCTCTCTCTCTCTCTGACAAGTAAATGAATAAAATCTTTTAAAAAGGGGGGGAGGACAGGGATGCCTGGGTGGCTCAGCTGGTTAAGCAGCTGCCTTCGGCTCAGGTCATGATCCCAGTGTCCTGGGATCGAGTCCCGCATCGGGCTCCTTGCTCCACAGGGAGCCTGCTTCTCCCTCTGACTCTGCCTGCCATTCTGCCTGTGCTCGCTCTCGCTCTCTGTGACAAATAAATAAATAAAATCTTTAAAAAGGGGGGGAGGACAAATTTGTATTTTATTATATTTATATAAAATATACCTAGAAAGATCCATGAGAAAATAAGTGACTGCCTTTGGAAAGGGGAACAGGGTGGCTGGGAAAGGATGGCTTTCCACTGTATATCTCAGTCTGTCAGGATTCAGTTGCAAGTAATAGAAACCCTCTGGCTAGTTTTAACAGAAGTGGATTTAAGACAAAAATTTATGTTCTTACAAAACCCACTGTTAGTGCTGGAAGAGCAGATTCTAGCATAGGCCCCCTGAAGAAGCTCCCAGATAAACACCAAATGCTCAAGGAAACTGCTAGTTCTCCCACTATCAGAAAACTAAGGTGAGGGCAGTGAGGGAGAGAAATTGATGTACTTGACTTCTGGTTCCAGGTTCATCTTGTTCAGTTTCATACCATAAATCAGAAGCCAGAGTCAGAGCCAGCACTGCTGGCCTGAGGGAAAGTGACTTAGCTGCAGTTCAAAAATCCACAGATACCATCCTCATCAGCAAAATGGGTGACTTCCATGCCATTTCTTTCTGCATTCTTTTCTAAATTCAAAATTTAGAAAAGTATATATAATTCATATCTGAAACTCTAGTCTCAAGGATCTATTTAACTATAGTTTTCACTTTTCAGCCTCTAGCTTGAACAAGCCCATCTATTGGACTGAATACAATATGACTTTTTATATCTTTAAGCCACAAAAATGTATTAGCTATTTTTAAAAATTACATTAAAAATTAAAAGCTTACTAAGTCCAGCTAATAAAACTTATTCATAACCACAAAAATAAAAACAACCCAGATGTCCATGCATTCGTCTGCTCAGGGGGCTATAATATAACAAAATACCTCAGACTAGGTGGCTTAAACAACAGAAATTTATTTTTTCATAGTTTTGGTATCTAGAAAGTCCAAGGTCAAGGTATCAGCCAATTCAGTTTCTGGTGAGGACTCTCTTCTTGCTTTGCAGGGGGCTGCCTTCTCTCTGTGCGCCACATGGCTTTCCCTCAGTGCCTGTGCTCAGAGAGAGCGAGCTCTGGTGTCTCTTCCTCTTCTTATAAAGGCACCCCCTACAGATTAGGGGCCCACCCTTATGACATCATGTAGTCTTAATGACCTCCTGAAGACCCTAGCTCCAAATACTGTTACATTGGGGGTTAAGGTTTCAACATATAAATTTTGGAGAGAACAGTTCAGTCCATAGCAGTCCTTTAACTAGGGAATAAATACACAAAATCTGTTGTATCCATACAATGGGATACTCCTCAACAATAAAAAGGGACAAATTATTGAAACATAAGACAACATGGATGAATTTTAAACACATTATGCTAAGTGACGAAGGCCAGATTTGAAAGGTTATATGTACTATATGAGCCCATTTATACAATGTTCTGGAAAAAGCCAACATATAGGAACAGAGAAGAGATCAGTGATTTTTTTTTTAAGAACTCTTTTTTTTTTTAAAAGATTTTTATTTATTTATTTGACAGAGAGAGATCACAAGTAGGCAGATAGGCAGGCAGAGAGAGGGTGGGGGAAGCAGGCTCCCTGCTGAGCAGAGAGCCCGATGCGGGGCTCGATCCCAGGACCCTGGGATCATGACCCGAGCCGAAGGCAGAGGCTTTAACCCACTGAGCCACTCAGGTGCCCCAAGATCAGTGATTGTTAAGGAATGGAGATAGGTTCGACACAAAGGGTTATGAAGGAATTTTTTGATGTGATGGAATTACTTTTATATCGTGATTGTTGCGGTAGTTACACGGCTGCATTTGTCAACACAGAACTGGACCCTAAAAGGGATAAAATTGTAAGTTATATTTAATTTTTAAGACCGAAAAAACTCCTATTCTGTGTCCTATACCCTATCAACTCCTCATCATATAAGGTAAGAATGTCTTCTATTGATATAAAATAGTTCTTCCCTACCAAGTGTTTCTTATTTTTGCTTTTTGAATTTAACAGAGCCTTCTAGAAGAAGATAATGACTTAACTACAGAGTGAATCTCAATAAAAGTTTAGGGAAAGATTTTTTTTTTGTTCGTTAGGATGTCCTTTGTGGTTGAATCCCGTTAATAGAAAGTCACTTACATGGTGCTCAAGCCCACGAACTAATAATAAAGTAAGATTCTGTATAAACAGTCCTGAGCTTTCTTCTTTGGAGCCAGTTTTTTTAAAAGAATAAACAAAGGCATTGAAGGGTTTCAGAGAATATGAACCCAATGTCCTGTGTTCTATAACAACACCTGCTCAGAAGGGAACTAAGTTTCCATTTCTCGGTTGATCTCCTCCCTTCCCTTCCCTCCATTTGCCCACCATCTGCCCAGTGTCCACATGGCAACCGGTTATCATTTCTACCATGTTTTACCACCAATAGAAAAAAAAAAACTGGTGAGCAAAACCTCTGTTATAGCAACATTAGAAAAATGTTTAAACCTCACCAAGCAGGAAATAACAGATGAAAACCATTGTCTCTAATGGAACTTCTCTTAGAGAAAACAAGTAGCACAGCATTGATAGCCTATCAGCCTGACGATGGGGAAAACGTGCAGACAAATTTCCGGCACGTGATTCCCTGGAGAGTTTCTCCATTTATTTGATATGCAGGGAAATTTATTTAAAATATTTTGAGGGTATCATCAGACTAAAAATCATCCAACTAGAAAGGTCAACCTGTCCAGTTTGAAAACGAAACTGCTTTGCTCCCAAATAAAATCATCCACCCTGCTCCTGTCCACTTAGATTTCTCTCATTAATTCCCTGAGAGATTTGCACACTCTAGAAGGATTAGTATGAGTCTCGTATCCAAACGTTTGACAAGCTAGAGAATTAGTTTGAAATGTAGGTGGAGTGGGGCTGTGCAAATGGGCAGTTCCTAGAGAGACTGTGGACCTTTGTCCTTCCCGTCAAGGACTAAGCCTTGAGCCCTTACTGTGAGTCCAGGGCTGTACATACTTGGGTCTGACCTGAACTGCAAGAAAACCAGGTCACTGCCAGGAATAGCTCTGCAAGATGGCTGGGATTTAGACATGGCTGCCATGCTTTTTGTTCCATTTCTGTAACTGCACAAAACTCTGCATTGCTTTGGTCAGGCCTGGGTTGCCCAGTGAGACCCGTAGAAGCATTCACTCCTCCCCACTGCTCTCAGCTACTCACTCATCTCTTGTTTTAGGATTCCTTAGCTGCTGAGGAACCTGTTATTCCACAGTTCATATTTTGCACTCCTGATTCCATCACCACACTTAACGACCCCCCTCGCTCCTTTCCCGAGGATATATGCCGCAGTATTATGTCTGCACGGTCTTCCCCCAGGTGTATGCCCTAGCATCCCGGTGAGTTCTCCAGCGACTAGAAAAGTGCATTCATCAGGATCTGCTCTGTGCTGCACAACTCTTGGATTCAAAAGGTTCTTCCTATGCTCAACTCCTTCTAATGAACTTGAACCCTATTCCTGACCTTCTATTTACACCAGAGATGAGTACTAGCTCATCAACCCTCTGTTTCATTTTACTTAATTAGAAACAAGAAATGCATGGCATATTTAAGAAATCAGTTATCTGCTTTTGAAAAAGCCATAGGGCCAGAGAGCTTCTCCCCCCTTAATCTCCCCTCGCCCCATGGTCTGGTATGGGAGGAGAATTTATTCTTTAAGTTCCTGGGCCTAAGGAATTCTGCCATTTTTGTTGTAAATCACAGAAGCTGTGTGTGTTACTGTTGTAGATGTTATAATATAACCGAGTGGGGGAAATCTCTGCTTTTTTCAACTTAGGATCATTTTTAATCATGCAGTCTTGGCAGCTCCAGTTCTCAGCCATCCCTCCCTCTTACTAACAGCTTGTTCCTATTCCTAGCTTGGTGGGAATGTTGGCCTATGTGATGTATTTTGGGAAAATCAGCTAGAGTCATTGAATGTACAAATGAAGCTCATTTTATAGAAATTTAAATTAAGATAATGCTAACCTTAAAAAAACTACCCAATCTTCCATATGTATGGGATATATATTATTTCCAAAACAAAAACCATTTTTAGGCATACCCTATTTATTATGAACATCTTTCTCTGGTGAAAAGAGATTGTTTTTGTTTTACTTGACTTGACTGCTTGACAATAACCAGTTCTACAGTGAGCTTTCAACAAAGATCAAGGTACTTTTTTTTTTTTTTTAAGATTTTATTTATTTATTTGTCAGAGAGAGAGGAGCGAAAGTGAGCACAGGCAGACAGAGTGGCAGGTAGAGGCAGAAGGAGAAGCAGGCTCCGGGCCAAGCAAGGAGCCCGATGTGGGACTCGATCCCAGGATGCTGGGATCATGACCTGAGCTGAAGGCAGCTGCTTAACCAACTGAGCCACCCAGGTGTCCCTAGATCAAGGTACTTTTAAGCTGGACAGTGTGGGTTCTAGATTCACAGATACAGGCTCTGCTTATGAGCTTCTGTGGCTGCTGGTATGTTCCACTGAAGAATTTGTTTTTGGTGGAGCCTGAAGCAGTCATTCTTTGGGGCAGGCCTTTCATTTTCTTGCCAATTATTTGAGGCTTTCTCTGCTCAGTGCAAAGCTCCTATCACTCCAGTATTTAATGGTTTGAGAAGGTGGGAATGTGGTTAATTAGCCTTAGCAAGGGCTCCAGAGGCCCCTGAGTTCTAAACTCTTTTGATACAGATTAGACTACTCCTTGTTTGACATTAGCTTTAAACCAAATAAACCAAGATAGGAAACTCAAGAAAAATATGATGTGATTCTGAATAGGATAGAGGCACCAACTGGCTCAAAGAGCCAACTTTTTATCCAGCATATCACATGCTTCCTAACAACCCAGTGGAGTAGGTCACTATTACGACTGTTACCCTGGAGATTAAGGTATGTGCACATTTCACACTTCACTCTACAATTTTACCATCAGAAACTGTCTTTTGGGCATTGTCATTTGCTCTTAGTAAATGCTATGGTTTAATGTATTTCTAGCAGCTTCATCCATATGAATATACTTTCCAAAGGAATTAGTTTAACTCTCATCTGTACCTATAAAATGATGGAATGATGGTTATTGTTGTCTGAGATAAGCCAGAAAGACCACTTTTGCTTCAACCAGCAAAAGTATGTCTCAGCAAAAATACAATTTTGATAGAACTATTTAGACCGTTTCCCTCAAGTTTCAGAAACACTTGGATCCAGCTGATGCTTTGGTAGTTTTAGCCGAATGTAGCACTGGACGATCCCACCCACATGGTTCTCCCGGTACCTGGAATCCGAAGGAAAAGCTTGCCACTGAGGAGCTAGTAGCAGAGATGAAATCCACGCCACGCTGCTGTCCTCCATGAGGCCCCATCTGAAGGCTGGCTCCTCTCCTTTGTTTCAGAAAGCACAGGGAAACTCTGTGCCTTTCCTAAATTCCCAGCGTTAGGATTTGGTGGTTCTACGTAACATAGCCCTCACCCCATCTTTCCCTTCGCTGCTGCTTTTTCCTTCCGCCAGCAGCAGGCAAATGGTGGGCATCGCATTTCTCCAAACTCAGCCCCAAATAAATTAAATTCTGGTACCCGAAGCAGCCATTTGGTCCCTTTGCTGAAGGCAAGTCCAGCATCTTCTTTACTTACCACCTGAAAAGACCATTTGTAATAGGGATCCGCGAATAATGGAGAAACAACACATGCGAATAGTTCCTTATGGGGAGATTTTGCCAAAAAGTTCTACGTCATTCTTCTAATAACTTCTGTGAGCTAATTTGTGAAATGAGAGTTGGGTTCTAGGCACAATTCTTGGAAGAGAGGACAAAATTTAGGTAAATATTATGCAATTTACTTTGAAGCTTACTACTTGGTATTCCCTTCACTATCAGTTTTTAAAACTGTTTTAAAAATATCGTGTTTTGAAGGGAGCTTTGTTTTTCTCAGCTCTTTCTCCCATCTGCTACATTTTGTAACAAAGCCATAATCGGGTGTTTATGATATTAGTTGCTGTGGAAATTAATTTAATGCTATGCTATTCCTGTCTTACAGAGACAGCATGGGTCAGCGAAAGAGTTTGAAACATAAGTATTCAACTACAGTAGACATTTGAAAAAAGTAAAACATTTAATAAATAGAATCAATTTTAGAATTAATATGCACTTACCTTTGTACTCACATTATTGCTTAGTTGCAGGGACAATTTTAAAGGATTAGACCAAAGCAAATTCTATTTGAAAAGACCCATTACTTGAAAAATGAAATTGCATACAAATGAAGAGATGAAGCTATTGTATTTTAAAGTGACCTCCATCTCATGTCCCAGCAGCAAGTATTTTGGCAAAGATAACCGCCCTCTCCCTCAGAATAGTTAGTCTCTTTAGGTTGGGGGGGAGGGTGACTAAGCATTTAATGCAGGGGAAATGACAGAGCCCTGTGATAGAAGACACTTCTACATTTTAAAAAAAAATCATTTTCTTAAAGCCTATTATTCGTTCCACTAGAGTGAAAGGAAATAATGTCTTTCTTAGCACCGGGCTGTCTTCTCATTCACTCAGCTAGCCCCTCCTCACCCCCACCGCCCCTTCAGGTGTCTAGGCCACATTGACACCACCCTACACCTGCAGTTTCCTCTCCTGGACAGCTTTCGCCCAACTGAACTTTCCCACAGGCCGGACGAGACTAGAATCAGAGGAGACTTCTCATTAGCAACACTGTGAATTTGGTTCATGGTCAAGGAGGAGACCAGACTGAGAAGGAAAAAGTCAAACCAGCAGCTTGCTAGGGTGGATGCTTATACAGACTTTCTCCCTCTTGCAGTTATGACCTTTCTGCTTTGATGCCTCCAACTTCACTCATTGCCTCATTCCTGTCCCTGATTTGGTACCCTGCCCCTTTGCCACCCTTGGTCACTTTGTCCTCTTAGTGGCTGAAGGAGAAGGGAAAGCAATTTGCTCTTTGAGAGGTTTGGCTTGGACTGTTTAGCAAATGCTTTTATTAGGATGTATTTGCAGTTCTGACGTCTTACCTCCTTGTTTTCCCCAGTGAGCTTCTCAAAATAAGTTCCTATCTTCCAACATATCATTTACAGGCTGGCACTTAGCATGCCATAAGTGCATAATAAATGTTATTTTTTTGGTCCTATAAAGATAATTAGTGGGATGTAGAATGTGTCCTAGCCTCTGAAGAAGCTAGGTCATCATTGAGCTACTGTCAACTGGGTTGTCCCAGTTGAAAAGTTCTGGAGCCTCTGAGCCAGATACTCAGATGGGTGAAATGTGCCCTAGGCCTCCAAGTGTGGACTGCAGGACCCACAGACACTGCTCATACTGTCTAGTGAGCTCACATCTGAGTCATATACCTGTCCACACCAGGTACATGACTTAAGACTTCAAAGGGAGAATACAATAGTGTAATAGAGTTAAAATTCACAATCAACAACAAACTCAACAAGTTAGATTTTTTTCCCTATACTTGAATTCATTTTAACTCTAAAACCCCCATTTTCAATGATGGGGAGAGACTCAGTCTTGTCACTCTCATTGCTGTTTCAAAGTTAGTCTCTTGGAGTAAATATTTAGTCAAATTAAAGACTTAAGCTCAGTCCATTTGGAGCTCACATTCAACATTACAGCTGTTCTCCGCTTGCAAAGATTCTCCTCTTCTTCTCCCCCTTTGGGTGCAGGGGAAGAACAGCAAGGAAGGGTCTGGTTGTGCCCCACATGCCTCCATCCTCTCTCTAGGTGACAGTTTTGCTGCTGCATAATTTGTAGTCTGATGTCTTAATAGAATAAAGTCTACCAACCACACCCTCCTCAGCTCTTCCTGGCTCTAGTGAAGAAGTTTGGAGACAGGGCCTCATCTGGGTCCTTTGGGGCTACACTCCCAAGATCCTATGCTGTAGGGGCACCCTGCCCCAAGGCAAGATGACCCCTGTCTCGACTGCTTTTGGAAACCATAGGAGAGCTCTCTGTTCAGGCTCTGAGCACTGTCTCCAGCCTTCTCTCTGCTTCACTTTCCACACTGCCGTCTCCACTCTGGGATCCAAAAAACCAAAGGTCAACCGTCTGCTCTAGGGTTTCCAAGCTTATCGAGAGGTCTACCTCTTATAGGGAAAGGGGAGAGGTGTCTGAAGCTTGGTGGGGGAAAGGCAGAAAGAAAGCCTGGGGCAGTGTAAATAGTCTCAGCTAAACTCTCTTGCCCTCTTCTTTCCAGTTTTCTTTTCTTGACTCTTTTCTATGACCTGGAGATTTTAAAAAGGCATCCCTTAGCCCAACCTGCTCTTTATTTCAAAATCAAGTAACTTTGTACCTACTTCTTTGAACACAGGCTGCAGATGGGTTGTAGAGCAACCTTATAAATAAAACAAATAATCTAATTGCTATCGGGTACCATATTTTAAAATACTATTATTATTCTTAGAAATAATAGCTAAGGGGTGCCTGGGTGGCTCAGTTGGTTAAGCATCTGCTTTAGGCTCTGGTCATGATCCCAGAGTCCTGGGATTGAGCCCCGTTATCAGGCTTCCTGCTCAGTGGAGAGCCTGCTTCTCCTCTGCCTGCTGCTCTCTATCTCTCTGTCAAATAAATAAATAAAATCTTTTAAAAAAAAGAAAGAAAGAAATAATAGCTAAAATCTAAATTCTAAAATTATTCCCAGAGAAATCTAGTATTTTTTTCATTGAGCTTGCAGATTTCTTCAAAGCTTCAAATTCTATCATTTTCACCAGTATCTGATGACTCATGCAGCGATTAGTTCTTGCTGATCTCAGCTTCTTTTCTATGGGTGAAGGGGCAGCAATAGACATGTCTTTGATCATTAATAATTTCAGCACCTCTAACCCATCAGTTCCCAAGCAATTTCTTCCCAGGGTGCTTCTGGAATAGAGAGCTATGATCTGGAAACTAGTCCTGAGTACTTCTGGTATGTGGGGATAGAGGCTAGTAGGGAGTATTTGAGGTCCAGAGGATACACTTTGCTCAACAGTGAATAAGCTAGGTTGGCTGGGGAAATACACAGGCTGTGGTTTGGAAGACCTCAAGTGTCACCGGGAGCTTTGTTTCCTGGGAGTGGTATCCTGGGAGCCTACATCCACTCACTAGCAGTTCTGTGGGGACCTCAAGAAGTATCTTGAGGTACAGAACACTTGGGTCTTCTTCCCCCCTTCTTCACTGTCCACTCCCTCCCCCCAGCACCAGCAGTGTCATGCAGGTGACCAGTGATAGCAATGACACCAGCCTTACCACTGGTCTGCTTATCTGCACAGTATCCCAGGACATCACTGTCATATCTGTGGGGTTTGGTAAAACTGGACATGCCCGAGAGAAAGAATTACTGCAAGGATAGGCCGGAACCACTGCCTGTGACCCCAGTGACTCTCACCTGAGTAGTTCAAGCGTGAAACTTTCAACATCCACCTGGCTGACTGGATCCATTGCATACAAAGAAGAACTAGAAGGTGGCCCCCTACCTCTATGCAGATATAAAGACTTTTGTCTGCAAACGGCAACAGAATGCACACCAGCTCCCAAGCTCTGCCAAGAACACAGCATCTAGTGATGCTACTGCTGCTCCAGGAAAAACGACTGTAGATGAGAATGAACAGAAGGAAGCCTGAACTTTTCAGGCATGAGGTACCGTGTTAGTTATCATTTTATCCATTCTCGCTCTGAATTCACCCTTCATTGACTGCTTTGTGATATTAGAGATGGACTGTAAATATTTCTCCTCTGCCAGCTAGCATGATGTTTAGTTTGTCTGTGGAAGGGCTCATCATCTGAGAGCTTGTGATCTAGTGGGGAACTCATGGGCATACATGCACACACATGCACATATACACACACATACAGACATGCTTCCTACAGGACACAGAGGAGGTGGGACAGGGCACGAATCTGGACAGAAGACACTGGGCGGGGGTGGGGGGTACAATATCAGCCCGGCTGTACAAAAAAAGTGATTTTCCAAAGGGAAATAGGAAGGACTTCAGAAGGCACAGTGGATTGAGGCCGGGGCGGGGGGTGAGGGGGAGAGCTTTTCTGGTTCTCTTCAGACACATGAACAGAGGTGCTAAGTTGCCTTCTGTGGAGACATAAGCAAAGAGGTCCACACTCATTGCTCTCCATTTCATAAGGCTATCTGAAGGTCTCCAAGTCAGAGGACAGAAATTAAAGCCACAGACTTAAAATAAGCCATCAGAATATAAGCCTCTGGACCAGTTCTATTGGTAGTGGATATTGGTGAGACTCTTAATTCTGAATCCAGCTTGCTTTATCAGACAAGGGGCAAAGACTCCAAGAACCCCAGGCTATCCTTATCACCCTATAGCCAAGGATGCTTCACCTTCCTCCTAGAGCTCACACTCGTGCCCCATGAGGATATTCCTGGGAGGTGACTCAACCCCCAATTATCAATCTCTCTTCCTCAGTTCCCTATTTGCACAATTCCTACACTGTGAGTCTCAGGGGTTTTAGTGCCTTACTTTTCTGCTCTTTTGACCACCTTCCTGCCTGAAAGAGGCACAATAAAATTCCTAGATATATTTTCTTAAAAAAGAAAGTCACTGTAAATAATTATGAGGTAGAACTCACAAATGCATGAGTGCAGAATGAATAAAAATGTCAACTCCTGTAATGTTATGCAAATAGGTGCTTGTGGCTTGTGATAAAAATTGCTGAAGACAGCTTCATGCAGAGATGCAAATAGTACTGTATTTCAAATAACATAGAGGTGCCAGTGTGCTCTGAAGAAACTAGGTTAGATGACACAAGAAGTAGTTCTAGTATTGGCAAAGATTCTGATAAATAGACATGTGCAGAACTTAAGTAAAACTATGTCATGATAAACAAAAGTAAAAAAATAAAGAAACATTCCTAAATATATATATCATATTATATAATGTGGAATTTTTATATATAATTGCTAATTATAACAAAGTTTTAAAAAGGAGATATTAGACTGTTTGACTTTTTTCTGTATCCCTAGGATACAGAAAAAGAAAAAGGACCTAAAAACACCTTTAAAATTATTTTATTGGGAAAAAATAGAGGACTTCCTTATATTCAGGATTGTCTTGTATTCAGACATAGAAGATATATAATAAGCAGGGTAGTTAGCAATGAACCAAAAAACTTGTCTCCTCTAGTTCATGGTAAAGCAAAACCAGACCTGAGCCTCCCTCCAACCTTCCTGCTTCAAGAATTTACTAAACCCTGTGAAGGTGAGGATAGTGTCTGTGGCCCTCTGAGTTACCCCTTTTTTCCAGAAAACAGTCATTCATAGTTGCTGACAAAGAAGGTCTTATTTAAAAATTCTAGCATAACCTATAAACATACATGTAGTCAACTGATTTTTCAACAAAGAAGCAAAGACAATTTAATGAAGAAACAATAGTCTTTTCAAAAAACGATGCTAGAGCAATTGGACATACATATGCAAAAAGGAAAAAGAAAGAACCTCTACTTTATTTTGTATCACATGCAAAAATAGATCATAGACAGAAATATAAAACCTGAAACTGTAAAACTTCCAGAAGATATCATAGAAGAATTGTGTGACCTTGGGTTAGGCAAGATTTCTTCAATACAACACTGAATGGAATTATTCATAATAACTGAACTAAAAGCAACCCAAATGTTCTTCAGTCCGTGAATGAGAAACAAACTGGGGCATTGTACATTGCACTCTGATACAGCGATAAAAAGAAATGAATTACTGGGACGCCTGGGTGGCTCAGTTGGTTAGGCAGCTGCCTTCGGCTCGGGTCGTTATCCCGGCGTCCTGGGATAGAGTCCCATGTCGGGCTCCTTGCTCGGTGGGGAGCCTGCTTCTTCCTCTGCCTCTGCCTGCCATTCTGTCTGCCTGTGCTCGCTCCCTCTCTCTCTGATAAATAAATAAAATCTTTAAAAAAAAAAAAAAGAAATGAATTACTGATACGTACAACAAAAAGATGTGCTCCAGCAAACCATTATATAGTATCTCCACTATACAGATAAAATAGATGGAAACAGACCAGGAACATACATAGGTAATAACAAAATGTACTAAAATGATGAAAAAGTGATGAGTTTTGAGTGTTTATTACCTTTGCTTTCAATGTAATTTAATTTTAAGTTTATATCATCTAATTCTTAGTAATGACTGTGTTTAATAACCAGCTCAGGAAATTCCTGAAACTTAATATTTAGACCTCTAGCACTTCTTTGAGCTGGCTCCAGACCAAAAATGATCTGGGTGCAAGTCTATGAACCCCTCCTCCACCACCAATTCCAGGGCAGCAGTAGCAACATGAAGGGGGAGTGGGTGCAAACATATGTTGTTTCCCTGAGCCCCACTACTCTCAAAATGCTGCGGGAACTGCTTCAACCATATGGGATATTTCCCTGAGCTATTCAGATCAGTTGTCAGAGCTGAAATATCAAGGTCAACAGCCACACCATCAATCGTATGAGGAAATGGATGTGGATTTCAATAGAATAAACATCTTGGTGTTCTTCAGTAAATTTCATTCATTAAAACACCCTGTAGGGTTTTTTTTTCAAATGAGGATTTGTTGTGAGGGAGAAAAACTGTTTTTCCACAATGACTTTTATTTTTATAGTCAAATCTGGAAAGATAGTCATCAAAATGTTAACAGTTATCTTGGATGATGATTTTTTTTTTCTTCTTGTGATTTTCTGTAGTTTCCAAATTTTCTGCAATAAATATGTAACACTATGGTAACATGAAAAAATTTGAGACAAATCTTTGGTAACTTGATATTTAAAATTGCAGTGGTGCTCTCATTTTAAAGACAGGAAGAATAAATAGCATTTTCAGTAAAAGAATGCCCTGGGAAACAGACATTACTATGTTCAGTTTCATCTAAGAGCCAGATGTCCAGGAATTGGCTATGGCTAATTATCAATTTTCACCCAGATGGAGTGTTTTCTTTTTCTTTTTCTTTTTTTTCCTCTGTCATTAGACGGAAAAGCACAGCATCTCTGGCCATTTACTTCATTACATTTAGTTACTTTAGTTGGAAAGCTTTAAGGATAGGTGGAGCTTAGAAAAAGGGCATTTTATTCTATTATGAATGAAAAGTTGAAGCAGGTACAAGACACAGAATAGGAATGAAAATGTGTGATTGGTTATGCGATGAAAGATTTTCAAGCCTGCTCTTTGCCCAATTCCAGTAGTGTTAGAAATGGAATTCATACTGTCTTATATCTGTCTTCTTATAGAAAGCAAATGCTGTATAACAGATCATCATAAGACTTAGCAGCTTAAAGACTTAGCAGCTTGAAACAAAAAACAGCTCTTACTTCACAGTGTCCATAGGTCAAAGAGTTGAGCATGATTTATGTGGCTGCCTGTGGCCTGGGATCTCCCAGGAAGCAGTTAGCTGCCAAGGCTGGGGTATTCTCTAAAGGCTTCACTAGGGAGGGTCTGTTTTGGGGCTGCCTCACATGAGTGGTGGCTGAATTGCATTCCTGGAGAACCAGTGGAATGAGGACCTCAGTACCTCACTGGCTGTTGGCCTGAGACCTTCTCAGTTCCCTGCCACATGGGCTTCTCAAGAGAGCAGTTCACAACATGGGAATTGGCTTCTTCAGAGGGAACAAGCAAGAGAAACATCTAAGACATTCATTCCCTGCCTCTTGGAGCTCATGTTTTTTATTGCCAGGTCCCCAAGGCTTCAAAAACATAACTTCACATAACTGTGTCCAGTTTGGGGGTTATTTAAAGCATGGGATATATGTGGTACTTGTTTCTCCATCTTAACTGGAAGTAAAAGCATCGGAAAATCTCTTAATAATCTTATCGTACTTCTCTGCTAGAAACAAATTTAGTCTATTATATTTTTGTGACCAAAAGGCAATGTATTAAAAACTTTATTCTCATTGATTAAAGAAAAATTATTAGCACAAAAAGTAAAATGTATTAGAAATCAGTGTCTTAATTTGCATAATGAGATGGATGGGGGAGGGGGGACATTTTTAAGGCACTGGTTAATGTTAAACTATTCCTTTGCTTGGGATCCAGGGTGGTAAATCACTGAAGAATGCTTTTCTTGGTGATGTGGTAGAAAGCTATTGGGAAACTAGAAATGAGAAAGGAGAATCACTTTGACTCAGGATGCTGCTTTGGGCAATTCAGTTTTAGAGTCAGGCCATATGGAATTTGGGAGTCTGAAAGTCATTTCCTTAAAACAGTTCCCTTACACATATTCTTATTTTCCATGTGTGCCGTGACCTGAAAACGGTTGAGTGTTTTCAGGGAACACCAGTGTTGACAATACTCCATATCCCATTCCTGTTTCCCTACCTGACTTGCTAACCCCAGTCTTTACTGGACTTCTCCAAGAAGAACTAGCAGCCACCCCTGCTGCGAAGAGGGTCTTCCTCCAATTTCCATTCTGGACTGGAGTGTCTCCTCCACCTTATTTCTTCCATCACTTTCTGCCTTCCTGATATTTGTCAAAATCTTTCCTCAATTGATGGAACACTCTCCCATTCTCAATATTCACGGATGTATTCCCTTCTATGAGCATTTTTTGGCATGGCAGAAGATGCAGGTTTTGTTATGAGTAAGTGTGGGGTTTGGGTCTTGTCAAATGCTGTTCTGCATCAGTTGATATGATCATATGATTTTGCTTCTTTAGACTATTGACATGTGAATTACAATATAGATTTATATGAATTGATTTTTGAATGTTGAACCCGCCAGGCATACCTGGAACAAATCCTACTTGGTCATGCATTATTTTTAATATAAAGTTTATTTAAAAATCCAAATAAAAATTTAATTAAGAGGTATTTTTTAATTGTTGGATTTGATTTGCTAATATTTTGTTGATGATATTTGCATCTACATTTAGGAGAGATGTTGATCTGTAGTTTTCTTTATTGTACCGTTTTTTTCTAGTTTTCGTATCAGAGTAATGCTGGCCTTACAAAGTTAACTAGAGAAATAGATCCTCCTCCTCTGTTCTCTGTAAGAGATTGTATAGAATTGGTGTTAATGCTTCTCAAATTATTTTATAGAATTCTCCATTTCTTTTTTCCAAGAAGTTTTGATGAAAAATTCAGTTTCGCTAATGGCTATAGAATGATTCTACTTCCTCTTCCCTGAGCTTTGGTTGCTTGTAGTTTTTGAAGAGTTGGTCCATTTCTTCTAAGTTGTTGAATTCATAAGTTTAAAGGTCTCTGTTTTCCCTTATTATTCCTTTAAATGTTGTGGTACTGTGATAAAATACCATTTCGTTACCGATATTGTTAATTTGTGTCTTTCTGTCAGTCTTGCTAGAAGCTATTAGCTAGCTTTTTGTGGTTTTTTTAAAAATTGCTTTCCTTTCCAATTTCATTTATTTCTGCTCTTATCTGTATCATTTCCTTCATTCTACTTGCTTTGGGTTTCTTTTGCTCTTATTTCTTCTGGTTTCTTGAGGTTACAGACTTGAGACTTTTTCTAACATGATCTTTCCCTCTTTCCTGAGGTAATCACGTAATGCATAAATTTCCTTCCTGATACTACTTTAGCTACAAGCCACAAATTTTGGTATTTTAATTTTACTTGGTTCTGTATGTTTTTTAAATTTTTTTAAAAAGATTTTATTATGTATTTGAGAGAGAGAGAGAGAGAGCACAAGTTGGGGGAGGAGCAGAGGGACAAGCAAATTCTCCACTGAGCAGGGAGCCTGATGTTGGGGCTCAATCCTAGGACCCTAAGATTGTGACCTAAGCAGAAGGCAGATACTTAATCAACTGAGCCACCCGGGCACCCAAGTTCTGTGTATCTTTTAATTTCCTCTGAGACTTCCTCTTTGACCAGGTATGATTTTAATGTCTGTTGTTTCTTTAATTTTCCTGTGGCCTTTCTCTCATTGATTTCTAATTTGATTTCATAATGGTCTATAAACCTACTTTGTATGATTTCAGTTCTTTTAAATTTGTTAATGTTTGCTTTCTGGCCCAGCATGTGGTGTATTTTTTTTTTAATAAGATTTTTAAAAAATATTTTATTTATATTTGACAGAGAGAGATCACAAGTAGGCAGGGAGAGAGGGGGGAAGCAGGCTCCCTGCTGAGCAGAGAGCCATGCGTGGCTTGATCCCAGGACCCTGAGATCATGACCTGAGCCCAAGGCAGAGGCTTAACCCACTGAGTCACCCAGGCACCCCCGTATGTGGTCTATTAACCAGCACTCAAAAAAAAAGAAATGGGCATTCTGCCCTTGTGGATGGAGTGTTCTATAAATGTCAATTAGATTCTGTTGGTTGGTTGTGTTGTTCAGGTCTTCTATATCTTCGCTCATTTTCTAACTCTTAGTTCTATCAGTTCCTGAGAGGGAGACGTCAAAGTGCATGATTATGATATCAGAGATCCATGTTTTATGAAAGATCCATTTTGGAGCCATGTTTAGGAGAAAAAATATAAAATTTGAAGGCAGACTTAGGTAAGAAAAATGAATATTTATTAGAATGAGGAAATAAATCACAACAAATTACAAGTCTTGGAATGCTGATACAAAATCCATAAGCATTACAAAATCAAAAAACAATATAATGTATTTATTATTCTATTGCCCAACATACTTTTTTTTTAAAGTGGGTTCCATGCAGGACTTGAACTAACCACCCTGAGATGGAGACCTGAACTGAAATCAAGAGTCAGATGCTCAACAGACTGAGCCACCCAGGCTCCCCCTCCCCCACCTGACATAATTTTTTTTTATTGTAGTTGAAACACAATGTTATATTAGTTTCAGGTGTTCAGCATAGTGAGTCAACAACTCTGTACACTGTGCTATGCTCCCTACAAGTGTAGCTGCCATCTGTACCCATATAATGCTATTAAAATACTAATGTCTATACCATATACACACACATACACACACAGAGTTTATGCTATACTATACTAATATACTTTTCCTCTGCATTTTGGGTTTTTTTGGTCTGGCTTTTCATATGAAAATGATTTTATTCTATCAAATTTATATAGATTAAGCGTCTTTTTTTTTTTTTAAAGATTTTATTTATTTGACAGAGAGAAATCACAAGTAGGCAGAGAGGCAGGCAGAGAGAGAGGGGAGGAAGCAGGCTCCCTGCGGAGCAGAGAGCCCGACGCGGGGCTCGATCCCAGGACCCTGGGATCATGACCTGAGCCGAAGGCAGAGGCTTTAACCCACTGAGCCACCCAGGTGCCCCCATTGAACAGAAAGATAATTCAGTCTTTCTTCAAGCATCATTGATCAAAAAAATTGTTATTACGATGGTTGTTTTTTTTTTTCCCAGCTTGACAACTTGTTATTAGTAATAGCTTGTAATTCAAATAAATTGTATCTGAAATGCAACTTCTCCTTAGCTGGATCCCCAAAATGACTACAGCCACACTAATGCTACCTGACACAAGGAAAACTGGGCCAGAGCAGAAATCAGAAGAGACAATGACCTTAACCAATACAATTGAAATACATTGCTTCTGCAGGTTTTAGAAAAACCTTAGAAATATGAACATATTGCTAAGGCACCTTCTGGGACCTTGAAAAAGACCTGTGCAATCAGGGGTCCTTGAAGTTTAACCTCCACTAGTTTCATAGAAAATTAAGCCTTCCTGCTGGCATTTTAATGGGATACAGAAAGGAATAAGCTTGTTCCACTGTCTTAAAGCAAAAATTTCTTGGATTTTTAAGAAACTTTTTATAATGAGAATTTCCAAACAAACATAAAAGTAATGAGAATAGTAATAATGAGTATTCATAGTACTCATTATCCAATTTCTAAAATTATCAAATTTCTGTCTGGCTCAGTTGGTGGAATGTGTGTGACTCTTGATCTCAATGTTGTGGGTTTGAGTCCTATGTTGGGTGTAGAGATTACTTAAAAATAAAATCTTAAAGAAAAGTACCAAATTTTTCTGATCTTGTCTGTTTGGATGCTTCCAGTTCAAGAAAATATGGGGGGATATATACAAAGATGAATGCGGGGCACCTGGGTGGCTCAGTCACTTAAGCATCAGGTTCTTGATTTCCGCTTAGGTCATGATCTCAGGGAAGTAGGATCCAGCCCTACATCGGGCTCCATACTCAGCGGAGAATCTGCTTGAGATTCTATCTCTCCCTCTCCCTGTGCCACTGCCTCCACTCTCTCTCTCAAATAAGCAAATACACCTTAAACAAAAAAAACCCAAAAACACAAAGATGAATGAGATGTGGCCTCTGCCCTCATGTATGTACCTATGAAGAGGCTGAGGCATGAGTCCAACAATCTGTTTGTCATATTACCCAAAGGAGAACTCTGGACCATAGAAGGGGAGACTGCCCCTAGCCAGAAATGGCCAGTAATGGCTATAAGGAAGAAATGGGCTACTGAGGAAACAAGTACATATTTTTATTTAAGTTCTTCATTTTCATTCAGTATCGTTAATGTATAGTGCTAAGTTACTTTTAGGTGTCCAATGTAGTGATTCAGCAATTCTGTACATGACTCAGTGCTCAAGTACATATTTTAACTGGTCCAAACTGAGGCAGAATTGAAATATCTGAAATACATATTTCTAGCTTTTATTCTAGAGTATTCCTCTTGGCTTTGGGGAAATAGTTCAACCTCCTTACTGTTTATCTAAATCTCCAACTAGATATTCAGACTCATTCAGATTCAAGTAACATTTATTGAGTGCTTGCTAGCTGTTGTGCATTTTAAATACATTATTTCACTGAATCCTCACAAGCCCGAGAGATAGATATCATCATCCCCATTTCTGAATGTGAGAAGATTCTTAGAGGCAGCTTGCCTAGGACTTCATAGATAAGAAGCCTAACTAAAATTCAGGACTCCTAATCCCAACTCTAGTGTTTTTTGTTTTTTTTTAAAGGGTTTTATTTATTTATTTATTTAGTTAGTTATTTGTCAGAGAGAGAGAGAGAGAGCAAGCGCGTGCACAAGCAGGCAGAGTCAGAGGGAGAAGAGGAGCCCCATGCGGAACTCCATCCAAAGACGCTGGGATCATGACCTGAGCTGAAGGCAGAGGCTTAACCGACTGAGCCACCCAGGCATCCCCAGTTCTGGTGTTCTTAAAGTTACATCTACATCTGTGTGGTAACTTTCTTAAACTTTTCTTTCTTTTTTCTTTTTTAGAAGATTTTATTTATTTATTTGACAGACAGAGATCTCAAGTAGGGGGAGAGGCAGGCAGAGAGAGAGGGAGAGAGAGAGGAGGAAGTAGGCTCCCTGATGAGCAGAGAGCTGGATGCAGGGCTCAGTCCCAGGCCCCTGGAATCATGACCTGAACTGAAGGCAGAGGCTTTATTTAACCTACTGAGCCATCCAGGTGCCCCTCTTAATCTTTTCAAAGTACTTCCCCAGTCAGTGGCTCCCAGTCACTACACATTAAAATTAAGTCCTTCATTTTTTTTCTATAATCTAGTCTTGGTTTTCATTCAAGTGTATCTTTCATCCACAAGATTGCCCCTGAACCCCCTTCCTGTGTTAGGGAAATGGCCTTCCTTCTGAAGCAGAACCCACGTCTCACTGTGGAAACCACAAGTCCACTTAGTACACTTATTTTGCTGGGTTAACTATTAAAGCTGTACTATCAAATATGATAGCTACATAGCTATTGAACCCTTGAAATGCAACTGGTGTCACATGTTGAAATGATAATATTTTGGATATATTGGGTTCAATAAAACATATTATTAAAATTAATTTCACTTCTTTCTATGATTTTATTGATGAGGCTACTAGGAAATTTAGGATTATATATGAGGCTTGCATTACATTTCTATTTCTGTATTTCTATATTTCAACAGCATCGAGCTAGACTGTTAACATATGACTAGGCTGTGTCAATCATTTGCCCCCCGGCTTGGATCTGAAAGCAAGTGTGGTTAAATCACAGTGACCCTTTTTGTTCTATTGAGAGTAGTGGCAACAATAGAGACTGTATCTAGTTTCCAGGTGGGAATGGCATCAGCCAGTGTCAAGGGCAAGTGCTGTTGGTGGTCCTAGTTTTTGTTATCTATACCTCAGAGTGGCTGCAGGGGTGGTTTCTTGGACTACTTCTGGGCATAATGTCCAGTATTGTTCCTGAACACCCTGCAGATATCCAGTATTCTTCTAATCAATCCCTTTTTGGCTAAGGTCCCTTATGAAGGCTTTCTTCTCTACCCCAGTTCACAGTGATCCTTCCTCCTTTTGATATCAATAGGGAATCAGGTCCAAAGCACACACTTGGCCCTTGGCTTATGCTGGTTATCTTATATAGGAAAGGATCTTTCAGCCGGAGTGTGAAATTCCCCATGGCAGTCGCGCTGTCTCTTACATTGTTGGTTCTCCGTAGCTGTCAGGCCAACTTTGTCATAGCATCTCTGGTGGAAGACTTGGTAGTTATCACTGTAGATCTCTGAGGTAGACTCAGCAGCTGTCATTATCCCTGTTCACACGGATGAGGAAGCTTGCTCAGTAGGGTGGAGTGCCTAGCCTCAGGTCTTGCTGCTGTTCTGCTGCCAAATTGGGACAGTAGCCCAGACCTCACTGCCCTTCCCACCCCTTCCTTGTATTGGGGGCCCCTGCCATATACATAAGATAATGTATTCATTTCTAGCACTGCTGTAACAAAGTGCCATGAATCCGGTGGCTTAAAACAATGGAAGTTGATTGAACAGGACTGGAGGCCATTAGTTTGAAGTCAAGGGGCAGGGCCATCCTCCCTCTGAAACTTGTAGGGAAATTCTTTTTTTTTTTTTTTTTTTTTTTTCATGAAGATTTTTTTCATTTATTCCAGAGAAGGAGAGAGCACAAGCAGGTAGAGAGACAAGCAGAGGGAGAAGCAGGCTCCCCACTCAACAGGAAGCCTTATGTGGGGTTCGATCCCGGAACCCCAGGATCATGGCCTTAGCTGAAAGTAGATGTTTAACACCCAGGTGCCCCATCCTGTAGGGAAATTCTTGCTGGCCTTTTCCTAAATTCTAGTGGTTTGCCAGCAAGCTGTCCAGTTCCACCTTTGTCACCACACAGCTTTCTCCCTGTGTGTCTCTTCCTTCATACGGCAATCTTCTTAGGAGGACACTACCTATTGGGTTTGGGGTCCATTCTACTCCATTATGACCTCATTTTAACTTAATTAATAACGTAGGCAATGACCCTATTCCCAAATAAGTTCATATTCTTTAATACTGGAGGTTAGGACTTCAACATATCCTTTTTTTCATGGGGTTGGGGGAGAGTATGTTCAACCCATAACAGATGGTCACCATAAGAGGAGAGAATACCACAGAAACTGAAGACATCGTCTTGTTTCTGGGATTTACTCCAAGGAAGAACTACACTACAGCGAGGTGGAAGGTGAGAGAGTCTTTTCAGGTATGTATTCCCACCTACTACTGGGTTTGCATATGGACCTGCTGGGTTCACTTGACAAGTGTCTATTGTCATGAGTTATAGTCTATTACTTCCCTCATACGAGGACTGAATGGCCCCAGATGTAAGATAGCAATACCATCCTTTCCTGTAGTACTCCCCAGCTATCCTGAGGCAGCTATCCTATTTAGAAGAAAATGATGGTGTGTAATTTTGATGAGTAAATGGGATAAGTGATTGTTGGGGTGAGCCTGTCATTCTTTGCCAGAGAACTGTCTTTGATGTCTAAAGTATTACTTGGGACCTAGAAGAGAGAGCTAGCCGTACAGGAACAAGCCTAACCAAGGGGATGCAGCTAGCAGTTAGGATATGTACCCATTTTTCTGGTATCTCTCTCTCTCTCTTTTTCCTTTGATGAAACGTATAGAGCTTATTAATAAAAAGAAAAATAAATCTCTAAAAAAACATCTAAAGGAAATGGTAAAATGAGCTCTGCTCTAGTCCAAAAGAAAATAATGACAGCAATTTCCAATCAGGCCCTTTGTGGAGAACCTACGAGAATAGCAATACTACCGGGATTCGTAAATGGCAGTAGCTGCTGTCTCTGAGGAAAGCATGCTAATGATAGAGTCAAATCACCATATAGGCCCAGCTCCAAATCCAGTTTCTCTAGATGGCCAGAGCATGGGCTTTAAGATCAGTGCTGTCTCTTAATATGTGACTTTAGGCAAGTGACTTAATCTCTGGATTTTTCTATTTATCAAAATGAGGGTTACTACCTAGCAGGGCTGTGGTGAGGATTAAGTACCTAGCATAGTGCACAGCACATAAAATAGGCACTCCATTAAATTGAAGCTTTCTTTTCCCCAGTCCTGCAAACATATGCAATACAATCTGCCCACTGCCCCACCATCACTTACTGTTCTCCATCTTATTCTTTCTCCCCCCCCCACCCTTTAAAGTTCCTATGTGTAAATCTAGTTGAGGAGACATAGAAATAGGAAATGACTTGCGTTTCATTTTAAAAACTGGCAAGTGAAAAGCAACGTTGAATGCCACTGACTACCTAAGTGCTGAGAAACTTTCTTCAATTCAGCGGACATTTATTATTTTTTTAAAAGATTTTATTTATTTATTTGACAGAGAGATAGAGATTACAAGTATGCAGACAGAGGGAGAGGAAGATGCAGGCTCCCCGCCGAGCAAGGAGCCCAATGTGGGGCTCGATCCCAGGACCCCTAGACCACGACCCGAGCAGAAGGCAGAGGTCCAACCCACTTAGCCACCCAGGCGCCCCACAGCGGACATTTATTGAGTGATCACCCATGCCAGGCATGGTGCTAGGCCCAGGGAGTTCATGGGTAAACAGAACATTGTCATGCCTCATGGAGTTCACACTTTAGTGGGACAGTGAATATATAATTTAACAATATGTTGAATAGAAGTGTTGAGAGTGGACATCTTTGTCTTATTTCCTGATTATAGAGGAAAAGCTCTCAGCTTTTCATCATCAAGAAGATGTTAGCTGTGGGTTTTTCATATAGGGCCTTTATTATATTGAGGTATGTTCCCTCTAGACCTATTCTGATGAGGGTTTGTATCATGAATGGTGTATTTTTTTAAGGTGTGCCTGGGTAGCTCAGTTGGTTAAGCCACTGCCTTCGGCTCAGGTCACGATCCTGGAGTCCTGGGATCAAGTCCCATATTGGGCTTCTCCTGCTTTGCAGGGAGCCTGGTTCTTCCTCTCCCTCTGCCTCTCCCCCTGCTTGTGCGCTCGCGTGCTCTCTCTCTCCCTCTCTCTCTGCCAAATAAATAAATAAAATCTTTAAAAAAATAGTGTGTTTTTCCAAATGCTTTTTTTTCCCCTCTGTTGAGATGATCACATGGCTTTCAGCCTTTCTCTTGTAAATACGATATATTACACTGATTGATTTGTGAGTATTGAACCATCCTCACATCTTGGAATAAATCCCGTTTGATGATGATGAATGATTTTTTCTTTTTAATGTATCATTGGATTTGGTTTGCTAATATTTTATTGAGGGTTTTTTGCATCAATGTTCATCAGAGATATTGGTCTGTAGTTTTGTGGGTTTTTTGTAGTGTCTTTATATGATTTTGGTATCAGGGTAATGCTAACCTTTTAGAATGAATTTGGAAGTTTTCCTTCCTTTTTTATTTTCTGGAATAGTTTGAGAAGAATAGGTATTACTTCTTTAAATGTTTGATAGAATTTACCTGTGAAGCCATCTGGTCCTGGACTTTTGGTTTTTGGGAGATTTTTCATTATTGATTCAATTTCATTGCTGGTAATTGATCTGTTCAAGTTTTCTATTTCTTCCCAATTCAGTTTTGGAAGGTTGTATGTTTCAAGGAGTACACTCTCACGACTTCTATTCAACACAGTCCTGGAAGTCCTAGAAACAGCAATCAGGAAACAACAACAACAAAAATAAAAGACATCCACATTGGTAGGGAAGAAGTAAAACTTTCACTGTGTGCAGATGACATAATACTACATGCAGAAAACCCTGAAGATTCCACCCAAAACCTCCTAGAGTTGATAAATGAATTCAGTAAAGTCACAGGATGCAAAATTAATATACAGGTATCTGTCGCATTTCTATACACTATTAATAAAGTAGCAGAAAGAGAAATTAAGAAAACAATCACTTTACAATTGTACCCAAAATAATAAAATACCTAGGAATAAACTAATCAAGGAGGTGGAAGACTTGTACTCCAAACACAATAAAACACTGAGAAAAGAAACTGAAGATGATACAAATGTATGGAAAGATTTTCCATGCTCATTGATTGGAAGAACAAGTATTGTTAAAATGTCCATACTATCCAGAGCAATCTACAGATTTAATGCAATCCTTATCGAAATACCAACAACATTCTTTACAGAACCAGAACAAATAATACTAAAATATGTATGACCACTAAAGACCCTGTATACCCAAAGCAATTTTGAGAAAGAACAACAAATCGGAGGTATCACAATTCCAGATTTCAAGTTATACTACAAAGCTGTAGTAATCAAAACAGTAGGGTACTGGCACCAAAACAACAGACACATAGATCTGTGAAACAGAAGAGAGAGAAATAAACTCAGATATGGTCAGTTAGTCTACAACAAAGGGGACAAGAATATACAATGGGGAAAAAAGATAGGCTCTTCAACAAATGGTGCTGGGAAAACTGGAGAGCTACATGCAAAAGAATGAAACTGGACCACCTTCTTACACCATCCACAAAAATAAACTCAAAATGGATTGAAGACTTAAATGTGAGACCTGAAACCATAAAAATCCTAGAAGGAAACCTAGGCAGTGATTTCTTTAACATTAGCTATAAAAACATTTTTCTAGATATGTCTTCTCAGGCAAGGGAAACAAAAACAAATTAAACTATATCAAAAGAAAAGGCTTGTCACAGTGAAGGGAACATCAACAAAATGAGAAAGCAACCTACTGAATGAGAGAAGATATATGCAAATGATATATCCAATAAAGGGCTAATATTCAAAATATATAAAGAACTTAAACACTTCAAAAGCAAAAACCCACAAATAATCCATATAAAAAATGAGAAGACCTGAATACATATTTTTTCCAACACAAACATACAGATGCCCAACAGATACATGAAAAGATGGTCAACATCACTAATCATCAGGGAAATGCAAATCCAAACCATAATGGTATAGCACTTCACACCTGTCAGAATGACTAAAATCAAAAGGACAAGAGAGAAGAAGTATTGTCAAGGATGTGGTGATATAGGAAACCCTTGCACTATTGGTGGTAATGCAAACTGGTGCAGCCACTGTGAAAATAGCATAGAGGTTCCTCAAATAATTAAAAATAGAATTACCACCATGTGACCCAGTAATTCCACTACTGGGTATTTACCTCAAGAAAGCAAAAACACTATTTTGAAAAAATACATGCACCCTTATGTTTATTGCAGCATTATTTACAATAGCCAAGATATGGAAGCAGCCCAAATGTTCCTCCATAGATGAATGGCTAAAGGTGTGAGATATATATAAAATGGAATATAACTCAGCAGTTTAAAAAAAAAAAAAAGAGATCTTGCCCTTTGCAACAACATGGATGGACCTGGTAAGGAAGTTAGAGACAAATACCACATGATTTCACTCATGTAGAATTTAAGAAACAAAACAGTTAAACAAAGAAAAAAAGAGACCAAAAAAAAACCAACCCCAACAGATTTTTTTCTTTTAGAGAGATAGAAAGAGAGATAGCGAGCCTGCTCGTGAGTAGAGAGGGAGAGGAAGCAAGATAATTTTAAGCAGGCTCCACACTGAGCACAGAGTGTGATGTGATATGGGGATCATTTGGGGCTTGATCCCACCACCCTGAGATCGTGACCTGAGCTGAAATCAAGAGTTGGATGCTTAACGGATGAAGCCACCCAGGCACCTCCCAAACCCAGATTCTTAAATACAGAGAACAAACTAGGTTGCCAGAGAGGTGGGTGGGGATGGGTGAAATAGCAAAACAAAAATGTGGAGTGCCATGGAAGAAATATCAGGTGCAATAGTGGAAACTAATTGGAGAGCAGGAGTGAGAGGTAGTTTAGGAAGGATATGGCCTTTCTGAGCTGACAGTTACACTAAAACCTGAAAGATGACAAGCTAGACATTTACAGAACAATAGTAAGGATCTTCAAGACTGTGGGATCAATACATGCAAAGCATAGGCAGTCAGGAAGTATTAGTATTTGTAAAGCAGTTGTGACAGTGTCAACAAGGCAGACAGGGCCCTTGTGGTAAAATCCAACTCCTACCATGGCCTCAATGCCCTACCTAATTTGACCCCTGACCTTCTCTCCTCCCACTGTCCATGCCATCTATTCTCTTTGTCTCTCTTACCTCCTGGTCTCATTCCCACCTCAGAACTCTGCTTTTGCTGTTCCTTCTGCATGGATGTCTCTGACCCAGATCTTCTCTTGGCTCCTGGCCCCTGTGGTCAGCCTCAGATCAGATGTCATCTCCAAAGAGAGACTGCCAGTTACCGCCCTTCACTCTCCTTCATCTTTTGGTGGTTTGCTCTTTTCCCATCCCTTATCACTGTCAAACGTTAATTCTGTGATTTGTCTTTTATTGTCCATTCTTTACCACTAGAATGTAAGTTCCATGAATTTATATTTCTTACTGCTGGAGCCTAGGACAATATTAAGTATTTAATAGAAACTCAAATATTATTTGTTGAATTAATGTTGAATGCAATTAAGCTAGAGAGGTAATTAAAGGCAAAGAACAGGTAAAACTGTGTGAGACAAATGAGACCTCCCAGAATAGGTATGCTTTGAATTAAAATGGGGGTGGGTGAGAGAGAGGAGGTGGTACGTAGCTACAAAACAAGAATGAGAATTACTCGTTCATCTTCGTCTTTTTTGCTAGATTATGAGCTCCGTTAGGGCTGGAACCAGGTTTTATCAATCCATCATCAGCACTTAGCCTAGAACGGTTCACACTATAGGCGCTAGATAGGTGTTTGCTGAATAACTGTGGGTGTGTAGAAGGGTTTTATTAATTGGGCCGCTAACCAGTCAAAGAAAGGCCAGTAGGTCTTGCGACTGAGATTCTGCATCCCAAGTAGCAAGCCCGCAAGGGCCAGGACCGCGAATAACCAAGGGGTCTGAGAGCGCTGCGGCAAAGCGACTGCGCATTCCAGCCCCTCCTTGCGGGGCAGGAGAACGCCGGCGATCCCCACGCACGCATGCGCGCTGCATTCTTCCCGCCTCCAACAAGATGGCGGAGGCCAAGTAGCAAGGGGGCGGAGTGTGGCCGCCGGAAACCCGGCCGCTGCTGGGGGGAGCTGCGGGCGAGGGGCCGGGAGCAGCGGGCCGAGGCTGGCACGATGCTGTTCCCGGGAGGCGTTGTTAGTTACTGCTGAGGAAGGTGGAGCACCGAGTTGCCTTCCCGGACCCCTGGCGCTCCCTATGTACGCCTCTCTGAGCTCGGGTCCGGTCGGCGCTTTGCCTGCTTCTGCACCACCCTCTCCTCTCGGGTCCTGGAGCTCCGGCAGCGGCAGCGGCTGTGTCCCGCAGGAGAGGAAGCGCCCAGGCGGTGTCCGTACTTCTGGCCGCGGGGCGAGCGTCTGGCAGGTGAGTGAAGCGCAAGCTTTGGTGTCTTTGCCTCGCCGTTGCTCCAGACCTTAGTGGTGCTCGGCCGGACTCCTTCGCTCTCTTGTCTCCATGTCCCACCCTCTCTCCGCCCTGTGCCCCCTTTCAGGCCTCCAGTTGGACCCTGGCTTTGCAAGCCCTCCATTCTCACACAGCGGGTGGGGGTCGCGACGCCTGCTGCCCTCCACACCTTTCCTGGTTCCTGGTGAAGCTTCACCCCTCCAAGCGGTCTCTCCTTTGCTTTAGGTGGGTGGGTCGTTGCCCCTCCTATTTTAGTCGCCTCCCCATCTTCCTGGTTTTGACCCTCTTGCTTCCTTTAAAAGTTTAATTGGGAAGAATACCCGGTAGCCTCTTATGTAGACTTACAAAGAAAGAGCTTCACCTTGATGAGGGAATCAAGTCCTCAGGAGACGGGTGGTTGGAAGAGTTGGAGACTCCTTGGCCCATTGAACTGCAGAGTAGAGAATGGTGCCTGGGATGCAAATGATTGTTCATGGAAATTAATCTCTAACTATCGTAAATCTTCGGTCTCCGAACTTTTAAAGCGGGGGCTTACGTTTTCGAGATCTAGTGAAAGAATTGGGAAGTGTTCGTTTTAAAAAAGAAGGCTTGTGATTCTAAGATATGTAATAGCACAGGAAAGGTTAAATGATTTATTCTTTTATTCAGTGTTCGCTCAAATTGACCAGCGAAGCTTTAGAAACCCGTATTGCACACGCTCTTTGTTTTATTTAGAAAGAACTAAAATGGAGAAAAGCTTTTTAAACTCAAAACCTCTCAAATTTCATGGATTCTCCTTTGTTTCTATTAACAGTCGCTATAGGACTTGGTATTTTCTGCAAATTTAGGCTGTGCCAGTCTCAGTTCTCCCTCCTTCATTACTGGGGCAAGGGTACTCAGAATTAATGGTGTAAGAAACTGTCCTAAATAACCTGGTCTCTTGCCGGAGTTTATAAGGGCAAACTGCAGGATTGAAATGGTAGTGGAGGAAGTTGCCATGGCTGTTTTTCCCATATTTTCTGTCTTTCTGCAGTTATCTCAACTCTGTCCTTCTGTTTGGGCTTCATGCTGGGACTAGCTTCCCTCCTAGTAAAAAGATGGCTATCAGCAAGGTTCATGTGATAGCCTTTGTCATTTACTTCCAAAGGGAGAGAGAAGTAGTTGGATAATTTCTCAAGAATCCCAAAATTGTAAAAATGAGATTATAGATATAATTGATAGCTTCTCCTTTGAGATTGCAAATGGGTGGACGATTTTATTAACATTAAATTGAGTAGTATCATTTTGTTAAAGCTATGCTAGGTGCTCTCCCAAGTTATTAAACACAGACTATCCTTGCCGTATTGGAATTCTGTACTAACAATCTTTAATATGTGGGTTGTATAATTGGCCTGACAGATTTGTTTACTTTTCATTCTGCCTCATGACACATAATATCTCTTTCCCTTTGCTGTAGACTTAGACCTCTTAATGAATTTCCTTCTGGGTGGCTCAGTGGGTTAAGCCGCTGCCTTCGGCTCGGGTCATGATCCCAGGGTCCTGGGATTGAGTCCCACATCGGGCTCTCTGCTCAGCGGGGAGCCTGCTTCTTCCTCTCTCTGCCTGCCTGCCTCTCTGCCTGCTTGTGATCTCTGTCTGTCAAATAAATAAATAAAATCTTTAAAAAAAAAAAAATTTTTTTTAATTTCTTAAATTTAGAGATAAAATTGTTTAGTTAAAAAAAATGGGAGATATTTTTATGTTTGGTTCCAGTATGGGCTAGTTCATTCATTTGTTTTTAGCCTTCATTTTTCTACAATCTAGGGCTGTACATTTTTAGAGGGGGTTATCTCAATTCTGTGATTTTGGCTGAAGGGATAGTAGGACTGCTGAGCTCTCTACCTCTGGCAAAGTAATTTGAAGGATTATGTCAAAACACATCTCTGATTACAAACTGTTATTAAAATCTCTTACTCTTCCTCTCTTAGGGAATCTGTTTTCTCCTTCTCACTCACTGTCTTTATGAACCCCTCTTTGTCTCTCTGTTCATCTAACCCATTAGCCTACTGCTGATTTCATTTGGCTCTCTAAACCAGGATCCCACAGTCATCAGATTTTACTAATGATGCCCCAGCGTGCTTTCTTTTCTGTGGATATACCTTTCTAGTCCCCAATCCAGAATGAGCCTCATCACTAGCTCTTTCATTTTGACCCCTGAGCCCCTGAAGGATACAAGAGACAAGTTGTGTGTGGATATTGGTTGGTTTTTATACCAGTTGGTGCTCTGCTCTCTACTGGGTCTTTAGTGCTGATTGTGTTCCTTACTGTCTCATTTCCTGAAGGTTTTTATAGCAAATAACTTGATCTCTTCCTTTCCTGAGAAAAATGTCGGCTGTCTGAGGTATATTCTTTTCTATCCTCAGTATGATTTCCTTATTTACTCCTGTCTCAGAGGAAGAAATGCCCTTCCCCTTTTTCAAGAATAGGCCCCTCCAGATGTGTCCACAATCATCCCTCCCTGTCTTTCTGTAGAACTGTCCTTTATCACTCCTTCTTTAGTCTCTCCCTCTCTAGCGTATACATATGCTTCTGTGTCAAGGCTGCCAAATACAGTGCTGAGTGCAACTCAGTGAGGCCAGTCTGAATTTTGAGCCTGCTGTGCCATTGTATTTTTATTCTTTAATTCCAGAAGTCTGGTGTAGTAGAAAAAACATTGACTTTTGAGCCAGATAGATCTGGGTTTGAAGTCTATTAAAACCACTTAGTGGCTATGTGGCTGTGGGCAAGTTACTACTCACTCTATTTTTTATCTATAAAACAGAATGTTAAACTTGCTTACAGAGTCATAATTGAAGGAGTTTAACACATGTTAAATGTCCACCCAAGTGTTTGGTACATTATGGAGTTCCTAATAAATATTAATTATTCTTACTTTGCACTCTGTAGTCAGAGTGCTACTTTAAAAGTGCTACTTTAAAAGTCACCTATGACTTCCTAATCACCAATTCTAATGGTCTTTCCTCAGCTATCCTTGGTTTCCTAAGATCATTTGCGAAATATACTATACAGGAATAAGATTATCTGATTTCTTGGTTCCTTCTGCATTGTATGTCCTGATTCTCTTATGTCTCCGAAAATTTTTTCACATTTCCTGCACTACTTCCCTCAAAACATAGCAGTTCCTGCATTAGTTAAGATGCAAACTGAATTTAAAAGCAAAAAGAGGGGCACCTGGGTGGCTCAGTGGGTTAAGCCGCTGCCTTCGGCTCAGGTCATGATCTCATGTCCTGGGATCGAGTCCCGCATTGGGCTCTCTGCTCAGCAGGGAGCCTGCTTCCTCCTTTCTCTCTCTCTGCCTGCCTCTCTGCCTACTTGTGATCTCTCTCTGTCAAATAAATAAATAAAATCTTTTTAAAAAAAAATAATAAAAGCAAAAAGAATGTATTGACTTATATAATTGGCATGTGCACAGATAGAATTGGTTTCAAGAATAGGCTTATGTCATCAGGGCTGAAGTTCCCATTTTTCTGCTACTATGTCAACTTTGTTCTCCTGGTTGCGCTTTATGCTCAGACTGGCTTCCCTCCTAGTAAGAAAAAAAAAATGGCTATCAGCAATGTTCGTGTGATAGCCTTTTTTATTTCCAAAGGGAGAGAGAAGGATTCTCTTCTAGTCTTTTCCCAAAAGTCCTAACCTCTATTCTGATTGAACAAATGGAGAAGGTCTTGCTGCCAAGTCGGTCATAGTATCTTTGTCAAGAAGAGTGGAATTACTCTACTTGGCCTAACCAGTGGATGAACCTCATCTAAAATGACAGGAGGTAACGAGTGTACTCAAGGATCTCTGTGCTTTTCACTGTGTTCTCTTGGCGGTTGTATCCTATTTTTAATGATATAAATCGTCATTTTTGTGTGGATGTTTCTCCATTCTACAACTTGACTTCCCACATTGCTTGCTATATATCTCTATCTTAGATTGCTATAAGCTTACCTCATACCAAACAGAATCACATGAAATTTGATTTTAATGCACCTACCCTCACCTTGTGTGTTTACATGTGCATATGTGTATATCTTTCTCTTCCTTCTAGTTTCCCTTTTGTGAACCCCTTTCTCCCAGCCAGCCACTCTAACCCTGCAGTCCTCTTGGTTCCACTTTCAGCAGCTGTCAAATCTTGAATATATCTTATATTAGTTTGGCTTCAGGTTACATAACACTAACCAACAGTAAATAGTATTTCACATAAAAGGAAGCCCAGAGTTGGAGGATTGCTGGGCAGTCAGTGACAATGACCTTATATCAAGGGTTGAGGTGCTCTTCATCTTTATCCTTAGTGTGCTGATCTTTGCGCTTAGGTTCATCCTCCTACTGCTGCACATTCCTCTTTCTGCTCCAGACATCACAGTCTCACATAGCCACCAAAAATTGTAGGAAGTTTGCCCTCCAGTCTCTTGATTAGGCAAATAAACCTTTTACAGAAGCCCTATGTCAGATGTCATGCTGGCATGTTCATGTCCTACTATCAAGGGGGCTGGAAAAACCATTATCTGGCATTTCAGTGTAGGAGGAAGTTAGGTGAATGGCTAAGGGGAAGGCGACCAATAATATCAGTGACATGTCTCTACAGTATTTTGTGGAGAAGTAAGCTTAAATAAATAAGAATTTTCCAATAGTAGGAGCAAACTTATAGCACCGCTTACCCCAACAGTTGATAATAAGCTATGCATAGGATTTTGGCCAAACACTGAGGTAGTCATAAATCACTGATTAAAATTGGATTATGTAAAATTAACATTTCAGTGATACATCCCTGTTCTTCTAAGGTTGATGTTTTTCTTTACTTTTTTTAAAAATTAAATTCAAGGGGCTCCTGGGTGGCTCAGTGGGTTAAAGCCTCTGCCTTCGGCTCAGGTCATGATCCCAGGGTCCTGGGATTAAGCCCCGCATAAGGCTCTCTGCTCAGCTTGTGATCTCTGTCTGTCAAATAAAGAAATAAAAATCTTAAAAAAAATTAAATTCAATTAATTAACATATATTATTAGTTTCAGAGGTAGAGTTCAATGATACATCAGTCTTTATTTATTTATTTATTTGACAGAGAGAGAGAGAGAGAGAGAGAGACATTGAGAGAGGGAACACAAGCAGGGGGAGTGGTAGAGGGAGTAGCAGGCTCCCCACTGAGCAGGGATCCTGATGCGGGGCTCCATCCCAGGACCCTGGGATCATGACTCAAGCTGAAGGCAGAAGCTTAACGACTGAGCCACCCAGGCGCCCCAATTCATCGGTCTTATATAACACCCAGCACTCATTACATCGCATGCCCTCCTTACTGTCCATCACCCAGTTACTCCTAAGGTTGATGTTAAGTACATTTATGTGTACCTCGTGGAACCACTGAGAGAAATGGGCACATATAAAACCATTAGAAAATAGATTTGTTTTTTTTCCCTTAGGCATTTGGAAAATATATAGGGACATTTTTGGTTGTCACAGTGGTTGTAAGGGCCTACTGAGAACTAGTGGGTAGAAATCCCGTATACTAAAAGATTCATCCCTTCAAAAATGCCAGTGGTGGCCCTACACCTTGAAATAAGCAACTGCTTTGCTTTTTGAAAGAATTCATAGACATTCATTTGTACTCTTATATTGCAAGTGACAGAAGACCAAATTCAGACTGCTTAAACAATAGAGGGAATGATTAGATCTTGTAGCTGAACTTTATCTGAGGCTTTATCTAGCCTGAAATCATCAAGGACTTGGCTCAGTTTCTCTGTGATCTGTTCAGCTCTGTCATTCCCCTTGTTTTGGTTTCATTCTGAGGCTAGCTTATCTCATGGTAGCAAATTACTGTAGCACTTTAAGACTTAAAACCCTCATTTCACATGTAAAGTAAACTGAAGAATACCTTCTGTTACTTGATTTTTGTGAGTATTTTTTAAGTATCATCAATACTAAAACTTTCCCTAAACATCTATCCGTAAAATGTCAGTTACTTCTCCTGTTGTGCTACAATTTTATAATCTATATTTTTATCTCTAGTATATGTTATATTCGGTAAGTATTATTTTTATATGTCTCAAGGCATTACCTTGTCTTAATTATTTTTGTATTCTTAATGTCTGGGATCATGACCTAAGCCAAAGGCAGAGGCTTTAACCCACTGAGCCACCCAGGTGCCCCAGGATACTACTTTAGATAGATTGGTGAGGAAAGGGCTTTTTGAGAGGCCCTTTGAACTGAGAGACCTGAAGGAAGTGATGGGAGTAAGCTGCAGAGCTATCTGAGGGAAAATGTTCAGGGAGAAGGAGCAGTGTCTTCTGAAATGGAAGTGTTTTGGCGTGTTGGAAGAACAACAGGGAGGCTAGTGTGGCTGATGCAGAGTGAGTGACGGGGAGAGTGGTTAAGACAGTTGGTAGGATAGGCAGAGGCTAGATCAAATAGGGCACTGAAGGTCATTTAAAGATTCCATTTTACTCTGAGTGAAATGGAAATCATTATAGTGTTTCAAGCATGGGAATATCCAGATTTGAGTTGGTTTTTGTTTTTTTTGTTTTGTTTTGTTTTAGAGGATTATTCCAACTTGTGTTGAAAATTAAAGACAAGAATGGAAGCAGGAAAACCAGTTAAGAAAAATCTTATAATAATCTGGGTTGAAAATGTGCTGCTTGGAGAAGGTAGTAGTGATTGGGGAGTAAAGAAGTTGTCAGCTTTGTGATATACTCAGGAAGTAGAAAGGCACCTGACTGGCTCAGTCAGGTCATGATCTCAGTTTCATGAGATCAAACCCCATGTCGGGCTCCACACTCAGCCTGGAGTCTGCTTGAGATTCTATCCCTATGCCCCTCTCTCATTCGCACTCTCCCTCGCTCTCTCTCTCAAAATAAAAAAATAAAACCGTGGGTGCCTGGGTGGCTCAGTGGGTTAAGCCGCTGCCTTCGGCTCAGGTCATGATCTCAGGGTCCTGGGATCGAGTCCCGCGTCGGGCTCTCTGCTCGGCAGGGAGCCTGCTTCCTCCTCTCTCTCTCTGCCTGCCTCTCTGCCTACTTGTGATCTGTCTCTGTCAAATAAATAAAATCTTAAAAAAAAAAAACCGTTAAAGAACAAAAGTAGAATAATTAGGATTTACCGATGGATTAGACGTGGAGTATGAGGGAAAGAAGTAAAGGATGACTCCCAAGAGTTTCAACATGAGCAACTGGATGAAAAGTGGCACATTTTACTGAGATGGACTGTTGGGTAGGGGGTAGGTGGAAAACAGGTTTAGAGTTGTAAATGAGGAGTTTTGTTTTGGGTGTGACTATGTTTGAGAGTCCTATCAAATATTTAAGACTTTGAATAGGCATATCTATTAGGAGTTCAAGGGAGAGGTGAAGCTGGAGGTATATGTTTGAAAGTTATCAGTGTACAGATGGTATTTAGGGCTATGGGACCAGATGAGATCATCTGAGGAGTGAGAATAAGATTCGTGAAACATCTTGATATTAAAAATCATTTCTTATATTAAAGGTTGGGAGCCACCGTGTTAGATAGTAGTTACAGCATTCAGAATATGGCGAGGAAAGTAAGTAATTCTTTGAGAAAGAAGTGGGACTCAACCCGGACTTCAAAAAATAGAAAAGTCCTTTTCCTTCTCATTCGAAGCACAGTGCCTAGCTTGTAGTGAGCATTCTACAGGTGCTGGTAAATGGACAAAAAGCACTTAGGCTGGGGAGCGGCCTGAGCAGAAGTTTGGCAAGAGGGAAAGCTAGAATGTTTTAAAAGAACATCAGAAAACTAGAGGAAAAAAGTTTGTGCTGACAAGGAGTGAAAAGTAGGATTGGGTTAGTCTATTAAAAGCTTTAAATGGTAAAATGACAGTTATGTTTAACCCTGTAACTTAAATTATAGTTTTCAGTTGTGTTTCTGTTGTTTGCACAGTGCCTGGCCTCAAATAGATGCTCAGATAGTATTGAATAAGTGAATGTGGAATTCCCAAGATGTAAGATTTATCTCTACTCTGTTCTTTTCCTCTCATTAAAATGTACTGGGATGCAAACTATGTTAAGTCATATAGGGATGATCTTACATTTGCTTCAGTTTATTATTATTTCTAATGCTAAGTATAAAACACATCTATACTTTATGATTGATAACAGATTACTTAAGACATACCTCAAAACTGGTCATAAAATACCAGAATATTGGCAGAACTGAGGTTGAAAGTGGTTGCACCGGAAAGTGAGGAGCCATAATAATCTTTTGTTCAGAGACTGACAGTTCTTTTGCTTTTACAAATAAATTTATTTATGACAAAATTTATGTCATAAATAAATTTATTTATGTCAAAGCAGAAATGACTGCCTGAAGCCTGTTTATAGATCATTTTCTCTTTTAGCTGTTAGGAGCAAACTGGTTTAGAATTTTAGCCAGAAAACTGGAGATGAAATATCTTTGGAGATTGAATTTTTATTATTTTTATAGTTATATGATTTACAACACTAAGTATAATTAGAAATTATTATAAATAATTAGCAAATTATAGACTTATATAGTTTAACCATTAGAAAATAGTTTACCTGAATAAAATCATAGTGAGATAAAAATTGAGATTTTAATTATATTTTGAAGTAATTCAAATAAGATACATAGGGGCGCCTGGGTGGCTCAGTAGGTTAAGCCTCTGCCTTCGGCTCAGGTCATGATCTCAGGGTCCTGGGATTGAGTCCCATATCGGGCTCTCTGCTCAGCAGGGAGCCTGCTTCCCTCTCTCTCTCTGCCTGCCTCTCTGCCTGCTTGTGATCTCTTTCTGTCAAATAAATAAATAAAATCTTAAGAAAAAAAAATAAAAAAAAAAGATACATAGGTTTGTGATTATTTTCTTTAGTTCTAATATACCCCATTATTAAAGCTTTATATAGTCATTATAGGAAATTCAAGAAATAAAATAAGAAGTACAGATAATATGCAAAAGCTCATCATATAAAAAAAAAAGTATAGCTTTTGTCTACCCCAACCCCTCTCTCCCTCTGTCTCATTTTGTCTTTTTTCCCCGTGCCTAAGACATATCCCCCGTTAGTTGTATTATACATGTTTGTGTGTGTATATTTCTAATTTAAAAAAGCATTAGGTCATATACATTTCTTAGACTGCTTTGTAAATCTTATTTATTTATTTATTTATTTATTTATTTATGGTAAATCTTATTTTTATTGGCTGTATAATAATCCCATTATAAGAATTATTTTTCTTTTCTTTTTTAAAAAATTTATTTATTTAGGATTTTATTTATTTGACAGAGATCACAAGTAGGCAGAGAGGCAGGCAGAGAGAGAGAGAAAGAGAAGCAGGCTCCCTGCTGAGCAGAGAGCCCGATGCGGGACTCGATCCCAGGACCCTGAGATCATGACCTGGGCTGAAGGCAGAGGCTTTAACCCACTGAGCCATCCAGGCACCCCAAGAATTATTTTTCTTAACTACTCCCTGTAGTTGGTTATTTAGTTGTTTTCCATTTTATTTTCATGTGTGATGAACATCTTAGCACGTTATGGATTTCTTTTTATCTTGGCCTTTTTCCTTAAGATGGGTTCATAGATAATGAAGTCATTGGATGATAGGCTGTAACATCTTTAAGGTTAGTAATTCATGTTGCCAGATAGGACCAATAAATATTAATTGGTTTGAAATTAATCATAATGGGGGGAAAATTAGGACCTACAGAGTTGCTGAGCTTTAGTGATAGTCTTAATCAACCTTTTGTTCATCTCCAAGTATTTCTTTTTTTCTATAACACATATTCTGGATTGTACATAAAATGAGGAAGTTAATATGTTATTATAAACACATGAATTTATTACCCAGGTCAAGAAATAGAATGCTGCATCATCCCAGGGCTGCCCTCCCTGTCTTGTTCCTGATCTCAAAGAGAAAGCTTTTAACATTTCACTCCCAAGTATGTTTGCTGAAGGTTTGTTTTCTGTTAAAACCTTTAATACATTAAAGAAGTTCCCTGCTCAAAATCAATCTACAGAAATCTGTTGCATTTCTTTGTACCATAATGAAGCAGCAGAAAGAGAAATTAAGAAAACCATCCCATTTACAATGGCACCAAAAATAGTAAGACACCTAGAAGTAAACCTAACCAAAGAGGTAAAAGACCTGTATTCTGAAAACTATAAAACCCTGAATAGGGGCGCCTGGGTGGTTCAGTGGGTTAAAGCCTCTGCCTTCGGCTCAGGTCATGATCCCAGGGTCCTGGGATCGAGCCCCGCATCCGGCTCTCTGCTCTGCAGGGAGCCTGCTTCCTCCTCTCTGTCTGCCTGCCTCTCTGCCTACTTGTGATCTCTGTCTAATAAATAAATAAAATCTTAAAAAAAAAAAAAACCCTGAATAAAGGAGTTGAAGACAATACAAAGAAATGGAAAGACATTTCATGCTTATGGATTGGAAGAACAAATATTGTTAAAATGTCTCTACTACCCAAAGCAGTCTACGCATTTAATGCAATCCCTATCCAAATACCAATGGCGTTTTTTCACAGAAATGGAACAAACAATCCTAAAATTTGTGTGGAACCACAAAAGACTTGAATAGCCAAAGCAGTCTTGAAAAGCAAAAGCAAAGCTGGAGGCGTCACAATTCCAGACATCAAGTTATATTACAAAGCTATAGCAATCAAAACAGTATGATATTGGCACAAAAATAGACATGTAGATTTATGGAGCAGAGTAGAAAATCCAGAAATAAACCCACAATTGTGTGGTCAGTTAATCTTCAACAAAGCAGAAAAGACTATGCAACGGGAAAAAGACAGTCTCTCCAACAAATGGTGTTGGGAAAATTGGACAGCCACATGAAGAAGAAGGAAACTGGACCATTTCCTTACACTACCCACAAAAATAGACTCAAAATGGATGAAAGATCTAAATATGAGACCATAAAAATTATGAAACCATAAAAATCCTAGAAGACAGCACAGGCAGTAATTTCTCTGACACTGGGTGCAGCAACTTTTTTTCTAGGTAGGTCCCCTTGCCTCAAAAGCAAAAGTAAACTATTGGGACTCCATCAAAATAAAAAGCTTCTGCACAGCAAAGGAAATAATCAACAAAACTAAAAAGCAGCCTACTGAATGGGAGAAGATACTTGCAAATGACATGTCCGGTAGAGGGTTAGTATCTGAAATATATAAAGAACTTGCACAACTCAACACCCAAAACCCAATAATACAATGGAAAAAATGGGCAGAAGATATAAACAGACATTTCTTCAAAGAAGACATACAGATGAGCGACAGATACTTGAAAAAATGCTCATTATCGGTTACCATCAGGGAAATGCAAATCAAAACTTAACACCTGTCAGAATGGCTAAACTCAAGAACACAAGAAACAACAGGTGTTGGTGAGTTGTGGAGAAAAAGGAACCCTTGTGCACTGTTGGTAGGAATGCAGACTGATGTAGTCAGTGGAAAACAGTATGGAGTTTCCTCAAAAAGTTAAAAATAGAGAACTACTTTACAATCCAGCGGTCACACTACTGGGTATTTACCCAAAGAATACTAAAAGGGATACATGCACACTATGTTTATTGCAGCATTATTTACAATAGCCAAGAGTCCCTCCATTGATGAAAGGTTAAAGAAGTGGTGTATGTGTGTGTGTGTGTGTGTGTGTGTGTATGTGTGTGTGTGTATACATATACATATACATATATATATATATATATATATGAATGATGAACTATTATTCAGCCATTAAAAAGAATTAAATCTTGCCACTTGTAATGACATGGATGGAGCTAGAGAGTATAATGCTAAGCAAAATAAGTCTGAGAAAGACAAGTACCATATGATTTCACTCATATGTAGAAATTAAGAAACAAAACAAATGAGCAAAGGGAGAAAAGAGAGACAAACCAAGAAACAGACTCTTGACTATAGAGAACAGACTGAGAGGAAGTGGGTGGGAGGTTGGGTGAAAAATTGTTGGGGATTAAAGAGTGCGCTCGTCATAATGAGCACCAGGTAATTAAAATAAAAACTAAAAAAAAAGTTCCCTGCTGTATCTTATTTACTAACAATTTTGTGTTTTGTTCTATTTGAATTTAATGCTTTCCTTTTTTTTTTTTTTTTACGACTTTTCATTGCCATATGAATTTTCTTTTACTGTGTTAATATGTTGTATTTTATTTAACTGTTAAACCTAATCTGATTTCTGGGATATATCTAATTTGGTTTTAGTGTATTATCTTCCAAAATTATTCCTGGGTTTAGTTTATTAATATTTTACCCATCAGTTTGTTTTGCATCAGTGTTCATAAATGAGATGGCCTATATTGTTCTTGTCAAGAAATCAATGTTATTCTCCCTGATATGAGGAAGTGGTGATGCAACATGGGGGCTTAAGTGGGTAGGAGAAGAATCCATGAAACAAGATGGGATAGGGAGGGAGACAAACCATAAGTGACTCTTAATCTCACGAAACAAACTGTGGGTTGCAAAGGGGAGGGGGTTGGGAGAAGGAAGGTAGGGTTATGGACATTGGGGAGGGTATGTGCTTTTGGGTAAATTGGAAGGGGAGGTGAACCATGAGAGACTATGGACTCTGAAAAACAATCTGAGGGGTTTGAAGTGGCGGGGGGGGGGGGTGGGAGGTTGGGGTACCAGGTGGTGGGTATTATAGAGGGCACGGCTTGCATGGAGCACTGGGTGTGGTGAAAAAATAATGAATACTGTTTTTCTGAAAATAAATAAATTGAAAAAAAAAAAAGAAAAAAAATTAACACTATGTGAAGGTCTATTGTTTTTTAGTATTAAAGATACTTCAGCTGCTTTGGGTTTGAATTATTGCCTAAGAGTTTAAAGTACAAATAAATCACACATATTTTTCAAATTAAAAAAAATCAATGTTATGCTAGTTTCGTAAGGTAAACTGACCCTTATTTTCTGTTCTGGAAAAGTTTGTGTATGATTAGAATTTCTGTTCCTCAAATTTTTGCTGCAGTCTGGCAGGGAAGCCGTCTGTGTTGGGAATTTTTTTTTTTGTGGAAAGGCTTTCAATTAATTGGATTTCTCCTTCCTAAGCCTATTCAAGTTTTCTGTCTCTTAATTATTTTGGTAATTTTTCCTCTAAGAGTTTGTCTCTCTCATCCACACTTTTTAATTTACCTTCACCAAATTATATACTATTAGCTTCAGGAAAGAATTCCCTTCTTATCTCTGATACAGATTATAAGAACCTTCTCTTATTCCTTTATCATTCTCAGCAGAGATTTTGTAGTCTTTCAAAAGAACTAAATTTTTGAATCTTGCTGATCCTTTTTATTGCATATTTGTGTTCTAGTGTGCTGATTTCTGCTTTATTTCTTTCCTTCTATTTTTTGGGGGGTTAATTTTTTACAGTTTTTTTGTTAATTTCTTATAGTTCTCTACTTTTCAGCATTTCTTCCCTTTAATTGCATGCATTTAAGGACAAATATTTCCTCTTAAGCACTGTTTTAGGTAATTATATTACTCAAATTATGATATATAGTATTTTTATAATTCACTTAAAATGTTTTCTAATTTTTATTGATATAAAATGTTGACTCTTGGATTAATTAGAAGTATTATATTTCTTAATTTCTAAACATGTGGAGATATTCTAGTTATTTTTTAATTTGTTTTTGATTTCTAACAACTGTACAAGATAATTAGAGAATACATTCTGTTTCAAGGGTCTGTGATTTCACACTTTTAAAACTTGAGATCTGCATTATGGTCCAGTATATTGTCTTTTTCCTCTACAGTTGAGTGCAGTGTTCCAGATGTTTTCATTGCGTCACGTATGTTAATCTTGTATTTCATATCTTTAGCATCATTAATGATCTTTTTAATTTTTTTTTTTGCTTGTCTCAATTATAAAGAAGGGTATGTTAAAATACCCCTTTCTGATTGTGGATTTGATTTTATTTCCTCTTGTAGTTCTCTCAGTTTTTGTTTAATGTATTTGATGCTGTGCTAGTAGATGCATGGAATTGCATAGTCATATCTCCTTAGTGACTTACTATTATGTAGTGTTCCTCATTTATTTGGGTAGTGTTTTTTTTTGTTTTTGTTTTTTTGTTTTTGTTTAAATTAAAGTTTAGTTTGTCCGAGATTGCTATAACAACACCAGCTTTTTCTTCATTATTGCTTTTATGGTATATCATTTTCTATTCTTTTATGTCCAGCCTTTTTGCATTCTTCTTTTTGGTGTGTCTCTTATGTGACAAGGTTGGATTTAACTCTCCCATCTTACTGTGTACTTTACCTTTGCCCTGTTTATTAGTTCCCTTTTCCTGTCTTTCTTGCCATTTAGACAAGTTGACTGTTCATTTCAGATTTTTTTTCTTACTCTTTGGAAGTTCCAATCTCTTTTTTGCCTCTTTTACTAGTTACTAGAATTTTTATTTGGTTCTTTTTCGTATCTTCTGTGTTACTTTGTATTGTTTTCAGTTCCATGCAAAAATAGTTAAGCTTGACTTTTATCCCCTTGAATGTAGTATTTTTCAGTCTGTGTCTTATAATTCCAACATGTCAAGTCTCTGTAGGTCTGATTCTATTGTCTGTTGCAGAAATAATTTGATGTATAAGATGAAGTTAATTTTTCTCTAGAGAAGTTTTCATTTGCCATTGCCAAGTGCCTTGGAGTGTGAGACTACCTTAATCCAATTTCAAATCTTTAACTTTTCTGGGCCACCTTCTGGTTCCTTCTTTCTTGTCTTAGGATGCCTCCCTGTGGAGTCCAAGCCCAAAGACATTGGTGTTCTTATTACAGTCTTTACCATTGGTGGGTCCCAGAATCTGATCTTTGTTCCCCAGTCCTGGAAGTCAGACACAAATCAGAGTTCAGACTCTTAAATATTTTTGTTGACAAACCCATGGAAGACAAAATTTGAGCTCACTTTTCTGGGTTTCAACTTTTGGTGGATTTGAGCTGGTTATTCATTCTTCACTATGTTGGTAGTTATTTGATGCTTTTAAGATGATAATTTTAATATTTCATCTGGCTTTTTAAATTGACTTCAAAAGGATAACTGTTTGAATTGCGTAGTCTGCTATTCCCACAATCAGAAGTCCAAATATTTCTTTGACTAACTTGTTCAAGGAGGACTTGACATTTCTACAGTAGTCATTTCTTTGTGTTCAGGCCCTTTTTATGTTACAAATGAGATATCTGGAAAGGGTAAACTTTAAAGTATGGTTGCCTTTTAATACTTTAGCATTGTTTATCCTATTATTCCATTACTTTGCAAAACCTCAAGGGAAGGAGGCAGAGGATATTTTCTTTGGCTGGAGAAGTCAGAAATGTGTAACAAGGTAGTACATTGGGATAAGTATTGTCCTTTCCATGAGTGAAGAGATAAAATGAGAACATTTTTTTGAAGTGGACATATATGAAGAGGGAAGGAGAATGCACTGAGCTGAGGCAGGACTGCAAACATTTGTCCTTTAGTATTTTTGTTGGAAGTAGGGTTCATTTCCAGTAATTGTGACAGCTTTCTTTATGCCATATGGTTGTTGTGATTTCTATTTTTATTTTTCTACGTATTTTTGGTGTATCTCAGGGACTGAATGTGATTTTTGAACCTTTGAACCTACATGTTTTAAAAGTATTATATGTATAATTTGCATTTGATTTCAGAAATTGAATCGATTGACTAGGTTAAACACACAAGTTAGAAATTTTACTAGGCAAACTAAACTGTAGTAGTCTTTGGAAGTTGACATTCTGTGGTTGGAGGGGTGTTGAAAATTTTGTGTAACATACCAATATATTTTTATTTTAAAGACATTTTTTAAAAAAGATTTTATTTATTTATTTATTTGACAGAGAGAGATCACAAGTAGGCAGAGAGGCAGGCAGAGAGAGAGAGGAGGAAGCAGGCTCCCTGCTGAGCAGAGAGCCTGATGCGGGACTCGATCCCAGGACCCTGAGATCATGACCTGAGCCGAAGGCAGTGGCTTAACCCACTGAGCCACCCAGATGCCCTATTTTAAAGACATTTAACCTGACATTAATCACAGCTGTTCCCATGAAATGCCGTCTGTCACTTTGTGATTACTTAATAACAAAATATAAAAGCAGTTCTTTTTTAAGGAAACCTAGAATTCTTGTATTTGTTTACATGATTCTTTTTTCTCTCTGCTAAAAGAAAATACTAAGTTTCTTGTTAATTATAGTTCCTTTCACTTCCCTGCTATGTCAGATTTAAACAGCTTCCTTGTTTTAAGATTTGCTCACTTCCCTTCAGTGAACTGAAGAATGAAGTGACAAGAGAGTTTTAGAACTGGAAGAGATCTAGACAGCGAGTCTTTCATGTGCCCTCTGTTCCTGCCCCTCTCCCATTTTAAACATATTAAAACAGAGGCCCAAGGAAATCTGGGTTCCCTAAAGTTATACTGACATATCCGTATCTCTTCCTCTTTATAGTTTCTTGAGGTTCTTTTCAACCATATGATACTATAGCTATACCAGACACAGCTAAGATGATTATCACCAACTATTAAGATCTGATAAAATATTAATGCATCTTGAATATCTATATACTTACTACAAATACAAGTAATTTTATACTTTCTAAATTTAATTTGTGGAGTCTGGTGTTTAATTCCTTAGTTTACTGGCTATGACTAAATTCAGATATGAATTGGTCTCAGGCATTCAGTCTCAATATTTGTTAATGTCTGTGCTGTTCCTAAATTGGACTTTCATATATGTTTTCTCAAGATTTTTATTTCAATAATATAAAAAAACAGCTCTTATGTTAGAGTAAGTACCTCCAGACAATGATGAAAGATACCATTCTACCATAATAATATTTAACATACTTAGCAGTGTGCTTATTAACTTGCTTCCAAAATCTTGCAGTGCTTCCATGTGACTATAACACACATTTCCCCTATTATATTCTTTTATGTTCATTAGAGCTGATTTTATTGCATCTATTTAATTAGGCCTATGACATTCTACTCTTCTTATTCTAGTCTTTCTTTAATTTCTTGTCTTTTTCTTTGTTATAGTTTCATTTCAGAAACTCTATCTTTTCTGATATTTCAGTAGTATTTCTTTGATGGCTCCTTAATTCTAACACAAAAATTCTTCCCCTGTTTTCTCTAACATCAGTTTACACATTAGCATCACTGAAAGGTGATACTAGCTATCAGTTAAGCTAATAAACTTGGAAAAAAAGGTCACACTGGACAAAACCTACAAACATATTTTAATTATTGTGCTCATTTGGTTGAACACTCATATCACATATATCCTAATGAATTACAGAGTGGCCTGAGTTGAAACAAGTTACAAATTTTCACAGGAAGTTAATGCTTACTCAAAAAACACTGAGAAAAATCTGTTCTGTTATACCAATATAATGTATTATGCCAGCTTTAAAATCCAGTTATTGCTTCACTTTCATACAGAATTTATATACTGTCTTTTGGAGGTATGTGTTGGTAGGATTTTCTCCCTACAACTTAATGATATTTTATGATGAGTTACCACATGCTATGATTTTATATTAGTTTATATTGTACTAATGAGATTTTTGATTTAGTGTAGAATTAGGTCTTTGCAAAAGTTTAGTATCTCAATTCAGATAACTGCCTGCTAATTAAATATTATTATTAGCACCATGAAGTCGGACTTAAACCGTGACAATTTTCTTGCCAAAATGTTAAATGTAAGGAACAGAAAAGAGTAACTGAATGGAGGAAAAAAAAAGAGTTCTCATTTTCTGTGACCATTGTTTGGTAGACTGCCTCAAAAAGCAGATTATTATTTGGGGGAGGGGTAACTCTATTCCTAATGTATCTCACTGTTACTGAGTTGCGAATTAAAATCTTTCATTTGTTTTTATTGGATGTTGATGAAGTTGTTGAAGGCCCTCTGTAAACCTAGTAGTGGAGGCTTCTGGTTTTATTGTGTTACCTGTGTTCATCATTTAATTACCCTAATTTAATTAGGGTATTTTACATGATTTTTACCTAGCACATATATCCTCATTATATTTGTCCAATTTTTATTGAAATTAAGGCCCAGCCAGTGGTATAGGACAATATTTCTCTGTTAAAGATAAACAGACTTCTAAATCAGAAATAACTGACTTTGGTTCAGTGGAGAATGAAACCTAGAGTCAAATATTTGGCACTGTCTTTAGCTAGATAAGGACAGATCACTTAACCTTCTTGTAATTTAGCTTACGTGTCTACAGAATGAGGGCATTTTATGTTTTAACTATGTTTTTGTTCCAAATATTTTTCTGAAGTGGTATAAGGAGCAACCATCTCAGGCAGCTTTTAAAGCTGATCTACATGTGAAATTTTAAAAATCATATGGTGTTTTTATGTTGTCAAAGCCAGATTGTTTCTTGTCATATCATTTTGGTTGTTTCTAGAGTCGTAAAAAGGCAACTTGCTTCTAGGCCTCAAACTTAAATGTAGGCACTATTAAGAAACCCAGATAATATCTTACTTAGCAGACTTTGAAAGAAAGGTAATGGGCATGGTTTTGAATAAATACTAAAGTTCTTTCAGGTGTCTCTCATTTTAAACAAAAAATATAGCTTCATTAGAAAAAGAGACTTTTTATTATCTTTGTGCAGTATTATCTTGGAGTAGATATTACATGCATATAGCACACATTTTATTTTATTATTTTTTTAAGATTATTTATTTATTTATTTCACAGAGATCACAAGTAGGCAGAGAGAGAGAGAGAGAGAGAGAGGAGGAAACAGGCTCCCTGCTGAGTAGAGAGCCCAATGCGGGGCTAGATCGCAGGACCCTGAGACCATGATCTGAGCTGAAGGCAGAGGCTTAAGCACTGAGCCACCCAGGCGCCCCTTTAGCACACATTTTAAAAAGTGCAAGAGAGTATGTAGGAAATGAAAATAAATCTTGCCCTGTCCTTCAGCTGCCTGCATCCTCTCTGCAGAGGCAAACGCCGTTAACATTTTTTGTTTAGTCTTTCAGATTATAGTCCACAGAAACCCATAATTTCACAAACACTATCTGTGGATGTTCTTTAAGAAGACAAATACATATGCTAATATGGTAGAGTGATTTCTGTTTTTATCAAAAATTAACATTCTGAAACATAATATACTTAAGAATTTTAAATCATAATAACTCTTATTTGAGCTCCAGAAGGATTTTTTACTTTAAAAGTACTTTTAAGGTACTTTTAAAAGGTACTTTAAAGCTACTTTTTTACTTTAAAAGCAGATACTTTAAGAGGATAAACTACTTTCTTTTAAAATCTGATTACCTGATATTTCAGTGTGAAAATCCTGCTGGTTTAGAGTTTAACAAAAGTGGTCCCAAGATTAAAAGTGAATTTGGGAAAATCTGACTATAGTAGCTCATTTGCTAACCACACAGAAAGGTGGTTGTTGGGAATTTCCATTGTGGATTACAATTAGATGAGAGAATCTGTATATTCTGCTTCTTCCCTCTCCACATGAGCAACATTTGTTGACTTTACTGGGGCTAGAGGATCTGCTTCCAAGGTCACTCACTCATTTGGCTGACAAGTTGGTGCTGCTTTGGGCCCCAGGTTGGCCTTTCCATAGGGTTACCTGAGTATCCTCATAGCATGGTGGCTGGCTTCAAAGTGAGCAGTCCAGGAGATGAGGTAGAAGCTGCAATGTCTTTTGTGACCTAGCCTCAGAAATCACTTGTACAGTATCTTATTCATGTATAGGTCAGATCTATTAAGCATGGGACGGCACGTTCCAAAGGCTTGAAGACCAGCATTTTAAAGATTATTGGGGATAATTTTGGAACGGATTGAAGTACTTCCCAACCAGTACACCTCACCCCCATTTAAATAAGGATTGGATCAGCACTCTTACATTTGATGTTTGTGGTAAACTCAAGATGAATTTATACAAAAGAGGCTAAGGCTTTCAGAATGCTGTACGCTTTTCTATTATTTATGTGCTGTTCAGGAAAATGTATGTTTGTTTGCCAAGTTTTTTGCAGTGATTTATTTTTTATTATGTTTGATGTTTGATGAGAAGGAAAATCACGTAAAATGGGACTATCTAAAGATACTAACACTAGCCTCCTCTTAGAAATTATAGAATACATCCTTTACCTTTAACATATTGCTGAAATCTTTGCTACACCATCTATAGATGTAAGTGCTTTCATCTAGCCTTTGAATCCAGGTGTTGTCTGGAAATTGGAGTGGATATAGGGCATCTTGCACTCATAAAATAATGAAGTCTGACTATAAAATGCAGAAATTTAAGGTTTTGGCATATTTATACCACTGGAATGGCATGGAAGAGTAAGGCTGCTACTATAAGATAAAACAGAATAAAATGTGCCTGTGTGTAATGTTAGAGGAGTGAGAATTTGAAGATTTAAGTGTGGCGGGATGGGGGCAGTGGGTGGGTGGTAGGGAGATTTGTGGATCAAGTGTCTGTTTAGTTTAAATATCTCAGATGGGCACCTGGGTGGCTCACTTGGTTAATAAGCATCTGCCTTCAGCTCAGGTCACGATCCCATGGTCCTGGGATCAAGCCCAATGTTGGGCTCCCTGCTCAGTGGGGAATCTGCCTCTTCGTCTCCTCTGCCCCTCCCTGCTTGTGAGTTCGTGTGTTCTCTCTCTTTTATGAATAAATAAGTAAAATCTTAAAAAAAAAATGTCTCAGACATCCAAATGACATATGAGATAGTTGGATATTCAGAGAAGAGGATTAGGATAGGGTTATAAATTTGAGATTTAGCATCATATGGATGTTGGCTAAAACCTTGGGACGAGGTGAGAAAACAGCAAAGAGAAAGTAGCCCTAAAATACTTGCTGAGGCATTCCATTTTTTAGAAGACTAGTGAAAAGCAGAACCATTAAAGGAAATTAGAGGAAGTAGAAGGAGAATGTCATACAGGCCAGAAGACATTATTTCAGGTAGAAGAGAGAGATCAAGTTTGTCTCCTGTTACTAAGAGATCATACTAACAGTGAATTTTGGCTATATGGTGGTCATTGTTGACCTTGACACTTGAGCTTCAGGAAATTTTTTAAGATTAGGGAGGGTTAAAGAGTGAATTAGAGTGAGAATATAGAGACAGGAAATGACGGTCACTACAAGTTTCTCTGTGAGTAGAACAGGAAAAGGGGCCATATCCAGTGTATGTGTGGTGGACTAAGGTCAAGAGAGGGGTTTTAAAGATACTAGAGCATGTTTGTGTGTTCATTAGAATGATCAAGTAGAAGAGGAGAAACTGTTCATGCAGGAGAGAGAGGGGTTACTCAAAGGTGACTTCTTGGAAACACAAGAGTAGTTGGAATCCATTGCCCAAGTGAGGGTATTGGTCTTTGATAGAAACAGGAGTGCTTTATCCATTTTAATAGGAGGGAAACAGTGTAGACTTGGTGGGGAAATATGAGAGAATTTCTCTCTAATGGAGTGAAGTAGGTCTTCAACTGATAGTGGCCTGGGTTGGAAAATTTGTGTGTTACAGGTTTAAGGAGGGAAAAAAAGGTTTGAAGAAGTTAACTCAGAGTGGGAAAGCAGGCTTTCTAGGAAACCCAGTAATCCTGCCAGGCAGTGTTGAGTATCTTAGCATGTTTAGAGTTGTAAATGTATGTATCGCTTCTCTGCCTGTTGGCTAAGATCAAGTGTAGAGTTGTAAATGTAACGTGAAATGAGCCAGCTCCATTATCCCACCACCATCACCCCCAACACCACCACCACCACCCCAGCCTCCACCACCCCACCACCTCAACCCACCCCCACCTAAGGGGATATGAGAGAGGAAAGAATCTCCCCTTGAGAAAGTAGCAAAGAAAGTGATGTCATCAGATTTAAACTAAGATAATAAACTAAAATAAATGGGTTAAGATGTGTACTGAAAAGCTTGAAGTTTAGGGGAAGTTATTTTGTTAATTTGTTCATATATTTTCAACATAGTAGTATTAAAATATATTGTTAGATTATGTGAGTTAACATAAATTTTTGTGCTATTATATTAAATATGTTAAACACTATATCAAACCTGCTGTGATGAGATTAAGATTTTCTTTTGTCAGAGGGGGGTGGGGGGAAAATATTAAGAATATCTAGTATTCAAAAATCTAAACCTCCAGGATGGACCCACAGAAATAGTGTTGGCTGTTTTGGTTATGTTCCAGCTCTGCACATCATGATTTTTTTTTTTAAGATTTTATTGATTTATTTGACAGAGATCACAAGTAGGCAGAGAGGCAGGCAGAGAGAGAGGAAGGGAAACAGGCTTCCCGCTGAGCAGAGCCCGATGCGGGGCTCAATCCCAGGACCCTGGGATCATGACCTGAGCTGAAGGCAGAGGCTTTAACCCACTGAGCCAGCCACCCAGGCGCCCCATGCACATGACTATTTAATCCATAGGCAGTGTTAACTCACATAACTACCATGGATAACAGTGAATACCACTATTTCTATAGGAAAATGCCTTCAGGGTTTCAATTTGGCATTCCAGCAACACCCTTACATTTTGTTGCCCTAGGGAAAGTTTCTCTCCTTCACTTACCATTCTCATCCCTTCCCCAAGTATTTGCAAGGCATTTAAAGTGGGACTTTTAGTGGCTGCTTATCCCTAATCATAAGCAAGTGCAAAATGTTTTTAGAGCTTTATGGGGTCTTATCATAAATATGGAGAAATAAATAAAAAATGAGCCGGCCTGGTTAAGTGTCTGCATTTGACTCAGGTCTGCTGAGTGGGGAGTCTGCTTCTCCCTTTGCCCTTCATCCCGTTCGTGCTCGCTCACTCTCTCTCTCTCTCTCTCAAATAAATAAATAACATTTTTTTAAAAATGAGCAAGCTATCTGTGCTTGTTATTTTTTCACTTGTACTTTTAAGGAATATTCATTTCATTCACTCAACACACATTTGATTTCTGCTAGATACCTGAGACAATGCTTATACAATTAGGAAAATGAAAACAGAGATTGTTGTTCAGAAGCTCATGGTCTAATGGGGGAAATAGATCTAATTTAAGTTGACAATTGATTTAAGTTCTACAGGAGTTTAGAGGGAAGAGCATCTGATTATTTGGAATAAAGATAGCTTCACAGAATTGGATCTTGACATACGAGAGGTAGTTCACTCAGATTCCACAAACATTTGAGTAATTACTTTGGACCAGGCTACTGGATATTGAGAACACAGTGTTGAAATACAAGATGAGATTCTTTTCTTGAAGGAGTTAGATCAGTAAATAAATAATCCCAAGTGGATGGTAAATGAAATAGCTGGTAAACTCAAGAACCTCTGGAAGCATATTGGGAAAGAGAGGATTCAACTCTGACAAGAGAAGTTAGAGAAGACTTTTGAGAGGTGCCATCCACACTGAGTCCTAAAAATGGGCTAGCATTAGGAAGGTGAAAAAGTGGGGGTGAGAACGTTCCAAAAGATAAAAATTATGAGTTGGTCATAAGTGCCTAGGAGTCTAGTTGGTTAGAGTAGAGCTAGAGTAGTTGGGTGCCCTGGAGTGGTATGAAGGGCTCAGATCATAAGGGCCTTCCTTACACATATGTTGCTGATGAGCTTGAATTTTTATTTTGTCACCAGTTGAATGCAATGAAAGGTGGAAAATAATAATCTTGAAAGGCCTTTATAGAAGCTAACAATTATGGATTTTTGTTGTTGTTAAGTGTAGCTTAGTGCTTTTTTTGGTCTGTTCATATAGAAGTAGTACAGATCACTATTAAAAATTTAAGCAGTAAAGAAGGTGCTAGCCCAGCTCAGTTGGTAGAGCATGTGAATCTTGATCTTGGAGTTCAAGCCCCATGTTAAGTGTAGAGCTTACTTAAAAGAAAAAAAAAATTAATCAGTAAAAATGAAAGCACCACTCAATTTGACTCCCCAGAGGAAACACTGTTAAGTTTCTTGAGTAGTTTTTAAAACATTTCAAGCACGATAGTGTTCTTAATACTAGAATAGTATAAGACCAAAAAAAAAAAAACCAAAAAAGCCAAAAAAACTGTTTCAAAAGAAGTGTCCAGGGACTGTAGGAAGAGGGTGAGAATCAACTGTCGAAGCTCAGGCAAAGAATATTTTATGTAGGCACGCCTGGGTGGCTCAGTTGGTTAAGCAGCTGCCTTCAGCTCAGGTCATGATCCCGGCATCCTGGGATCGAGTCCCATATCGGGCTCCTTGCTCGGCAGGGAGCCTGCTTCTCCCTCTGCCTCTGCCTGCCTCTCTGTCTGCTGTGCTCGCTCTCTTTCCCTCTCTCTCTCTCTCTCTCTGACAAATAAATAAAATCTTTAAAAAAAAAAAAAGAATATTTTATGTAGACTGTTTGCATAAAATAAATGGTTGATAAATCCAGCCAGATGTCTTATCACCACGTAGGAGACATTTTATAAAGAATTTTGTATTCTTTTTGTAAAAGAGTGAATATCAGAGAGATCTTTCTCTGAATGTCTGCAGTGTTTTATTGAGCAGATCTAACTGAATTAAATTGTAGACCTTCTTTGGGAAAAGATAAAGAAAATGCCTTTTGCATATTCTATTAGGTACACACTGGTTTGGGGTCAAGATGCTTATTGATTAATGCTGGTGTCTACTGAGAGAGGTAGTAGAATGTGCAGTGAAATTTGGTCCAGTTCTTAAGAAATCTTACTTTCTGCTTCCATAAAAGCTATATGACACTTCAAATAATTCTACCCAATCTTGGAGGACTTGGCAAAGAAAGTTTTAAAAGACTTAACAAAGTGAGTGCCTGGGTGGCTCAGTGGGTTAAGCCTCTGCCTTCAGCTGAGGTCATGATCTCAGGGTCCTGGGATCAAGTCCCGCATTGGGCTCTCTGCTCAGCAGGGAGCCTGTTTCCCTCTCCTTGCCGGCCTCTCTGCCTACTTGTGATCTCTCTCTGTGTGTCAAATAAATAAATAAATAAATCTTTTTTTTTTTTTTTTTAAAGGAGGGGGGCACCTGGGTGGCTTAGAGGGTTAAAGCCTCTGCCTTTGGCTCAGGTTGTGATCCTGGGGTCCTGGGATCGAGCCCCGCATTGGACTCTCTGCTCGGCAGGGAGCCTGCTTCCCCCTCTCTCTCTGCCTGTCTCTCTGCCTACTTGTGATCTCTGTCTGTCAAATAAATAAATAAAATCTTAAAAAAAAAAAAAAAAGACTTGCGAAGTAAATGTGAAGTTCTAGTTTTAAAAACATCATATTGAAGGAGGGAATTACATTTATTCATTTGCCCTGGTTTTCTTTTCTCTCTTTCCTCTTTTTTTTTTTATTAGATTTTTTTTATTTGTTTATTTGACAGAGATCACCAGTAGGCAGAGAGGCAGGCAGAGAGAGAGAGAGAGAGAGAAGAGGAAGCAGGCTCCCTGCTGAGCAGAGAGCCTGATGCGGGCTCTATCCCAGGACCCTGAGATCATGACCTGAGCCAAAGGCAGAGGCTTTAACCCACTGAGCCACCCAGGTGCCCATTTTCTCTCTTTCCTCTTAAAACGTAATATTAGGTATTTATTTTGAGTTCTTTTATTAGGTGATACATTATCCTAAATCTTAAACTGAATCTATATGTTAGGTACTTTTGGGGGTAGTTTAGGTGACCAGAGATTTCTGACTTTACTGACACAGTCCAGTAATTCTTGGACAATTTTTTTTCGCTTTACTTAATAATCATATGTTTGAGTTATTTAACCTATAATAGCAAATATTTATCCTCAGGTATCCAGAAGTAAAATAATGTTATAGTCTATATTTGGCTTCACATTTTAAGATTCAGCATAAAGCAAGAGGAAGGGAATATTTTCAAAAAGGAAACAAATGATTTAAACTAGGCGATACTAAATGCAGTTGGTATATAGGGTGTTGAAAAGTGATTATGTCTTTATCTAAGGTAAGGATTTGGGGAAATTGGTATGAGAATAAAAATCTTGACTCAAGGATTTGGTTTAAGGTTGTAATAAATGAAGTAAGTGCCATTATTAGGCTGTAATTTATTCTTTTATGTGCACCAAATTTTGTTTTTAACATCAATAAAATTGGGCTTTTCCTTATTGATTCTGATGTATTTCAAGGTCCACGGTGTATATTACAAATTGATAAATGATCCATCAACTAATCTAGGCATTTTATGATAATTTAAATGTTAAAGTGATATTAATTTTTAATTATGTTTCCCTTGGAGAAAGTCTATTTTATTTATTTATTTTAAAGATTTTTATTTATTCATTTGAAAGAGAGCAAGAGATCACAGGAGAGGCAGAATCAGACTTGCCACTGAGTGGAGAGCCAGATGTGGCGCTGTATCTTGGGACCCTGAGATCATGACCTGAGCCAAAGGCAGATACTTAATTGACTGAACCACCCAGGTGCCCTGAGATTTTTTTTTTTTAAAGATTTTATTTATTTGAGAGAGAACACATGAGCAGGGAGAGAGGCAAAGGGAGAGAAGCTCAAGCAGACTCCCCACTGAGTACAAAGGCCTGCTGGAGGGCTAATCTCACAACCTTGAGATCATGCATGACCTGAGCCAAAATCAGGAGTCTGATGCTTAACTGATTGAGCCACACAGGCACCCTAAAGATTTTTTTTTTTTTTTTAAAGTAATCTCTGCATCCAACATGGGGCTTGAACTCATGACACAGATCAAAAGTCACATGCTTCACTGACTGAGCCTGCAGGCACCTCATGAAAAGGACTATTTTAAAAAACTCATTCTTTGTGCTTCTTTTTCTTGAATTCACAGTGATAACCATAAACATTTGGTGCTGTTTTGGTAACTAAAGCCCCTGAGGTGTTAGTGTTAAAATCTTACCTTTCTGAATAGGGTTTATAAGTTTGTATTTTAAGTTGTATATTGGGAAGCACTCTTACAGTTATTTTTGGGTTTTGGTAAAGATCCAAATTAACAACATTAAATAAGACATACTTTTTTAAGGGGAAAAAAGGATAAAACATGAAGTTTTATTTTAAACAATTAGTCTTAAAAAATTGATCAGAAATTCTTTTTCCCAAGGTGATAGTTTAAAACATTGGTTGCCCTAAACCTGGAACTTTACCTGATTAGGTCATGTTAAGAATTTAGAAAATGGGGTGCCTGGGTGTCTCAATCGGTTGAGCATCCAACCCTTGGGTTACAGCTCAGCTAGTGATCTCGGGGTTGTGGGATTGAGCTCCCCGTTGGGCTATGTTGGGTGAGGAGTCTGCTTGGGATTCTCTCTCGACCTCTCTGTCCTACCCCCAACCCCAGCCCCACACATGCTGTCTCATTCTCTCTGTCTCTCTAAAATAATAGATAAATAAATCTTAAAAAGAATTCATTTATTTATTTATAAAAGATTATTTATTTATTTATTTGACAGAGAGAGATCACAAGTAGGCAGAGAGGCAGGCAGAGAGAGAGAGGAGGAAGCAGGCTCCCTGCTGAGCAGAGAGCCCGATGCGGGACTCGATCCCAGGACCCTGAGATCATGACCTGAGCCGAAGGCAGCGGCTTAACCCACTGAGCCACCCAGGTGCCCTTAAAAAGAATTTAGAAAACAAAATATCCCCCACTTATAAGCACATATTTCAGTATTGTATTAGTTGGATAAAGTGGTTGCTAAAGATGACTTTGTGGTTTTTTGTTGTTCTGTTAACAACATAAAATTAATAAATAACAGTGTTGTCAAAATTGCTAAAATAATACCAAAAAAGCAAAATTAAATTTCTTGTAGACTATAAAATTTAATGTTTTTCCCTGCCTTATATTTTCGATTGAAAAAGTCTTTGGTCATTAAATTGAACTATAAGTTAGTAGATATATATATAGATATAGATAGATACAGATAGATATATATATATGTATATAAATAAAATTTCTGATTATCCTCTTGAGTAAGAGCTAAAAACTAATCTTCTTAATTTTTGTGGCTCTCACCTCATTGTGTATCGTAATTTATTTGAAACACTTGTATTTTTAATTGCCCATAAAGTAAAGTCTAAATTTTTTAACCTAACAGATAAAATAAAAATCTTTGCCCTGAAGAATTCCTAAACACCTTTCAAAGCTAGTTCTGTTGCTATTTTCTGTTTGAAATCTTTCTTGATCACCTAGCCGGAAATCATCTAATCTCTCATCCTTTGATACACTTTGCCTTGTATTAAAACTTTTGTTGTAGGGGCGCCTGGGTGGCTCAGTGGGTTAAGCCTCTGCCTTCAGCTCAGGTCATGATCTCAGGGTCCTGGGATTGAGCCCCGAATCGGGCTCTCTGCTCGGCAGGGAGCCTGCTTCACCCCTCTCCCCCCGTCTTTCTCTGCCTGCCTCTCTGTGTACTTACGATCTCTCTGTCAAATAAATAAATAAAATCTTAAAAAAAAAAAAAACTTTTGTTGTAAATGCTTTAGGTCCCTTACTTGATTCTAAATTGATGTCCCACTCATCTTCGTATCATCTACATTAATACACTCAGCAGTATGTATTGAATGTGTACTGTGCCCCAAATACCGTTCTAGGTGTGAAGGAAACAGCAGTGCACAAGAATCTAGGTTCCTGTGCTCATGGAATTTATATTCCAGTTTGGCAAGCAATGAGGAAGACGGAAAAATACATAGATACATGGATAGAACCTTTCAGATCTTAAATGATTTGAGGACAAAACAACATGCTGTGGTGGAAAATTTCAGTTCAGTACCACTGTTGATAAGGTAATCATGGAAGGTCTCTTTGAAGATAGGACACTTACGCTAAGATCTGAATGATATGATGGAGCAGTCATTTGAAGATTTGGAACAGAGTTCTTGAGGTTGAAAGAAAGTCCACACAAAAGCCTAAGACAGAACAAGAGGATGATGTAGGGGAGAAGAGTGGGAATGGAAACAGGAGCTAAGTTACATGATTTTATAAACCAAGGTAAGGAATTTGAAATTTATTTGAATTTCATTGGGAAGTCATTAACTGCTTTGAGGATTTTGTGGACCCATTTGATTACATTGGGCCTACTTAGGATCATCTTTTAAGGTGTTTTTTTGTTGTTGTTTAAGATTTTATTTATTTATTTGACAGAGATCACAAGTAGGCAGAGAGGCAGGCAGAGAGAGAAGAGAAAGCAGGTTCCCGGTCGAGCAGAGAGCCCGATGCAGGGCCAGATCCCAGGATCCTGAGATCATGACCTGAGCTGAAGGCACAGGTTCTAACCCACTGAGCCACCCAGGTGCCCCATCTTTTAAGTTTTTAATTTTTTTTAAAAGTAATCTCTGTACCCAATGTGGGGCTCAAACTCACTATAGCAAGATCAAGAATTGCATACTGTACTGACAGCCAGCCGGGTGCCCCTATGTGTCTGTTTTTATGCCAGTACTATACTGTTTTGATTACTATAGCTTTATAATGTTGTTTGAAATCAGGAAGTGTGGTGCCTCCAGCCTTGTTCTTTTTCAAGATCACTTTGGCTGTTCAGGGTCTTTTGTGGATTCATACAAATATATTAGCATTGTTTATTCTATTTCTGTGTAAAATGCTGTTGGAATTTTGTTGGGGATTTCAATAAATCTATAGATTGCTTTGGGTTGATAGACATTTTAACAATATCCTTCCAGTCTATAATCATGGAATGTCTTTGTATTTGTGTTCTTTAATTTCTTTCATCAGTGTCTTATAGTTTTCGGTGTACAGATCTTTCATCTGTGCAGTCGAATTTATTCTGAAGTATTTTATGCTTTTTGATGCAATTGTATATCTGACATAATTTTAATCCTCTTTAAGTGTACCATAAGTATAACTAACCTAGTTGTTGTTATCAATTATTGAGATTGTTTCTAACATTTCAGTAGTGTAAACAATACTAAGTATCTTGGAATATAACTCTTTGTGCATGCATGTAATTCTATGTAGGATAATTTGTTTTAACTGGACTTTAGTATAAGCATTTTAAATATTTTAAGGACCTTTGAAACTACTACCTATTTTCATGTAACCTCACTGACCCACAGTATTATTTTAATTTAAATTTCACCTTTAAAAAAAAGAAAAACTTTGGGGCGCCTGGGTGGCTCAGTGGGTTAAGCCGCTGCCTTCGGCTCAGGTCATGATCTCAGGGTCCTGGGATCGAGTCCCACATCGGGCTCTCTGCTCGGCAGGGAGCCTGCTTCCTCCTCTCTCTCTCTGCCTGCCTCTCTGCCTACTTGTGATCTCTATCTGTCAAATAAATAAATAAAATCTTTAAAAAAAAAAGAAAAAAAGAAAAACTTTTTCTCCTGTAAGCAGATGTCTCAGGCTGTATAGCACTCTAAATTAAAAGGCATTTCAAAAATGGCCTCCCTCCCATCATGCAGTAGGAACTTTGGCTGCAAAAGCTAAAGTAATGCTTGCTATTTCTCAGTCTTGGTGGCACATACTAATGCCTGGACCTCATTTTTTAGAGATTCTGACTTAATGGTGTTTTAAATTCTCCAGCTCCTAAAGTGATTCTACTGTGCAGTCACTTAACCTTAGAAACTTAGTCCCAGGGCTACATCACATTTTTTCCACCAACAGCGCTCAGGATTTTTTATTTAAAGTATTCTGTTTCCTCTGTAGAAAGTTATATTTTGCAATAGTATTCATTATTCAGCATTTGCTCTGCTTTTATTCCATGAGAATGACTGTACTGATGCCTTTTGGAGATTAATTTTAAATCATTTCTTATACTCATATTTAGTGAATACCTATAATGCACAAAATATTGTGGTACACACCATGAGACATACAAGATAAAATCCAGTGTGACTCTTCTCTCAAGATTGTTATATTCAGGACTGGGAAAGGAGATGTGCACACAAAGGTACAAAATGTATGCCACAAAAGAGATGGTATCAATGGAGGAAGAGGAGGTGAGCTGATTCTAGATGGGGTGGTAGATTACTTCATGGAAATATATATTTAAGCTGAACTTTGATTTGGACCATAGAACAATAATAATCCTTTACTTTGAAGTATTTTATAGTTTATAAAATTTGTTCAGAATTACACATTTGATCCTTAAATAGCTCTATATAATAAGCCAAACAGTTATTCTTCATTTTACAGATGAAAAAGTAGCCAAACTTTAGAATAGTTAAATGACTTATCCAAAGTCGTAGAGGTACAAAATGAAAGATTCAGAACTTTAAGACTTAATCTTTAATCTCTATATACTGGAACCTTCTACTGTATCAAATTAGAATAAAGGCAAAAGTCCTACATTTAAGGTGACAGTATTTAGTTTGATTGGACTATTATTAGGATGCAAGTTCTGAAATAGTTAAAGATTAAGCTGTGGTGTGGTAGACAGAATAATGGATCCCCAAAGATGTCCACCTCTTAATCCCCAGAATTTGTAAATATGTTAGATTTTATAACAAAGGGGAATTAAGTTTGCAGATGGAATAAAGTCACTAAAGAGGTAACCAGAAAATAGGGAGATTGTCCTGGATTGTTGAGGTGGACCAGTGTAAGAGTCCTTGAAGTGAGTCTTTAAAAATGTAAGAGAGAAGTAGAATAAGAGCCAAAGAGAGAAATGACAGCAGCAAGATCAGAGTGCTACAAATTGAGGACTTGATCCACTGTTGCTGGCTTTGAAGATGAAGGAAGGAGGCCTTCAACCAAGGAATGTATTTGGTCTCTGAAAGCTGGAAAGGGCAAGAAAACAGATTCTGCCACAGGCCTCCAGCGAGGAGGACCGCCCTGTAGATACCTTGATTTTAGTTTAGAGTGAGACCCATTTTGGACTTCTGAACTGCAAAAAGTGTGAGATAACACATTTGGTTGTTCTAAGCCATGGACTTTGTGGTAATTTGTTATGGCAGCCATAAGAAACAATACAGGTAGGAAGCCTTTTAGTGTAGGAAGTATAGGAAGACTAATTAATTAATGTGCCATTCAGGGCACTCCATGATTAAACTCCAAGCTGTTTCAATGCCACTGTTAGCAGTGGAAAGCCATGAAATGTTCTCTGGGTGTAAAAAACTATTTTGGTATTTGCAGATGAGAAAGGAGAAAGATTAGAGGGAAAAAAACTACTTAAGCTTTAAATATTGGTGCTAGGAAAATTTATTTTGAGAAATTTTTCTCTTGAGGTGACAGTATATACAGATAAGTAAAAGATTTACTCTTATCTCCTGCTTAGTTTATACATCACTAAAAATTCCATTGCCATTGTAACAGTTCAGCTCCTTCCCACATTCTGTGAAAAATATAGAAAATATGGGAGAATTGGTCCTCATAACCTATTAGGCCTTTGAAATCTCATTTTAGTCTCTTCTTTTTTTTTTTTTTTTTAAGATTTTATTTATTTATTTGACAGAGAGAGATCACAAGTAAGCAGAGAGGCAGGCAGAGAGAGCCTGGGAAGCAGGCTCCCTGCTGAGCAGAGAGTGGATGCAGGCCTGGATCCCAGGACTCTGGGATCAGGACCTGAGCCGAAGCAGAGGCCTAACCCACTGAGCTACCCAGGCACTCTTATTTTATTCTCTTATGCTTTTTCATTTTACTATAAACCAGTATAAATCTAAAGACCTGAGATTTCTAAATGAATCTGAGCTTTATCTGATAACTTAGCACCTGGAGAACTTAGATTTACACTATTGTGTGCTTTTTCAATACATAGTTACTAGTTTTAAAGGAAAAAAAAACGTGTTGATATCTGCATAGGCATAAATGTGTTCTATTTTAGTATCCCTGAGGTCTCCAGTAAAGAGAAAGAGTTAAATATTGATAAAGCACAAGAGTGGATTAAGATAACAGGAAGGAGCACAAATTTTAACTCCTTTATACTAGTTAATAATGTTGTCTGTATTATTCTTGTCAGTTTTTGAAATCACATGTCTTTTTTTTTTTTTTTTAAGATTTTATTTATTTATTTAACAGAGATCACAAGTAGGCAGAGAGGCAGGCAGAGAGAGGGGGGAAGCAGGCTCCCTGCTGATCAGAGAGCCCAGTGCGGGGCTCTATCCCAGGACCCTGGGATCATGACCTGAGCCAAAGGCAGAAGCTTTAACCCCCTGCGCCACCCAGGTGCCCCTGAAATCACAGGTCTTAAAATTAGGCCAAACGTGTCTGTGTTAAAATGGAGTGCAAGATTTAAGACATTAAGAATCCTATTCATTTATTTAGTCATTAATATTTTTAAGCTGCAGAAGATTTTCTTTATTTAAGATGAACCCATGTGTTCATATTTATAACATTTACAAAAACAGTCACATCTGATCATAAATGAACAGATATTTGAAATCAAAGGCATGTTTATCAGTGCATTCTTGCAATAGCCTTAACATACATTTATTTCTGTAGAATTTCACTTTAAACAGTAAATATTTTTAATGCATACATATATATGTAGTCTTAATGCTAACATGTTTATTTAAATAGGAATGGCAGGAGCTGTGTTCCGAGATACATGCAAACAAACTTGGAACACCAATTAATGTTTTAATGATCTTCATTGTGTTCAGACTTGGCCCAATACCTTTTGATTGTATATGTTTTTAACTGATTGTTTTTAAAATGGCTATATACATTTTAAAAATGAAATTCAAATCCGGGGCATCTGGCCGTCACAGACTTTAAGCATCTGTCTTCCACTCAGGTCATAATCCCAGGATCCTGGGATTGAGTCCCACATCTGGCTCCTTGCTCATCTGCTCATTGGAGAGTTTGCTTCTCCCTCTGCCTGCCACTCCCCCTGCTTGTGCTTGCTTTCTTTCTCTCTCTTATAAATAAATAAATAAATTCTTAAAAAAATAAAATTCAAATCAAACTTTTGTGGAATACTTAAAGAGAAAAAAGCTTACTGAATAATTTAGTTGGCAATAGTGTAAATGTGAAGTTTTTAGATTGGCTTGCTTTTAGATTTGAATTATCATGATTAATAGACATGTAATGGTCAGAATTTTCTTTAAAATTTTGTCATTTGAATCACTGATTGACTTGAGCAATACGTAACAGTAAAAATTTAGACAAATATTTTAGCTACAAACTGGTTTACTAAATAACAACTTGAATCATAGTCTGAGTCAAGAATTGTTTCTTAGGATACTAAGAAGTTATTTTTAGGAGCTTCTAAAGTATATTCTTTGTTTTGAAGGGTACTTTTTCTTTCCAGAAGTTTAGGCCTTATGAGGAATTATCTTTTCTGAATTTGTCACAAATGGTCAGTGACTATATAAATAAGTAAGTCTTGTTCAGTGAATCATGCACTTTCAGTAAGAGACTCTTGAAAGCCTTTTGTAAAACTAAGTCATCCTGACGAAAGGGCTATTTGAGATAGAGTCAAACTGATTCACATTTCCTTTCTTTCAAATATGAGGGAAATTATTTCTAAATATGTTTGAAAATTATATATAATTTTTTCTAATTACTAGTAATATGTGGTCAGTGTTTGCTCATGTGTTCAACAAATACTTGGAAGTTAATTGCTATATATACGATAGCAAGGTATCAAGATATACAATCAGGCATTATAAGATAGACACAAAGAAAAACCATTGAAAAGCACAAAGGAAAAAGAGAAAACTCGAAAATCCCAATTTCCGTGGATGACCACTGAGCACTGGTTATGCACACATCTATGAGCATTTTGCTATGTCTATTACTAATTCATACATTTTTTAATAAAATGGAATTACTCCAAACAGGCTGTTTAATAGCTTGCTTCTTTTCATGCTATTAATTTTAAAAAATGAGAAAAGGTTATCATAAATAACATCTCCTTTAAAAACCTGAAGTTAAATATCCTTTTAAATTTGAAATAGAGGGCGCCTGGGTGGCTCAGTGGGTTAAGCCGCTGCCTTCAGCTCAGGTCATGATCTCAGGGTCCTGGGATCGAGTCCCGCATCGGGCTCTCTGCTCAGCAGAGAGCCAGCTTCCCTTTATCTTTCTCTCTCTGCCTGCCTCTCCATCTACTTGTGATCTCTCTCTGTCAAATTAAAAATAAATAAATAAATAAATAAATAAATAAAATAGATTTGAAATAGATCATGGACACACTGGTCTTCCCCTATTTAAACTAAACTTGAAATCTACTTTAAATTCTTGGCAGTTTGAATTTGCCCTTCCAACTTACAAATATTAGTAATTTAAGCTTCACTTGGTTTGATTTAAATGAAATGTAGAATTTGCACTAAGAAGTTTCAAGTTGGTAGTAGCTGACAACACTTAACTGTGTCAGGGACTGCTCTGAATACTGCATCATTTATATTAACTCCTTTATTCCATATAGCTCCCGTTTTGTAGAGGAAATTGAAGCACTGAGCCTTTAAGTGACTGAAGTCCACACAACTACTAAGTGGCAGGAGCAAACTGTGTGACTCTGTGATTCTGATCTTAGCCACTGTATGCTTTTGTGGTGACTGTATTTTTCAAACATAGTTCAAGTGATTTACCCAACAGATCAGTGACTTGTAATGTAAATTTATTTGTTATAATGCATTTAATAGAATTTTTTTCTCTCTGTGCTGCAAACATGTTAATCTCTACAAATGAGATATAATTTATTAGTCACCCACCGACCTCCAGCATCTCATGCTAAGCTTTCTGCCCCGTAGACCTCCCCCACCCCACTCTATTATACTAGTCAGCTTCCTTGGCTTTGGTGGGTTGCCTGGGGACCCGGGCAGTGAGGGCGCACCCATCAGCAGTAGATGCGGGCTGGGGTTCGACTGCTGTGCGGTGGGGCGGGGCTTGGTGCTCTATTGCGGAGTGCGGGTCGGGAAGCCGAGCGTGAAGCAGCTGTGTAATCCGCTGGATGCGGACCAGGGCGCTCCCCATTCCCGTCGGGGACCCGCCGATTGGCTGGACGCAGGCACACGTGACTGACATGTGGCTGTATTGGCGCAGCCCGCCTGGGTGTCACTGGAGACGGAATGGAGGTGCTGCTGGGCTCGGAAATGGGGTAGGTGCTGGAGCCACGATGGCCGGGCTTGCTGCGGGGAGGCGGGGGTGGGGGTGGTGGGAGGCGATTTTCTCTTGCACTGTCTGAAACCGGTGGCCTTTCCTTGGCACAGGGTCTGTTGCCACAAGTCAAGCCAGGAGGCAGGGGCGTCTCCCCCCTCCCCGCCTAATGCAGCACAGGAGATGGATTTCCTGTGCTTCTGATCCAGGGTTTTTGACAGAAGAGGAAGAAGGGGGGAGGGGTAGGAGTGTTAAGGGGAGTCTGGTGAGAAAGAGCTGTTTTCGAAGCTAGAAGAAGGTTTTGTTTTTATAATGCCTGTTGACAGAGTGCAATAACAGTATCTAAGGAAACGGGTAGAGGACAACAAAGAATGGAGCATATTCATGGCGAGGAGCAAAAGCTGTAGCCCATTGAAAGGCTTTTTTTCCTCCCTGGCCACAAGGACATACGCATTGGTAGCCAAGAGAGAATACAAAGCTGCTGCTGATGTCTTATGTGAACCTAGTGGACAGGGCTTCTTGGGAGAGGAGGAAGAGAAGGAGGCAGGTACTGCAGAGCTTGAGATGTGGTTTTGGTTGATTGGAGAAATTTTGGTTACCAAAAGTGCCTGTTTTTGCAACACATCTAAATGAACTGTCTCTGAATAGGGTGGCAAAAAAATTTTACCAGCGTCTTTGTTAGTTACAAGTCGAAATGGTAGCGGCTTTTTGTAGATGACTGCAGCAGTGCTCGTCTCCCTCTGTGAGGCTGAAAAGACAACTGCAGAGGAATAAGAAACCTTGCAGCAATGCTGGTGGTAGAAGTCCATTTACAAGAAGCCGTGGTATATAACTGCAACCTAGTAGGAGGAAAAAAAAAAACATTTAATTTTTTAAAGTAGGAAGAATACCAGGCTGAAGTGTTTTGACAGTGGAATGTATGGGACACTTTGATTCTGCATCACTAAAGAGATGTTAAAATTCTTTGCTTTAACATAAATCCTATAGGAAATGTTAATAAATTATGTATGAAGCAGTGTGGCTCTTTTCCTTTGTTAGTGTAGCTTTATGCCATCTATTAGGTTATTCAGGAGTAAATCCACCATAATGTGAATTACTTTATGAAAAATTAAAAATTATAGCGACAGATTTTTCGTAGGCTTAATATTTAAGATCTATATTAAGTAATTTTATATTGTTCTTTAGTTACTTTTAGATATTATTGAATAAACTCTAAAGGCAAATATTTTAAATTAAAGCACCAAGATTTCTTTTTTTAGATACGTTTCTGTTTAGTAAATACTCATAAGATATACTCTTGATACAGTGTTTTCATTGCACTTATTTTTTCTTTTGCTTAAATGTCTAAAAACATATGTTTTCAGATTAAACATGGTTTTAAATACTTAATATTTATGCTTATTATAGTAGCCAGCCTGCCACACCTCCCTACTCCCTGAATAGGATGACAGTGGCTTTGTAAAGCCCTCCAGGATCAGTGACAGTGTCTCTTAAATTGTGCTTATATAGTGGAATTTTGTTTCAGTAATTTTTTTCAACATAATAAGGAATTGATCTTGAATAAATTAGGCTATATAGTGTTTCTACTGATAATTTTATTATTTATTTAAACAATTATTTCTGCTTTAAGAATTACTTGATTATGGATATCAGGGTTAATAGTCCTTAAGATCTTTTTAAAATCTGATAGAAACTGTAGCTAGAATTAAAGGTATCACATTAAAATTGCAAATGAAGTTTAATAGCTAATAGTATTTAGTTCTTTGAACCTCAAGTTAGGATAGCCTTTGAGAGTTTATGATTATCTTCTTTTACTGTCTAAATAGCTAAGTGTAGCATTATTTTCATTTTAAATGTTGAGTATTATTATCTTGTGACTTTATCCAAGGTCATGTTTCGCATTAGGATGTAAAGAACATAGGTCTATAAAACTATTTCATAATATATCTCATTACATAATGTACAAAATAGCATATAATAGAAATTATTTGAAAAGCAATATAAGTCATCAACAAATTATTAATTAAATGAAAAATAAATCTTACGTGGTATTGAGTTTTTAACCATGATATAAGAATGCTTTGTAAAATACCTGATAGCAAGCAATTGGAGAGACAGCAGTTTTCATAGTGATATTTATAACATACTTTTTAAAAGATCATCTTACTAATTATATGCACACTTCTAAATAGAATAACCCTTGATTGGGGTATTTTCTGGAATTAACTAAGAAATAACTAAAATAAGAAAAGTTGATTTCTTTCCCCTTGTGGTATGAAATACCTAATAGAAGACTGAACTATTGGCTTTTATGGTCTTGGAAATTGAACTATTAAGGAATTCAGAAGTTAAATATTCATAAGTTTGCCTATGAACTGAAAGCTGTTTATTGATGCTCTGTGGATTTTTGTCTAACCATTTTTCTCTGTTTTTTTGCTGTCATTAATTACACATAATTTAGCCAGGCTTTTTATATTAAATGTTCTCCTTAATTTCTTAATTTTGACCTTCCCTCTCACCTTTTTTTTCCCTTTATTTCTCTCACTCTTTCTCTCTTTTTTGGTATTATGATCTGAGTAAAACATTACATAGTACACAAGATGAGATAGGGCATTTTGGTATAGTACCTGAGGCTGTACATTCACTGTGTATTTGAGTACTTATTAAATGCCAGACCTGTAAAATGTTTTGGAGAGTCAAATAAGACATGGGAACTTACCTCTAAGAAACACAATAGAACTAAGTGAAGTGTTATTAGTAGTTAAACAGTGATTGCTTTGGCTACTCCTAGGATCTTTAAAGGTTTGTATCATATAAAATATCTTCTAATTTAGAAGAATGTAGTAGTTTGCTATCTGAAACATGGTGCTTTGTAAAAATCTGCTTAGAACCACAGATAATTCTGAAAAGCAAATTATCTTGAAGGGTCTGGAATGTAAAATGAGAAGATTAGATGAAGTGATTTCCAGATCTTCTAGTGCTCATAGTCAGTTATCTGTGGTTCTTGATTTCTGCAGGGTCAACTTCTAGAAGGAATGTTATACCAGCTCTTTTTTTGGTATCAGTGGCATCTCTCATATTATGTATTAGATATGTTCTTGAAGATTGTTTTTTGTAAATCAAATCATGACATCATCAGTTCATGTAGGGCAAGGCTTATCTCCTTTATTCTCACACCATACGCCCACTCCCTTTTTTGTCATTCATTCAAATGTGTTCTTAAATATGAATCAGTTCTGGGGCATCTGGATGGCTCAGTCGTTAAGTGTCTGCCTTCAGCTCAGGTCATGATCCCAGAGTCCTGGGATCCAGGTCCATATTGGGCTCCTTGCTCAGCAAGGAGTCTGCTTCTCCCTCTCCCTGCTGCTCATGCTTTCTCTCCCTATCTCTCTGTGTCTCTCTCAAATAAATAAAATCTTTAAAAAATGTGTGCATCAGTTCTTGTGAAATATTTAGCATCATTTTTGTGCGCCTATTTTTTCTGTTAATGAGGATTTTTGTTGTAAAATACACATACATAAAATATACCATCTTAACCTTTTTTGAATATGTAATAGTTCTGTGGCATTAAGTACATTCATATTGTTGTGAATGTACCGCAGTCAGTCTCCAGAACTTTTTCATACTCCCAGCTGAAACTGCAGCCATTAAACACCAGCTCCTCATTTTCCCCTGTCTACAACCCTGGCAATCACCATTTTTCTTCCACTTTCTATAAATTTGACTTCCCAGGAACTTCATATAAGGGGAATCATACAGTATTTGTCCCTCTGTGATTGGCTTATTTCACTTAGCATGTCTTTAGGGTTCATCCATGTTGTAGCATGTGTCACAACACCCTTTCTTATAAATGCTGAAAGTGTATACCACATTTCATTTATCTTTTCATCTTTGCATGGAATCTTGGGTCACTTCCACCTTTGGCTGTTGTGAATAATGCTGCTGTGAATGTGGGTATACAGATAATCTCTATAAGTCCCTGCTTTCATTTCTTTGGGGAATGTATCCAAATTTGGCTTTTCTTTTTTAGGGGAGTGGGGGGAGAGAGAGAATCTCAAGCAGGCACCACAAACCTGCAATCATTACCTGAACAGAAATCAAGAGACAGATGCCTAACTGACTGAGCCACCCAGGTGCCCCATCCTAAGTTTTTAAAATTTACATAATTTTAGAACATTTATGACTCAATATTATTTTTAAGCTCCATGTATTTTACTTTATATCTGTCTGGTTTTTGGTACTAACTCTTCTGTGTAATATTATGTGATATCTGTGACTGTTCCTCTAGTGAAGTTCCTAGATTTTTTCCAAACCTCTTTTTACCACAAAGGATAAGGTATACATCCTTCTGTGTGACTTTTTTTTAGACTATGCTAGTTACAAATCCACATAACAAATTACCTGAAGTCTTAGTGACTCAAAGAACAAATATTTATTATGTTTAAGTTTCTGTGGAGCAGAAATTCAAGAATGTCTTAGTTGTGTGGTCTGGCTCAGAATCTCTGATGAAGTCAACATGTCAGCCAGTCATCTAAAGGCTTGACTAAACTGGAGGATCCGCTTCCAAGATGGCTCACCATGTAGTCTCTTTCCCTTGACTGTTGGCAAGAGGCCTCAGTGCTTTGCCATAAGCCTCTCCATGGAGCTGCTTGAATATCTTCATGACAGGGCCGCTGGCTTCTTCCCTGATCTCAGAAAGAACAAGAAGAAAGCCATCTATGACATAGACTCAAAAGCCACACTGCTACCATATTTTCTTTATTAGAAGTGAGTCATTATTAAGTCCAGCCCACAACAAAGGAGATAAATTAAGCTCTACCTTTTGAAGGAATAGAGTCAAAGACATTGTAGGTATATTTTAAGATCACTATATGATCAGTAAGAAGTTTCAATGGAATTTTTTCCTAGGAGAGAATCACTGGATCATACGGCATTTTTTCCCATTGCTGTTATAACAAATTACTACAAACTTGGTAGTTTAACACAGCACAAGTTTATTTTCCTATTGCTCTAGAGGTCAGAAGTCTGAAATGGGTTTCAGTGGCCTGAAATAAAAATAGCAGCAGTACTACACTTCCTCCAGAGGCTATAGGGAAGAACCTATTTTCTTTTTCTAGCTTCTAGAGGCCACCTGTACTGGCTTGTGGTCCCTTCCTCAGTCTTCAGTGCTAGCAGCATACTAAATCTCTCTCTGACCCTTTGCTTCTGGTTGTTACATTCGCTCTGTGACTCTCACCCTTCCATCACCTTAGAAGAGCTCTTGTGATTACCTTAGGTCCAGCTATATAATTAAGGAGAATCTCCCCATGTTAAGACCCTTAACTTAATCACATCTGTGAAGTCTCTTTAATCATGTAAAGTAACACATTCAGGGGCTTCAGGGATTAGGATGTGGACATCTTTATGGGGTCATTACTGTCTACTATAGGTGTATATATATACAGTTCTTTTTTTTTAGGCTGAAGTTTTTGAGTTTTGGTTTTGGTTTGTTTTATTGTTTTGGTTTTTGAGTTAGTTATACTTTGGTGAATAATGTTACTTTTTTTTTTTTTTTTTTAAGATTTTATTTATCTACTTGACAGAGACCACAAGTAGGCAGAGAGGCAGACAGAGAGGGGGAAGCAGGCTCCCGTCTGAGCAGAGAGCCCGATGCGGGGCTCAATCCCAGGACTCCAGGATCATGACCTGAGCCGAAGGCAGAGACCCTAACCCACTGAGCCACCCAGGCACCCTGAATAATGTTACTTTTTTAGGTAAATTCATATTTTCATTTATCAGATTTTTTTAAAGTATAGTATATAATGTCACTCACATCGTAAATAAATAGAACATTGAAGAATATTAAAATATATTTCCACCAGCTATTTTTAGATTCTTGGTTTTATTATCACTTAATATGTGTCAGTATATTAACTACTTCTGAGATCATTTATAATAGAAAGTGAGAAACTTTAAAGCAACATGGCCTTATACCTTTTAGACTTGTTATTATACTATTTCTTTAGCTACTCTATCCAGACCTCCTCTTCCTCACATTACGAAATCACCTAGCCACAATATGGTTTCAGTCCATATTTATGCTCTTACCCCTCTATATTTTCCTTGATTCCTCTGTACTGAATTTCAGCTAAATTAAACTGCCATCTATTCCCCCAAATGTCATTTTTCCAAACTCTGAACTTTGATTTTGCTGTTTTCTGAAGTACTATCCTCACATTTATGTTTATTAGCATTTTTGCCATCTTTCAAGTCCCTTGTTGGTTTTGTTTTTTTTTTTTTTTTTAAGATTTTATTTATTTATTTGACAGACAGAGATCACAACTAGGCAGAGAGACAGGCAGAGAGAGAGGAAGGGAAGCAGGCTCCTCGCCAAGCAGAAAGCCCGATGAGGGGCTCGATCCCAGGACTCTGGGATCATGACCTGAGCTGAAGGCAGAGGCTTTAACCCACTGAGCCACCCAGGCGCCCCTCAAGTCCCTTCTTAAATGCTTTTACATTCTTAATGCTTTCTCTAATTTTCTCCGGAAGGTATAACTCCCACAGCATTCTCTCAGATGTTTTTAAATACAGATTTGCCTTTGAGTTATAGGTAATTTTTATCTTAGCCTGTGTCCCCTGTAAGTCAGAATCTTGAGACAAGGCTTTGGGTGAAATACTGTCTTTGGAAAGTGATCCAAGAGTAGAGGACTAGAAGGAATTAAGTAGTGAAGCGGGACAGCCAGCATAAGCATATGTCCTCAAGTTGATTATCACTTTGGACAGCTGTGGCTTCATCTGTCAGGCTTTTTTTTTTTTTTTTTTTTTAAGATTTTTTAAAAATTTTATTTATTTGACAGACAGAGATCACAAGTAGGCAGAGAGGCAGGCATAGAGAGGAGGAAGCAGGCTCCCTGCTGAGCAGAGAGCCGGATGCTGGGCTCCATCCCAGGACCCTGGGATTGTGACCTGAGCCGAAGGCAGAGGCTTTAACCCACGGAGCCACCCAGGCGCCCCTGTCAGGACTTTTTGAGGAACCACATAGAATTGTCCAACTATAGGAAAGAATTAGATATACCAGCTTCCATCTCCTTTTAGTCAAGGATTGCCCCATCAAATGTTCATTCTTTTATAGGTGTGCATGCATGAATGTTGCGGACCCATACTGGAGTATCTTTAGGACATAATGCAGAAGATACTTGGTGCAGCTAATGTGCCACTAGTTTGCATCTGCAGTGAGCTGATTGATGCACCAATGACTAGAGTTAAAGGAAGCCAAGAGAATGTTCGGTGGGACACAAACATCTGATATATTTGTATACTGACCCAATGTACTCTTGCTACTGGAATATTAGCCCTTTGCTAGATAATAAGATACTTGAGAATAAGGAATGTGACAACTTATCTTTCCCCCTAGTCTTGTA